>NC_090437.1:760908252-761211112 GCF_031143425.1 Pleurodeles waltl | reverse complement strand
GTGTCAGATTGTGAATACGTGCAGGCGATTATGAGGGTGCTTGAATCAGTCTCTGCTGAAGTAATAAAACAACAAGGAGGCCATACACTAAGATAACTACCATTCGCTTTAGAACTCTTACCCTGTTATATTATGTACCCTGCTCCCGGGGTGGCGGTGTCAACGGTGGAAGTGAAGGTCTCGGTGCTTAGCACAAATGCTTATCAGTGCAATGAAGAGGGCAATGTTTGATTGGTTTTGAAAGAAAGCTGAGTAGAATCATCTCAGCAGGAAAGGGAAGCTGTTGTCTTGGCCCCTAATAACCTTCAGTTGATTTATTCAGCAGAAGTGCTGCTGCCAGTAACACTCAGCATTGACTGACGTAGGTTGAGATTTCACGTTTATTTGCATTTGAATGGTGTCTTTGTGAAGTTCTGCAGTGCAGTTTTGAAAAGTTTCACGTTAACTTTTATGGTGGCACTGGCAACATTTCATATTTACGTCATTTAAGGGGATACGATGAAGCATGCCTTGGAGAAGCATGTTCTTCCCATAAACACACCTTTTAACTGTTACCAGAAGCATTTCCTTACGATGAAAAAAATGCTAGTGGGGGAGGTGGGGGGGGGGATGCTCTGATGAAAAATGTAACTTTGAGGGCAAAAAGGCAAATTGATGTACATAAGTAACCCTTAAGGACAAGCAGGGGCGTCATTACCCCCCCCCCCCACCCCCCTGTTTAGCAGGTCGCATGGGGGTAGGAGTCACTTGACAGTTCTGGTTTGAGAACCATTTAAGGCTTTTTTATTGGACCTTTGACTTTTGTTGGAGACTCTGGTCTCCAAAAGGCTACCACACATGATCACCTTCCGTAGACAGGAGAGAGGGAGGGAGAGAAGGAGGGATTAAAAGAAGGAGGGAGACAGTATGGATGGGTTAATGAAAGCAGGAATGGATGGAGATAAGGATGGAGTGATGCATGGAGAGAAGGAAAGATGGAGCGAGGAGGGATGGAGACCTGGATGAATTAAGTGATGGACGGAAATGAAGTTGAAGAGATGAATGGAAACAAGAGTGGATGGACAGAAGCATGAATGACGGTGTGATGGAGGGAATCTTGAATGGACAGAAGAATTAATGGATTGAGAGAAAAGAAAGTGATGATAAAAAAGAAGAAAGGTGGATGGATAGAGAGATATGTTGATGGATGGCTGGACGATGAGCAGGACTGATGGATGATGGATGAAAAGGGCAGGAAAGAAAAAGAAAGGAAAATGGAAAGAAGGAAGGATGAATAAAACGATGGAGAGAATGAAGGGTGAATGGATGCAAGACAAAAAAGAGGGAATGATGAATACATGTACAGAATTGTTAGAAAGAGATAAAGGAAGGAAGACAGGACAAAAAGAAGTATCAAAGATGGCGGGAAAGAAGGAAGCAAAACTGAAAGAGTGATGCAGTGAAGGACAGACCTTAAATTAAGAACTTCAGATTTCCTTCTAGGGGAACCATCTCCTGAAGTGTGCAGTGCAGTTCTGCAACCATTGTCAAATACGGTGGTCTAAATTGTATGCTCAGTCGTTTCCGATGTTTCTACAGTTTGTTTTCAGAATTGAAAAGGAAAACCAACCAAAGATGGGGAGCACAACGTGAAGGTCTGCAGGAGATATTAAAAAGGAACACAATGATTTTAGCTGTGTTCTTTGATCCAAAGGAAACCTCTTACGCTCGCTAGAAACAACGTTTGTAAGAGGCGTTGTTGCTATAGAAACAGAATGAGAATAAGAAGGTTTTTAGTCACATAAATTAGCCAAAGCAGGATAACTTTGATCCACCCTTTTGGGTCTGTTGGTAATGGCACGTGAGGTCGAGCTGCCATAAGAAGTCATAAGAAACATTTTTGTGAGTAGACTCTGCCTTGAGATGCATTTGTGAATTTAAAAGCAGAGCTCGCCAAAAGCAGCAAATCAATGGCAGTTTTGACCAGTCACCATGGTTTAGGAGCACAAAGCCCACATGCAGGCCAGACCTCGTGCACCTCAAACTAATGTTGCTTGCAGTGTTTTTTTTTGTTTCGAAGATTGCGTAGTTTCTCTTATGCTGCAGTTCTTCTTGTCCCAGAGTTTGCGTTGTTGTTCCACTGATTATCTTGTTTCACTCTAGATCATATGATTGCACTTTTTCTGCCTTTCTTGCACCAGCTATTGCATAGATATCCCCGCTCTGTTCTCTTTGTTGTACCGGAGGTTGCATCCATATTTGTGTGTTGCTTTACTACGTGTACCGTTACACTTTTGGTTGCGCTGTTGTTCGTTTGTTGATTTTTTTCTTGTACTGGGAGGTGCGTGGTTGTTCTTGGGATGATTTTGTTGTACTGGAGGTTGCCTGATTGTTCTTTTGCTATTTTCTTTTCATAACTGAGAGGTCGTTTGTCTACTGTGTTCTTGTTGTACAGAACATCGCATGGTTGTTCTACAATTCATTTTCTTGTCTTACACGAGGTTGCATGATTGCTCTACACCATCAAATTATCTGATAAAAAACTTATCAGGCCCGAAGAGTGAACAAACCACAAACTCGTTGTTAAGGGGTAAAAGGCCGCTTTAATAGAACAGGTCTGGCAATATATAAACACCTTGGCATAAAGCCTTACAAAACTACATAACCTCACTAATACATAACTTCGTCCTATCCCCTCCCCCTCCCTCTAAAGAACCCATTCAACCTACCCCTTATGCCTACCACCTTGACCTGACCTACCCCTTACCCATCCCTTCTAAAATTCCCCTTGCCTTGTGTAAATTCCCTGTCCACTGATTTTTATATCGATCCCTTTCCCCACCCGAAATGCTTCTTGACCATAAACCCCCCGCAGCCAGACCTGACTACCAGCAGCAAAAATAATAAAACCCACCCCAACTCCCCCTTTAACATACAAACACATCTAATGAACCATTAACCAAAAACAAACCCAGACCTGTCCTATCAAAGCTAAAACTTATTAATGCCCAACCTACAACGCCTCACTAAATGCAAATCACCTCCAGCCACAAAACAGCAAACAAAAAAGGGGTACGAAAACAAAGAATCAATGCAAGGGAGGGCGGGCGGGCACGAAGACAAACACGCCTACTGGGTGTGACGGCGGCCAAAGAGGCCGCCCACACCCTGCCCCTGTCTTTTATCCTCACACCAACAACCCGCCCCTTCCTGCACAGACTACCAATCCCCAACTCATCAGTGGCCTGTACCACTCCGGCCCGAAAAGCCCGGGGGGAGACCGGGCAAGCCCTCTGCTCCCCCCGAGCCCCCATCGGGCCCGAAGAGTGAACAAACCACAAACTCGTTGTTAAGGGGTAAAAGGCCGCTTTAATAGAACAGGTCTGGCAATATATAAACACCTTGGCATAAAGCCTTACAAAACTACATAACCTCACTAATACATAACTTCGTCCTATCCCCTCCCCCTCCCTCTAAAGAACCCATTCAACCTACCCCTTATGCCTACCACCTTGACCTGACCTACCCCTTACCCATCCCTTCTAAAATTCCCCTTGCCTTGTGTAAATTCCCTGTCCACTGATTTTTATATCGATCCCTTTCCCCACCCGAAATGCTTCTTGACCATAAACCCCCCGCCACACAGGAAAACCCGGTAGGCGTTTTCCTGCCCCACCCGACCCCTTCTATCTATCCCATAGCTTAACCCCCAACAGGTCCGCAATCATCATTCGTAACTCAAACAAATAAATCTCATTACCCAAAAAGGATAAATGAACCCCATCCTGACGGAAAAAACCTACATCTGAACCGCTAATATTGTCATGCCTCAACACAGAAAAAACCTTGAACTCGACAAAAAGACCTAATTTCCCTATTCACCTTCTTTCGTTGCTTCTCTATGCCTTGAAAGGAATGAGGTACCAGTCCCGTCCAGACAATGTGTGTCCCTGACCACTTCTCCTGAATGCGTAGTAATTCTAACTTCATTGCCTTCCGTAAACCTATACCCGAAAGGGGAACCAAATCATTTTCGCCAAGATGAATGACCAATAAATCCGGGCAAACACCTTGCCGAATCCTTTGTGAAAGAACATATAAAAGCTCTCCCCACCTCATCCCACTCCTACCCACCCAACTAACTTTAACCCTCACACCATCCAAACCCAATTGTCGACCAAAATGCCTCGTCGCAGCCTGCTTCTCCGCCCAGCGAATGAATGAGTGCCCGACGATCCACACCGTACATGCTCCATCTGGACCCCCAACACAACCTATGAAGCAAAAAAGATGTTAAAGTATGTCACACCCCCCGCTATAACCCACCCCAAAGAAAAGCACCCGAAACTGACAGCTAGAACAGGAGGAAAAGAGCAGATAGTTAAAAGAAGCAAAAGAACAATTTTGAAAAGAAACCCTTTACCAATGAAAGATCACCTATGATCATTTATCTGCTCTAATATAACGTTTAAAACACTGTGACCTCCACCTACCCAAGTTTTGGATCAATTGATCACTCCTCCCCATTCTCCTGGCTTCTGTTGCCGCGCCGATCCTAAACGAATGAGTCCCGTATAATCCTGGATCCAAACCCAACCGCCTCAAGCACATTTTCAAAACCGCCAAAACCTGAGATGCCGATAATGAAGAACCATCTTGATGTAAAAATACAAACTTTGCAGACTCCGGCAACTTACCTGCAAATATGAACCACGACCTAACTGGACAATCTTGAGAGCCTGTACGCCGTAAAACAACCTCCTGACCCCTGCCCAACTGATCCCCTTTTGTTTTTCCCAACCACACAACAACCTCTCCTCCACTTACCTGTACATTAGAACGTAATAAACCATCCCTCCCTTTTAAACCTAACAACTCTGAAATACGAAACGCTCCATGAAAGAGCCAAGCCATGCATAAAGATAACAAACCCACCTCCCATTCTGAAAAGCAGACAACTCCCAGTGCCCGTAAAATGTCCCGCAATAACTGGGACGTGATTGGCCTTCTTCTATCCCACCTTGCACCTCCTGACCTGGCCCAATCCGCTAAGATCCGCCTGCAAATTTCCCCTTCCACTGGATCATAACCCCAAAAATACTTACCGTAAAATGATATTCCCGCCAACTTACCTGCAATTGTAACAGCAGATAAACCTTTAACAATCAGATGCATAATGAACCGAACCGCCATATCCCGTCTCCTAATGACGACGTCATCCCCCCCAACCAATTCCACAGCTCCCACTTCCAAGAAATCCAACCATGCCTGACCATAACTCTTCCTTGTAGACGGGGCTATAGACCGCTGTACCAGCTCCAACATTCTTAATCTCCTAAAACCCACAACTCCCCCGGAACCAGCGTCTTCTCCATATCTGCTCCCGGTGCTAGACCACTGAACCTCTGCCACTGAAAACGAGATAGGGCATCAGCAGTATCATTATTGATTCCAGGGATGTACTTAGCCTTGAACCTAACATTGGATTTTAAGCAATGCAACAAGAAAATACGCAGCAATTTCAACACTGTAACATCCTTCGCCTTTTGTGAATTCACCAAGGCTACCACAGTCTGATTGTCCACATTAAACACCACATTCCGATTGGCCAAATGAGAACCCCATACTACCAGAGCCACAACTAAAGGAAAAAATTCCAAAAAAGGCAATGCTATGCCTCGCTTCTTTCCATCTGGCTGGCCAAGCCTCCGCCATCCAATGACCATCCCAAAACAGCCCAAAACCGTGGGCACCAGATGCATCCGAAAACAACTCAACCTGCCAAAACCAATCCGAATCATCAACCAACATGGGAACTCCATTAAATTCCTGCAAAAAACAAATACACATTCTCAAATCCTCCCTCACCTGAGCCTTAATCCGAATGTGATGATGCGGTAACGTCGCACCCCTTATTGCAAAACCAAGTCTCCTACAAAAGGCTCTGCCCACTCTGACCACCTTACAGGCGAAATACAAATGTCCTAATAATTCTTGAGCTCGCCGCAACTCCAGCTTATGTCTTTTCACCGTGTCTTCCAAAAGCAAAATCAACTGCCTCACTTTGTCCTGAGGTAACCTCACCTCCATTCTCAAAGAAACCAACTCAATGCCAAGAAAGCTAATACATGTCAGAGGTTCCTCCGTCTTCTCCTTTGCCAGTGGAACCCCAAATTCAGACATCAAATCCTCAAAAATCCAACAAAGTCCTGCCACATGAACCTGTCCCTGCCGCCCCCACAAAGAAAAAATCATCTAAGTAATGTGTCGCCAACCTGTCCCCTCTCTTGTACTGAAAACACCACTGCAAAAACGTACTGAACATTTCAAACAAGGAACAAGAAACCGAACAACCCATTGGAAGCATGCGATCCACATAAATCGCACCCCCAAACTGAATCCCCAACAAAGAAAAATCCTCCGGGTGAAAGGCAATAACCGAAACACTGATTTTACGTCCGCTTTTGCCATCTCTGCCCCATGCCCACACATCCTCACCAAGGCAACAGCTTCATCCACTGATGCATAATGCACAACAGAATCCTCAAAAGCGATAAAATCATTGACCGAACACCCCGCTGGCCAGGACAGATGATGTATCAGCCTAAATTCACCTGTCTGTTTCTTTGGAACCACTCCTAGGGGCGAAATAGTCAAGTTGGCCAAAGGCCACTCCAAAAATGGGCCCAAAATCCTTCCCAATTCCAATTCCTTGTCCAATTTTTCCTGAACCACCTCCGGATATGCCCTCGCCGATTTCAAATTATTGGCCCACCTTCGCACTCTAGGACCTTGATAGCATAAACGGAAACCTTCAACAAAACCACTCCACAAAACCTTTGCTTCGTCCCTTCGAGGATACCAACGTAGCCAATCTGAAATAATCTCAAACTTAATAGGCGTAGGGCCCTTTTCCAACAACATGCTGACTTTGGCCTCTGCCCCTGTCACCACCTCTACTTTGCTGTCCTTGCCATCCCCAGTGCATGCCTCCAAGACACTGAAACGCTGGGTGCCTGCCTCCACAATGGGAGCAGTCATGCCGAAATCTACAGGGCTGCCTATTGCAGAAACTGCTGTTAAACGCCCAGCAAGACCCATTCCCTTGAAACTGCCCTCGCTGCCCAAAACCCACCCGAAATTGGGTGGGACGCCCCTGAAAGGGCTTATATTGCACCGGCAAGCCACTTGCAGTGTGCGTAGTAGGAACATACCTGGCTGTCCTTAACCACTGCATCCACAACTCATTATCTATTTCCCCCCAAACCTTGGAGGGATCCATCGCCTTTCTTGCACGAAATTCCTCGTCATATCTAAACCACCCAAAACCCCCATAATCCATTTGGGCCCGCCGCACCACCATATATTTAAACAAAGCAACACACGAATCCACGTACTTCTCACAATAGACACTTGCATATATCAAAAAAGCTTTTTTCAATATTTGTAGGCACCTTAGGCCTCCGAGCCAGCTCCCATTCCTCTTCCTTTGACCCTTCTTTTGCTTGCACCTCTCTATGCAATAGTTTAAACACATCCACAAATTCACCTTTCCAAATTTTATCTTTTAAATTCTGAGTGAGATGCGCCCCCAAAGGCATCGCCACTCCCATGTAAGGCAATTTCTTACCTTTCCCCGAAGAATCCGCACTTATTACACCCCTTTCCTTAACCGCCTCCTGCAAGACTTTTGACTCATCCTCTTTCCGCACCTCCCCCGTGACTACCGACTTACCTGCCCCATTATCAGTACTGCAATCCACCTGCACAGAAGCGTCAACCCCACCCGAACCACATACTTCCCTCCCATAGCCGCAAACATTTCGACCCAACCCAATCTCACCTCTAGGTAAATTCCCAGCTGTAACCTTGCGACGAGTTCCAGAGCGATCGCCCTGGACCACCTCTGGAACCGCTGACTGCTACGCCGGTACCGCTACCCTTACATTTTGTTCTTCCTCGTCCTCTTCATAATCAAGCAGAGTCTCTTCTTGCATGTCGAAACATGCACCAGCGCCCCAGCTGGTGGAAGGCTGCTCGTCATCCAAAATTGAGCCCGCACTGTGACCCAGCGAACAACGTACACCTGCTTCCCTCGTCGTCGGGTAAACCGCTCCGGAATTTTACCCTCCCTTCTTTCCGGTGTACCAAAAGCGCCCTGGCCTTAACCGGCAAACTCTGCCCACCAGCATGCCGCCTAGCATCCTGATGCACCGCCAAACTCCCAGGTCTGCCCGGAAACCGAGGAGTGTCACACCCAGCGCTAACCTCTTGCAAAGCTGGATTTCACCTATCCAGCAAAACCTTACCCGTCTCCCTATTCACACCCCTACCTACCTGACCATAAACCAAACCTGTTACCAATACACCTTCCTGATCCACCAAATCCACCTGGTCACCTACATGCACAACATTCCGTGCTCCAAAATTTCCTTCAAAACTCCTTACGCTTGAACACCTCACCAAACTGGACTCCTTCAAACCATCTGCCCCAGCATCTCTCTTCAAAAAATTCACCTCCTGCTCATCCATAACACTTTCCCCCAAACGAAAACTTTCCTGTCCCTCTGGCTCCTCGTCAGATATCACAATGACGTCTTCTTCCCTTTCCCTGCCCTCCTCCGCCTTCTGTCCTTCTGCCAAAACCCTTTTAACCGATAACATTGCCCCCGAATTGCCCTTTTCCGTAGGCGCCGCCATTTTGACTATGCCCCCTAAGGATCTCTCCTCTAAATGGCCGCCTCGCGTTCAATCGCGTTGTTGCGCGGCAATTGGGCTTGTTTTCCCGCCCTCCGACCACGCAGATTTCTCGTCATGCGCTCGCTGCAGAGCCGCGCCCCCTGCCTCTCTCCCTGTGTCACCGCGCCCACGCGGCCCGCCCCGCTCCCTCCCGCCGACACCCTCCTCGCCAGGGAGACTCCTGAACGCCGGAGAAAATGGCCCATTCCTCGTCTACGAGGAACCACTTCTTCCGATCTCGAACCCGGCCCCCCCAACACCTCCTGGGGCCCAAAAGCTGAGCGCGTAACTCTCCGACCCTCCGCGCTTTTAGTTTTAAATTTCTTAAGCTTTACTTGCGGCGAGAAACAAGCTGCTACCGCAGCGCTAACTCCTTCAGCTGACAACCTCTTAGGTCTTTTTAAACCCACCCATGCTTCTTCCAGAATGCCCTCTCTAATCAAATCTTCCCTGCCCTCAACACCTTCAGGGCCTGCACAACTTTACTCAGTTCTCGATCCCAATAAACCACAATAAGAAACACTCCCCCACTCTAGTGACAATTCAATATTAATAATAGCTCCACCCTAAAACGCCTTCCAACAAGCAAAAAACGCCTACCAACAAGCCTATAATCTCCACAGCACGAAGACAAACACGCCTACTGGGTGTGACGGTGGCCAAAGAGGCCGCCCACACCCTGCCCCTGTCTTTTATCCTCACACCAACAACCCGCCCCTTCCTGCACAGACTACCAATCCCCAACTCATCAGTGGCCTGTACCACTCCGGCCCGAAAAGCCCGGGGGGAGACCGGGCAAGCCCTCTGCTCCCCCCGAGCCCCCATCGGAGCAAAGTCAAAGGTTGCTTGTACATTAAAACCAACACACCGACACAGGATCAAGCATATATAAAAATGAAATGTAAGAGACTTTCTAGGATCAGAGGCATCAGAAGCGTCAGGGATTTTTAATTCATGCTACGTTTGTGACTCGTGAGGTTCTCAGGAAGAACAGCATATCTTTTTGTTCATTCTGTTATTGATGATGTAAACAAGCAATTGTTTTGCCCTCTGTAATGTGACACCAGGATGTATGGAAACGGAGGGCTCCTGTTTTTCTTCACTGGAAGTCACTAGATGCAATAAAACCCGTCCTCAGGTGCACAGATCCGATGTTTACCATGTGTTGGCAAGCAAGCAGCGACATAAGTCCTTCGGTCAATTACGGTTTAAGATTAGGGTGAAATAAACCTCCATAAATAAGGTTCAAGTGCATATGTGAACTTAGGGGGTTATTCCAACTTTGGAGGAGGTGATAATCCGTCCCAAATGTGACGGATTTACCACCAGCCGTATTACGAGTTCCATAGGATATAATGGACTCGTAATACGGCTGGTGGTATATCCGTCACTTTACCGTCACTTTTGGGACGGATTACCACTTCCTCCAAAGTTGGAATAACCCCCTTAGTCTTTAATCAATTTGTGGAAAAATAAATTGGAGTGGTGAGAAAGGCAAAGGCAACAGAAAAAGCTTAACAACTCTGAGCCGAACAGGCTAGTCTGTTGAAACTTTAGTAAAGCACAGGAAAGCCTTGCATGAGTCCCTCAGACAATTAGATTAAGCCTGGTTTAGATGCGCCCTCCTTTATCTGTCTATAAAACGTCTTTGAGTGATCTATTTTCTAAAGCTGTAGTTTTTTAATTTTATTTTACAAATCACTCGCATAGATTTATATGCCCTTGTGCGCAAAGAAATGTATTATCTCATAGAAATTAGGGATCTTCGAGTTGATATCATCTTAAATATATGTTAAATGATGCTTCAGAATTAAATGTCATTTTTCTAATTAAGATTCTTTTGTTGAACTCTTTTGGTGCTCCCCCTGAGTACATTTGATTTCCAGGAACATTATACTTGCTTACCTTTGCATTGTTTCTAAATTGTTCATACTACTTTTCTACCACTAGTGTCGTTCAAAGTGCTAAACTGCCTTTATTTTGGTTAGTTTCACTCGTGACTGATATGGTATGGAGAAGTGTGTGATTACAATGTGACTATCTGGGAACCAATGGATGTTATATGTGTCTCCAGTATTGTCTTTGGAAACTTGATCTAGAGAATACACATTAGTTCATGCGGTTCAGTGGATTACTGGATCTATTGCAGGTCAACACAGTGTTTATCCATCCTAGTCTGATGAAAAAAGTACCACTGAGTTGTGATAGAATAAATAGCTGTTTGTTGTTTGTCGGCCATGCAAAGAGACCCCACGCCAAGGGTAAATGTGTAGTCTAAAAATATGTGTGTGATTTTATGTTCTGTTATGTTATGTTGGATTCAGCCAAACATTGTTTAAAATAAGGTTCACAGTTAGTGGTAAGGAGGAGGTTGGCCAACTAGAATGTCCATACACCAAGGGGAAAGTAGAAGTAGATCAGGGAAGGAGAACTACGTGAATAACTATTACTAGAGGAAGACACTGATCCGGCTGAGTGTGGAGTCTGTAAAATGTAAAATAAATGTCCAGCACAAAATGAGCTAATTGGGATGGATTACAGGTGTGGTTAAATGGAGATGGGCTTCAAAAACAAGGAAAGTATGACATGGTAACAGAGATAGAAAATCATCCTGCGCAGTAGTCTGTTTTTCAGTATTCCCTAGTTGATTTTTGTTTTTGTTTTACTTGCTAGCGAGAAAGCAAGATGGTGCTTTTACTTGCTAGCGAACAACTAAGACAGTTCTTTTTCTTCCCATTTCATCTGTGAAGCCTTTTTTCACCGAGTGCTATATGATTGATGGGGCTATGTCTATCGTTTAGAAATTCCTCTGTTCTAGGTTTAAATTCCACCCAATATCTCTGCGCATGCCCTCAGTTGGATCAACAAACCTGAAAAGCCTTTTTATAGTTGCTTATGATCTTTTGGTTTTGGAGTCCTCCAACAAATCTAGGGGTTAGTTCTAATTCATGATGTTCTGATCAGACCTGACTATTTGAAGATCTCTTCCATCCCCATGAAATCTAACTGTGAGGATGAAAATTCCGGTGAGCAAGCAGATGTATCCTTTTGGGCAAATATTACCACAAAGGCTAAATATGATTCATAGTCAGGGTTGGTCCTTATTCCCTAGTCTGCTGCTACACAGTGGACAGAAACACAACACGAGCTACTGAGTGTCACAGCCATGTCCTAGATAAGCCCCACTTCCTCATATGGGTAGTTAAAATGTCAATTAAAATGCCAGTTAATGGGTTCTTGCATCAGGAAGATCATACTCCAGGCTTTTTAGTTTCTCTCCCTACTGAGCAGCCATTAATTCCAGAAAATATCTTACAACATGACTCACACAGCACTCAAATACCCAGCTTAATTTCTAGCCAAAGTCTTTGCAGATGGATCCCACAGAACAATCGTACTCAGAGTACAAGTAGGCCAGTTATTTAATCAACTGGGGCACATCACTCCCCACTTCATATTTGCACTTACCTCACAGTGAATCTATATTTGTGAGCCTGAAACTGGATCTTCACTTCATTACTTATACAAAGGTTTTCCATTGTTCACAACCTGAGGAAAATTCACAAATGCTGTGAGAAACTGCATTGCTGGTTTGGGAGACAATAGGGTGATTCCCTTCTCAAGCAGCAACCACAATTCTCAGGGTGAAGTAACAAGCCAACCCTAAATTAACATAAACTCAACCCTTATGTAGCTTGCACAAAGCAGTCAGGCTTAGGGTAGAGACAATGTATAAAGTATTTGGGCAACAATTCAACAACAAAAATTCCAACAAGACCAAAACGACAAAAAAAACAACCACTAGAACTGTAGACATTCAAGTTTGAAGATTTTAGTCAAAATAGCACCAAAAAGCACAAAGCACCAGCTGTGGATATCTGGTGGCGCTGGACCAGGACAAAGTTACAAGTTCAGGCTGAGTGTAATGAATCAAAGGCCAGCTGCATGGACCCAGTTAGATCCGCTGAACGAAGTACCTTAAATCCAGGTTGCAGAGCATTGCGAGGATCCTCACTGAAGATGTGTCACACAGGCAAAGCATTGCAATGGTTCCAAGATGTGACATGGTTGTGATTTGAGGGCCTGCAACATTGTGGAGGACCCTGTTGATGGGACTTGTCATTTAAAAATTGAGGATGCGGCATGCAGTCAGGGCGACGTATCGGTTCCATTGAAGCTCCAAGGCTGGGATGCAGAGTCCAGCATCGTCACTGAGGCTGCTGTGAGGAGATTCAAAGGCCTGCACCTTGGATGCATCATGCAGTGGTGATTCTGAAGGTAATGCAGGCTTCAGCAGTGTTGCAGGTCTTCCCAAATGGTCTAATCCACTCAGCAACGGAGATGCATCAGTTCTGCTTGGGATTGTGCCACGCAGCAGAGGAGAAAAGTTGGTTCTGCTGAATCTACACAGGCACCTTAAGTCCACTTTGAAGGCTCCAGGTCTGGGTCCAAGTCCACTTTCAATGGTCCAGGTCTGCATCACTTGGCAGGGCACCACTTGACAGGGTAAACACAGATGGCAGGGTCCAAGTGCAGATGCAAGTGTTTTGGAAGTCTGTTATGCCACTGAGGCTTCACATCAGGAGATTAGCCAACTATCCCTTGGAATAATGATCACTCTGGAATATGGGTTTAAGAGATGCAGGTCCAGTCCTTCTCACCTTGGGAAGAGGCCAGCAAGCAGCCGGTCAGCACAGCAGGTCAGCAGTTCCTTTGGAGCAGCAGTCCAGCAGAGAGGCAGTCTTTGTAGAAACACAGGAGTCCTTCTTTCTGGCAGAGTATCCACCAGTCCAGAAGCATACTTGAAGTGGTTGTGTCTGAGTTCCAGTATTTATATCCAGTTGTGTCTTTGAAGTGGGGCGAAGATTCTAGAGGCATGCCTTTGAAGTATACAGGTTCTCTGCCTTTCTGTCCCTTGCTCCAGATTAACTACAAGAGGTATGCAGCCATTTTAGTGGAGTCAGGATATAGTCTATGCAGGGGTAAGTAGGGCTGGGCCTAGCTTCTCCATCCCATTCTGCCAGTTATGGCCCATACAGTCATTGCTAAACTCCTCATTGCATGTAGCTGTCTAGGAGGAATACACAAAGTCTATCTGTCACCACACTTTGTCATGTGACCCAGAGGCAGCCTGCAGGCCCCAAATGGTTAAGACTAGAAAATGCCAACTTTCCAAAAGTAGCATTTTTGGAACTGTAATTTTGAATATGATTTCACCATAAATTAGGATTTTAAATTGGGATTCCAGAGACACCAAAGTCAAAGGGATTGCCTGCTCGCATTCGGAAATTACACTTCTTATAAAATGCAGTGAGGTAATTCCAATGATATCCAACGCTTTATTACTGGTTAGCAGTGGTAAAGTGCACAGAGTCCCAAGGTCAAAAAAACAAAGTCAGCAAAAACAAGAGCTCTGAGGGCAAATAGTTAGGGAAAACCACAACAAGGATGACAGGTCTAACAAATGCCTTTTCAGTTAAAAGTTAAATTATTCATATGGGAGCTTTCTTGCATGTGAGAATAAGTTAATTATAAAGGAAATCAACAATTCTCCATTCTATCCCAAAAAAGGAAACACAATTAATTTGGAAACTGGTAGGTGGCAGAATTCCCACTCCTGGGATTATTTGAGATTAAGGGCAAAAATATCCAAAGCCCATAGCTGGATACCTGGGAAATGTTGATGGGACATAGACCTGGGTATAGGTCTAAATGATTTCCTTACTAAGGCAAGTGCATAAATGGATAATGTTCAGCATGCAACTTGGAGGCATAATCAAGGAAGCCCCTATGTGGTCTTCAGATTATTAGGGATTAGTCATAAACTTGGTGTTAAGTACCCAGGACTTAATGATTATATGCTTTCAGTGCTAGTAGGTTAGCTGCTACTCATTTAGAGCTTCTCGTCACGTTGTGCAATGTAAAAACTGTTCTCTTTCAGCAGAATATATGTCATAATATCTTGCCTGTGTTTCCTAGATATTAAGACATCTAATAATCATGAAGAGGGATGAGGGATCATGGCAGAACTTGTAATAAATACTGTTACATATTTTACAATTTTAAGACGCGTAAAGGAAAGTGTTTCTTTTTAGGAAGATATAAGATCACCTGCTATCAGAAACTGTTATAACTTTCTTAAATCTTCTGAACTATACTTTAGATTTGATAGTGTGTTCAACTAGGTTTCAAAAGCATTTTTGATGGGCATCAAAAACAAAATTTGACTGCACAGCTCTACATAGCTCTGATGTTGAAACTATACTGCATGGTATATTTTACTGACAATCATCTAATAGAAATTTGCATCAGCTTTGAAGGGCAACTTTGGAGCACATGGAACTTGAGAGAGTGAGCTGTTTAATATACACTGGCATTGCATTAGACATGTTATTAGTTGTCAATATATTGCAAATACTTTAATTTACAATTTAAAGGTTATATTTGACCATTCATAATATCATTGATCATGCAATTTGGTTGGTTGTATAAGCTAAATAAATGTGTTATTAATTCCATTTTTTTTACCATTAGATCTGGTTCTCCAGAACTAATATCAAAGTTGAGCTATAACAAAACTATATTGAATCCACAATAGTCACTACCATTATCTTCAGGTTATTGAACTGTGGAGTATAGGGTAGGACATCTGCACTTCTCTACACTTACTTTGATGATACAGCTTTCATCAATGTTGTGGATGTGATGCTTTGATATATATTGACATGCAACCGTAAAATGTCTCCAATACCCACTCTAAAACAGCTCCCCAATTACCCCTTTCTACTTGATACATCTTATACCTGATCATCAAGAATGCAACTACACACTAGGATCCTGATCACTAACATTATTAAATCTTTAAAAACACAGGGTCTGGGTTCAACAAGCATGTTTTGTCACTTACCACATTGATCTGTCTGCTGTATGGGGAGCTGGTGTGATTCATTCATAGGCAATGAAACACAATATGCTTAAACGTGGCTGTTTAAGTCACAATCCTCTGGTATTTTTAACCTCAAATTCCCACCTTTTCTTCTTCAGGACATTGGTTGTACCTCACCCTGTGTGTGATCTTAGCATTTATAAGATACATCTTATTTCCTTCCTTTGCATCCATTTTCTCAACTACTGTCTATGCGAGCAATACTCTGTAGGTAGTGTCTACCTCATTAGCATGAGAAAATTGAAGGCATTAGTTTTCATCCAGTTCCTAAGTCTCTTCTTTCACAGGCTCATAAATATGATCCCCTTTTTCTCAAAGCCTTTCTGACACTCCTGAGCAGGTCTGTTGCATACTTTCCCAGGATCAATGGTGCATTTTGAACTCAGTTGTCTTCACTATGTAGCCAAAAGTGAGAAGTATCTCCTAACACAGCTTCTCCATAGTTGGGCATATAGGCTAGGATAAGAGCCCAAATTAAGTTCCATTTTTCATAACGTGGCTGCACTAACCTTGGTACTTAATGGTATAATTTCTGCTAGGGATGCATAGTCATTGTTAGCCACACATGTTTAATCAGTGCACATGGTGCAAATATAGAGAATTGTTCTGAGAGGATATGTGGAAGAGAAACAACAGTCTTTATGTAAGCTGTGACTAAACTCTAGCAAAGTCTAAACAAAGGACACGCAAACATTTAAAACACATTCCTCAGTCAGCTCTGATAGATGGCAGTATTTTCACTTCTCAAAATGAATTACTTCCAAAGAAATGCTGTAAGGATTATTATGTACCACAAGTAAGTACATAGTGTACATTTAAAGTGCAGATAGGGCCGCTGGGGATATCTAGGCGCTAAGCATCAGAGTTGCCAAGACAGACTGTTCTGGGTACTAGAAGATTATAAATAAATAAAAAAACCAGGTCATGGGACATTTGTGAAAGACTTGGTGGGTAGATGGGCCTGAACTGTGAGAGCAAGAATACTCCAGACCAGATTTGTATAGACAGATAAAATAAATATCTTCCCCTGCACTATGCTTGGCAGTTATATTGTTGGCATTTTTAACAAATGAGCAGAGCTTGAACGGAGGTTACATAAAAGTATATGTGAAAGGCAATAGGATAGTAGAAAAAAGGGGACAGCTTATGAAAGGAAGATGCAACGCCAATCACAACTAAGCTGAAAATATACATTAAATATTATCAAGTTTGATTTAAAACGATAAATAATAAGTGTAAGACAGTGAATTATTTACTTATTTGGATGATAGTCAAGTACAAGTAATTAAGGGCACCATGTACAAAGCATTTTTCTAGTTGCAAACTGACCAATTTGCAGAATCGGCCTGTTTTCGTCTAGAAAAATGCTTTTTGGGATGTGCAAAGCCCAGACTGCTATTCAGTAACTTGTTACCGAATTGCAATTTGGGTTTTGCGATTCGATATTAGGAAGGGGCATGTCCAGGGCGTCCCTTCTTATGACCATGAATGAGGCTGCAAAACAATCGCTGTTAGCACCAATTTCAAATTGGGTCTAACCCATTCACAAAGCAGAAGGGGTCCCCAAGGCCCCCCTTCCCCTTTGTGAATGCATGCAAAAAGTTTTTTACGAGTACTCCTAAAAAATGAAACTGAAACATTTGATTCCTTTTCTTTTTAAAAATAAAAACGGTCTGCGTTTAAAAAAAAAACAATTGGTTTATTTAAAAGCAACTACAGACATGGTGGTCTGCTGACACCAGTAGGCTAACATCCCTGTGATTTTTGTGATTCCCAGTGGGTCGCAAATTGCGACCTACCTTATTTATATTAATGAGGTAGGTCTATTTGCCACCCACTGGGACATGCAAAAGAAACTCAATGGAGTTTCTTACATTTGGAATTGTGATTTCCTAATTGTGATTCACATGGAATCGCAATTAGGAAATCGCAATTCCAAATGTTCGTACATGTGGTCCTAAGTCACTAACATGTTAGGTCTAGAGAAAGGTTTCAGTAATTTTAACTCATCCTCAACCCCCACTATCTATGGCACAGAGCAGACAGGCTTAACATAGCAAAATTGTCAATCATTTGGAATTACGAAAACATTTAAAAAGTCAAAAACACAACATAATAAAATTCAACTTCAGTTTATAAAAATAGAAAACAATAATACATGCAATTACACCAAAATGACAAAACTCTAATAAGGGGAACAGGTAATTTACATTTTTAAAGCTTTAGGGCAAATAGTAGCAAGAGAAAGCGCCAATCAGTAGTTTCTGCTCATGGTTACCGGAGACCTAAGAGCAATTTGAAGTTGGCTGTGATGGAACCTGGGTTAGATACAACAAGCACGTTCATCCGGATTTTACTTTGGTATTTAATCTCTGAAATAGAAGTCAAAATGCTTCAGAAGGGTGAGACAGTAGGCTGGGGCCACTAAAATCCTCTCAAGGCTTGGATGAGATCCAACTGAAGCCATTGATTTTTGGTGGGAAAATCTCAAAGTTTGAGAAATTCAAATTACATGGCCAATGAAGTCCCCGCATTGGGCAGTCAAGATTTATACCTTCAGCCTTACTCTTTTTTATGATGCAGATATTCCTTCATTGGGGCAAGCCTAAAGATGTATCAGATGAAGTTGTGTCAAAGTCTGACACTTTTGCCCCAAGGTCCCGCATTTTTTAGGTTTCAACTTTTCAGAGTATCTGAAGCAGCTCCTCTTGGTTTCTTTTTTAAGGCTCTTAGGATCTCAGGGACAACATTTAGGGATCAGGACTCACTCCAGCAGGGGCTACCAGCAGGGTCCAATTGAGATTCAGTTACTCCTGGTTAACTTGGCCTGTGGGGAAAAGGCCTATTTTAATTTGCTGTATAGCTGTAGTCACACAGGAGGCCAACATGGGTACAAATGGGAGTAGGTCCAGCCCTTCAGGTTGCACCACAGGTTTGAGGCAGCAGTTTCAACCTTATTCTGTTCCTCCACAGCTCCAGAAGACATGGTGAGTAGCGGAAGGAGCAGTTCATTTGTGTACAGCACATTAGTCAGTGGGTGGGGGCCACTCCCGGCCACTCCCTAACTAATGAGGAGAAAGTTCCTTAGGACAACCCACCCAATTTTACAGCACATCCTGTTTGCTTCTGCAAACTATCTCAGAGTGCACAACTGTAAGGGAAATGCAAGATGACACAGACCTGCTGCCATTGGAGGGCGACCATGTGATTTCCAAAGGTATGTGTAGGGAAATCAATAGTGTCCTCATCCTAAACCATACCATACTGGTTCTGGGACCAGATTCTGTCTCCCAATGGGATGGAATCAGGCTGACCAGCATGTGTTCTGAGTTCAATGGGTTTTCCCTACTTTACATTACCCAATTTCTTCTTTACTCTAAACTATGAATTGACAGGGCTCACCTCTTCTTCTTCAAAGCTAATGGAGGTCCTGGAACCTCAACATGTGCCATTTCTGATCTGATAGGGATTGTATGCCTCACAACAGCCCAACCTGTCATGAGGCCTAAGCCAATGTTTTGCTTTAGGAGCAGTTTTCATATCTCACTAAGGACAAGGACTGACAGGAGCATCTGCTAGCAAACTAATGTAAATTAGTCTATAGGATTCTCAGGGCAAAGATAACTGTATAAACATTACATTACCTGAATATTTATTAAAATCGAACTTCTCCATTGTACTGGAAATTTGATAAATATTAAAAATAGTAATTGAAACATTTTTCTAGCCTGCCTGAAACCGGACATACCAAAATGAATATATGTATCTGCACTTTATTTTTTCTCATGGGACATGCAGAGCCTTCCACAGTGAAAATAGTTTTTGGGGGTTTTCTCACTATAGGGACAGGGCATCATTACATTTCTACATGTCCCACTTTTAAATGACATGCACCCTACCTCGTAGGCTAAAAGGCCTACCTATGAAGGACCAATTAATATTTAAAAGGAAGTATTTTACCCTGTCAAATGGGTTATTTTGACATGTTGGGCTGCAGAGTTAAACTGCATCCATCAGGCTATAGTGGTAAGCTTGTAGCCATGTTTTCTTTTGTCACACTAACAGATGGATCAACAAGAGCTGGCGTCTACCAGAAATATTTAACTTTCAATGTCATACGTGTATTTCTGCACCATACACTATGGCCCTCATTATGACTTTGGTGGTCTCTGAGCGAGACCGCAAAAGCCACGGGTGCCAGAAGAACGCCAGTGCTGGCGGTCTTCTGCCTGCCATATATTGAGCCCTGCTGGATTCCTGCCACACTGTGGGGAGATATCCGACAGTAGCCAGGCTGGAGGACGGTGGCGCTCTGGTGTTGCTACCACCTACACCACTCCGCCAGTAGGACACTGCCAGCTGTATTAAGACCATTAATACGGCCGGGTGGTGTCCTGCAGGTGGGGTGCTGCTGACGGTGGCAGCGCCCCTTCATGTTCCCTGCCGGACGACCTCCTAGCCATACAAGGTAATTCGGGTGTCCAACAGGGGAGGGAGGAGGGAGAGTGGGGGTGTTGTGTGTGAGTGTGTGGTGTCTGCGTGTGTTTATGAATGTGTGTGTGCATGTGTGAATGCGACTATGAGTGTTGTGGCATATGCTTGGTTGTATGAGTGTGAGTGAATGAGTGTATGAATGTTGAAGTGAGTGTGTGTCTGCATGTCAGTGTGTATGCGTGTTAGCATGTGTGTTTGGATGTTTGTGTGTATGCATGTCTGAATGTGTGTATGTTTGAGTGAATGCGTGTGAGTATGTATGAGTGAATGCGTGTATGGATGAGTGAGAGTGAATACGTTTATTGATGAGTGTGAGTGAATGCATGTATGGATGAGTGTGAGTGGATGCGTGTCTGGAAGTGTAGGTGAATGGGTGTATGCGTGGTGTGTGTGGGTGTCTGTGTGCATGTATGCGGGGAGAGGGTTGGGTGTCATGTAAGTAGGCAGGTTGTTCGGGGCGCTATGTGAGTAGGGGTTGGGGTGGCATTATGTAAGTGTGGGTGAGCGGTGATATGTGAATGGGGGTGGTTGATGGGGGTGCTGTGACTGTAGCAGAGGTCAGGTGCTTGCTGGTGGGGTGGAGGATCCATCTAAGTAGCCCTACTACCATGGTTTTCATGGCGGTGCTACTGCAGCGGAAACCATTGTGGTAGGGCGGCTCCTAATACTTTTGGCGGTCTTCTGTGGACCGCCGGGTCACAGATGATCATCTCTGGCCCGGCAGGTCTGACCGCCATGGTAGTATGACTGGAGATGTGGCCAGTTGGCAGAGGCCAACCTGTCCCACTCATAATGTGGCAGTCTGCACCACCAGCCTGTTGGTGGTGGGACCGCCACATTTATCCTGGTGGTCAAAAGACCAGGGTCAAAATGACCACCTATGTCCTTTTAGAAAAGTTAAATATGCCAAATATGAGTTGGCCAATTTCCCCTTATTTTAGGGGTCAGAGCACAGACACCAGTGCTTGATTAACAGTGTCAAAACAATAACAGGATCAGTAAAAAAAAATGAGGTGCCTGCACAAAAAGGGGACTTTTGCGAGAGCAAAATATTCCTGATGGGGTTAAATATTCCTTACCACTTTTCACTAAAATGGGTCACATGGATGGAAGGCTTTGTTGATGCATGCTGGTTCAGTGTTGTTATAAGGCAATCTTTACAGTACGTACATTTGATCTTTAGAACTGATTCCTGTGAGCCCATTATGCTGTTGAGTATCTTTGGGAGACAGCCGAGGGTAGCCACCAATTTCATAGGCAACAGGTGCACCATACCTCCTAGCAATTCCTCAATCACCTTTAAATTCTACTAGTAACTAGCAGGGTGCAGGTGCCTCTAGTCTCAATAAGTAGGCTTCAAAGCATGTTTCAGGGTTTGCACCGCATACGAAGGCACCAATATTACCTTGTAGTTGGTTCAGGAAAGTGCTGTACATTGTGGTGAGGCAAGGTGCTTCGTCAGAGAGTGGAAACTAGGAAAAAATCCATGATATGTCTTGAAGCAGAAAAATCTGGAATTCTTGCTATATCGGAGGAAGAAGGGATTCTTTCATCATCTCTCCTTCATAGGCTTGAACTGAAGAGCAGTGTCCCAAGAAAGAGTACTTAAATTGTTCAAGCTTCTGAATCATTCAGATGTGCCTCTTTCCCAAACAAAAGGAATCCCCCTTGTGCTCACTCATCCGTTTCAGCAATGTGTTGTCATTCCTGCTCTGTAAGGTTCTCTTCATGGCTAAGGAGATGGCCTAATATATATCCTGTGAAGTCCAATATGAATGAAGCAACTTTGGTGAGTCAAAGCTCTGTTTAACAGTGCCCCTAAATATTGCTTACCAAACTAGATCACTTGCTCGTCTAAGACATTTTTCATGCCTCTGTGAAAACATGAGTTAGGCCCATCCTGATCATACTGAAACACACAGAGAATCTAGAGCCAAAGAGAAGAGAACATAAAAATCTTAGTAAAACTTATATTTCTTGGCAAGCGCATATTAAATTCCTGTAAGCCTTTCCTGTAATCATTATGTATTACATAGAAGCCTGCATTCCCAGTGCAACAAAGCTGATCTTTAATTTCCCATTACAGTCACAATGTGACATCTTTTGTGACTTGTAACAACAAAATAACATTGCTGCTTAACTCTAACCAGTTATTACAGTTGAATTGCAATGTCATAATCCAGTCCCAGCAGCTATAATGAAAGTCAGGTAACAGTTTAAGCAGAGAGAATTGACCACTGGCTTTCCATTCTTCTAATCTTTTTTCATTAATGAAAGTGATAATTAGAAAAGAGATTCTTAAGGCAGCATGTTTAATTTTTGCATGCTATAGATCACTATAGGAAAAAATAATCTCTCTACAACCTTTCTATACATTCAGCTACAGTATTTCTTAAATCTGATTTACATTAAACTAATTCTAC
This sequence comes from Pleurodeles waltl, assembly GCF_031143425.1. NCBI lineage: Eukaryota > Metazoa > Chordata > Amphibia > Caudata > Salamandridae > Pleurodeles > Pleurodeles waltl. The sequence continues at coordinate 761,188,531 of NC_090437.1, read as the reverse complement.
TAATCTCATTTGGCAACAATTTACTACTTTTTGGTGGCTTTAATTTTGAACTTCATGTTTTGCTTTCATCCTTGTCTGCTACTATTGTCGTAAGGCCCTTTGAGAACCCCGGTTGGGCACCCCATCTTAGGCTTAGTTTTACGGCTTGTGCCTTATTTTACATAAACACACATTTTTATTCATATTTTAACAAGCCTGCTTTTAGCAATTGCTTCTACATATTTAATCAGTTGCTTGCTCTAGGAAGGTAAAGTTCATGCTGAACATTTAATGAGCATTGTATCATAGATAATCTGCACTTCTTGTCCAAGGCTGGAACGCACAGTCCATGATATGCTAACTCACGTTGCCAACCCAGGGGCCAGCTTTACATCAGAACTGCTGTCCAAACGATGTATGGGTCATTATATAAACTTCACTTAGGCCAAAATGGGGAAAAAGGCATTCCGATCATGGCCATCTTGGGACGATTCCCACATGACAGACAGCTTTGGTAATGCTGACACTGATTTCTCAGACAGGATTGCCATCCGCACAACAGACAGAACTATCTGATTCAATTCAGGTATGGGACCATGGCTAATGCCTTAGGTCAGGCTAGGCAGAGGGTTACAACCTCTATGCTCTCAGATCTAGATATAAGATCTTCATAGTCTCTCTAGAAATGCAACACGGTGGGGTTGTTTTTTCTTGTCCAGTTTGTCAGTGTTGTTGGTTACCGTGCTCAGTTTCAATTGCTCAATTATCAAATCACTTGCTTTTGGCACCGAATGGGATTGCTTCAATAAATGCATTGAAATCCATTTTACATCTTGGCGTGCGTGAGTAACTGAGTGAAATGGTTGCAATCTGTTTCCATGACTTCTTTGAGGAGTCAGAGTGTCATGGTGAGGTTGCCATAATCACCCTTCTCCCCGACAAGTTTGGTGGTCAGGCTGAGGCACTGTGAGCTAGCCAGGAGTTAGGCTCACTGCTGCCAAGCAGCGTAAGTTGTACTCATTTTCCCACGCCCGGTAGGGCTGCCATCCTAAACACGTAGTCCTATTACCAAAATGGGAAATGCATAACACTCTCTTTTTCATATGACTGTGGAAGACAGAATAGATTTAAGTTGTTTCTGAAAAGGGTGATGCTGATGAAATCACTTACTAAAAGAAACAGAATAACCACAGCTATACACTAAACAGGTTGCAAGTCACATCTGAGTTCCAACGATTGGGCTAGTATAATATAAATATTCTGCCTATGCTTCATTCTTTTGTCTGGTCAAGGAACCCATTAGTGATTAGCAGTATCAATATAATGTTTAGCAGGAATACTTTATCCCATATATTATATGGAAAGCCCTTGGCACCAGGTGTAGAAGAAATTAACAGTAGCAGTGCATAATATTATTCTTCTCTGCTCAGACATATAGTAAGTTGAAAAGCTTACGTGAAAAAAAGTGTATGCCACCTTTACAATGCAGGAAAATACATCCGGAGTTATTATATTGCAAGCAATACTTCAGGAGTCAATCCATGACAGTAATTTTTGTTACATTTACATTGGGAGTTACTCCTTTAGAGGAAAGTACTTTATGAAAAATAAATGTGTGTCAACACATATTTCAATATACCTATATATGTTTACATATGTTTTGATTTTTTATATTAAAAACAGTATATATACTGATATGAGATGGCCTCCCCCACGGCCCCAGGAAACACCACCTCCCTGGGGTTATAATGATTATGATCAGGGGGCCATGCAAACTTCCCATGCCCTGGGGGACCACCAGCTCAGGGCAAAAATGCTTTTAAGATGTGGGGATGCCCAATGCCCCCCCCCCCCACAGCCCCAGGGACCACCACCTCCCCAGGGCTGTGATGAATTATGATTTGGGGGGCGCTTGGACCCCTGCATCCCTGGGGATCATCACCTCCTCAGGGCACATAATAATGTAAAGGGAGTCTGTTTCAGACCCCCATTAGACCCGGAGACCACCACCTCCCCAGGGCTATACCTATGTTGGAGGGGCCCCCCTTGAGAAGCCACTGATGGCCCTGATCACCCCCCAGGCCTGGCTCCTACTATGTCTTGGGCTACCCACCCCAGGACATAGCTGTTTACTGTGGCTTAGCTGCAGCTTTGAAGCTGCAGCCAAGTCACAGTAAAAACTACAGTTTTTGAAAGTGGACCTGTCAAGCAGGCCCCTCAGTCAAAAGGAGCTTTCATCTCTGTTCCCTGCACACACGGAGTGAACAGAGATGGAATGCTTCATCAAGCATGGACCTGCTACTTAAAGCAGCTCCTTGCTTGCTGAAGCAATGGGACCATATGGAGGCCTTGAGGTGCCCCATGTGGTGTCAGATAGCCCATAAAGGGCTACAAAATACAAAAAAGAGAAGATATTAAAGGCTCATACTGAAAGGTGATCTAACTCTTTTTAAATGACAAACACATTTCAATTATCCAGAAATATCAAATTTTAAGTAGATCATATATCTAAGCAAAATCTCCATCTCTCTCCCTCCCACTCTCTTTCTTTCTCTTTCTCTCAGTCTTTCCCCTACTCACACACCCACTCAGACACTTACACACCCACTCACAGTAACTATCAGTTGTGCCCTAAGGTAACTATAACTCGCACCCTTGACATGACCTGCTATTTAGCCCACAAATTATGGCACTAATGACATCTCTGATAACATCCTTGCTAATATCAATGTAATATTTTCAGTAAGAATTTTGATAAAAAAGCTATGCATGGTGGGGGCACGAGTTATAGTTTCCTTAGTGCACAAGTTATAGTTACTTGAGGGAACTGTAACTATCACTGGTGAATTTCCATGGTTTTGTACATTTCAAATGTGAGCTTAACTACAATGTCCCTGTAACCTTTAGGTTTTTAAGTGAATATATATGTGACTTGTGTTGCCTATGTTGTATCAAACAGTTATAAGGATTATCTCAAAATGTGAATAAAACACTGTGTAATTATACAAATGGACAAAATAAGGAGCAGTAAATCATGCATCATAAATTTCCTTTTCACACACATCATGCTGCATTTCATATGAAATTACATTGTTAGTAGGCTTGGGCGGAAACGTTTCATTGTGCTAATAGAATTTGCCGACTCCATGTTACTCTTGTAAAGCAGAGTTCTGCCCAAATTCCACCAATCACCATGTGGCAGATTTTATTCCAGCATGGCTCCAGAAATGCAAGTGCGATCAAGATTTGGTGTCCTCTAGCATGATTTTTCAACACAGGTAGTCACAGGTGGGAATGACTGGTCTTGGTGAGAGGGCAGCATCTCGATTAGGTTTGCTGTAGCTCAAGCAGACTATCTACTCGAGCAGCAGCAAAATCAACTCGAATTGCTGTACGCTCTTTCACACCACATGGTGCCGGGATCGCAAATTTTGCAGTGATGCTCATGCTACTGGTACTAAGTTGCAGCACTACCAGTGCAACATGCATTTTTCCACCTGTTGGTGGAACTCTGCAGAACCTTGTGGAGTTTTTTTGGGACTCTGCAGAATTCTGTGGAGTGAAAGTTTGTAAATTCTGCTCACTACTAGTTGTTAGTTACAGAGGGTTGACTGCCCACCCTAAGCAACAAACACACATCTTGTCATACTGAACCACGCAGGTCACTAAATAAACCTGAACCCAACCTCTAGTAGCTATGGGTAAGAACAGTCAGGCTTAAATTGGAGGCAATATGTAAAGTATTTATGCAGTACAAGAGTAGGGTGAAAGTGAAAACACAAAACAAGAAAAATCCTAAACCATTTAAGGAAAATAAGTAAATTTAATTAAGAAATGACACTTAAACAACAGAAATGCAATAAGGGGAACTAGTGATATGTTTTTCCAAATTTGAAATAAATATAATGGCAAAAGGCATTAAGCCCCAACCACAGTCAACTGATTGCAGTATACCAGGGTGTAGGCATGCTTTGAGCCAGACCGATTCAGCTTGGGTCAGATACAGGGACCTCATTTGACCCGGTAGTATAATTTACCTTCAGACTCAAAAAGGGAAGTCTAAAGTCTTCAGTTGGGTAAGGCAGCAGGCTGCAGCTGAGGAGAGCTCTATGAGGTTGGATAGCATCAGATGAAATCCTGATTAAACTGTTGTTTTTTAATGGGATAGCCCAGGCCAGGAAAAATGTGAGTTTTGCTTCAATGGATGGTCCCTTATTGTGCTTTCACCCAGTCAAGATGTCTTCATTTGTACTTGTTGGACTTTTTTGCTTATGCAGGGTTATCCCCAATCTTTTTGCCCCCTGCCTCCTATTTTTTCTGACCTGTTGCTGTTGGCTTTTGAACTCTGAGCACTTTACCCCTGCTAACCAGTGCTAAAGTGCATATGCTCTCTGTGTAAATTGTATGGTTGATTGGTTTATCTATGATTAGCGTATTTGATTTACTAGTAAGCCCCTAGTAAAGTGCACTAGAGAAGCCAGGGCTTGTAAATGAAATGCTACTAGTGGGCCTGCCGCACTGGTTGTGCCACCCACATAAGTAGCTCTGTAAACATGTCTCAGACCTGCCAATGCAGTGTCTGTGTGTGCAGTTTTAACTGTAAATTCGACTTGGCAATTGTACCCACTTAGCAGGCCTAAACCTTCCCTTTTCGTACATGTCAGACAACCCTAAGGTAGGCCCTAGGTAGCCCCAAGGGCAGGGGGCAGTGTATGGTTAAGGTAGGACGCATAGTAATGTGTTCTATATGTCCTGACAGTGAAATATTGTTAAATTCGTTTTTCACTGTTGCAAGGCCTGCCCCCCTCATAGGTTAACATGGGGGCTAGCTTTACATCTGATTAAAGTGTAGATTCCCTTAGGAGCAGATGGACATGTATAGTTTGGGGTATCTGAGCTCACAATTTAAAAATACAACTTTTAGTAAAGTTGATTTTAAGATTGTGTGTTTGAAAATGCCACTTTTAGAAAGTGAGCATTTTCTTGCTCATAGCATTTCTATGACTCTGCCTGTTTGTGGATTCCCTGTCTGGGTCACTTTGACAGTTGGGCTGGTTGCACCTCACACTAGACAGTGACACAAAGGGAGCTGGGGTGTAGCCTGCATTTCCTAATGAACCATCTGTGCTAGGAGGGAGAGGAGGAGTGGTCACTTACACCTGAAAGGGCTGTGCCTTTCCTCACACAATGCAGACTCCAACCCCCTGGTGAGTGTCTGGGGCCTGGCATGGGCAAGGCAGGATTTCACATTCAGGAGAGACTTTACTTTAAAGTAGGCCTACTTCAAAGGAGAATTGGGTATAAGAAGGGCACCCAAAACCACAGACTTTAGAACACTTCTGGAAACTAAGAGGAACCTTTGCCTGGAGAAGAGCTGGGGAGCTGAGGAAGAAGAGCTGCCCTGCCAGTGACTGTGCTTTGTGGAGCTATCCTGCAGTTGCTGCTTCTGCCAGAGTAAGAGGGCAAAGACTGGACTTTGTGTGCCTTCCATCTTGTGAAGATCTCCAAGGGCTTGATTTAGAGCTTTCCTCCTGTTGTTTGAAGTCTCAGGGACAGCAAAGACTTCTTTCTGCCAGCACCTGGAGTCTCTGGAGAGATTCCTACTCTGCCAAGTGGTGCCATCCAGTTCCTGGGACCCTGAAAGGAGAAGCTGGCAGCCTAAGAGGGAGAAATCCACACACAGAATGCCGTACAGGGAAAAGATTGACGTGACTCCAGACTTCGCAGCTGAAAATCGATGCTCACCTGCAATACTACCCAAAGATTGATGCCCAGGGCTGGAGAAACGACGCACAGCATCACTGATGGAGGCTGGTGAGATTGCAACCCACGCAGCGTGGTTTTCGGATCATCGTGCGGCTGGATTTCCGACACAAACACAGCTGGGCGTGTAAAAACAACACAAGGCCTGCCCGGACCTCATAGTGCTGACCGGATCGACGCATCGCTCTCCTGTGGAGAGAAGAAACGACGCGCCCTGACCCAACGAAAGGAGAAATGAGGCAAGGTTTCGTGAGTGAAATTGACGCATTGCAAGTCCTTTTTGATGCACACTTGCCCGTGCTGGGTTATTTTTGACACGCACCAGGTATATTTTCACACTAGCAGCACTAGCATTGTGTTTAAAACTACATGAAGACTCTTTTTGCTTTTTAATTGATAACTTGACTTGTGTATGGTGGAGTTTTATCGTTTTGGTCTTGTTTTGTTTAGATAAATATTTCCTATTTTTCTAAACTGGTGTTGTGTCATTTTGTAGTGTTTTTATTAAGTTACTGTGTGTGTTGGTACAAATACTTTACAACTAGCACTCTGAAGTTAAGCTTACTGCTCTGCCAAGCTACCATGGGGGTAAGCAGGGGTTAGCTGTGGGTGATTCTCTTTTTCTCTGACTAGAGTGAGGGTCCTTGCTTGAACAGGGGGTAACCTGACTGTCACCCAAAGATCTCATTTCTAACAGTACTTAGTCAATTTTTCCAGTTGTAGTGGGCAAGGCTATAGGTTGTAGAAGAAGATGACTCCACAGGGCCATACATTTTCTCCATGCAGGTCCCGCTGAATTGGATATACTGCTGTGGAACATCTCCTAGTGGGATAAACCTACATCTTTAGTTCAGCTGCAATGCACCATGGTATGATCAGCATGACAGGTTTGTCCTGGTCTTCCTAAGGTCTTTGAAGCCAAAGAGTTTCTAATTCTCAGGCTTTTAGGGGGTGATAGGAGAAATCCACCCTAACTCAGCCAAGGATTCCAGGACATAAGGAACAGCATTTGGAATCAGGTATCACTCCAGCAGAGGCCACCCGCAGTATTCAGGTTAGGTCCAGTTGAACTAGTCTGCTGATGATATTCAGAAAGGTCTCTTATAGCTTTTAGTTTCCCTGTACCGTGAACAGGTCATCAGTCATATGAACCTTGGAGTCCATGTCTTTTTCCTTGGTAAAAAAGAGAGCAGGTCCAATAGTTGTGGGCTCTTCTCGAGTCTCAGACAGCAGGCCCAGTCCTATTCTGGTCTTTGTCAGGTCCATTATTTTGTTCAGGAGGGTATTGGGGATTACGCATTTCTGCCCGGTGCCAGTTTTTGTTTGGTGGTAACATCTGGCTCTTCTGTAACCAGTGGGGTAAAGGTTTCCATGGGTTAGCCTTCCACTTTTGCAGCATTCCTATGTGCAGTACTACAAACAATGACACAGTGCCTCTCTCAGCCTAAATCCAAGATGAGGAAACCCTTCTCCATGTGTACAGAGCATGCATGTCCACCAGAGAGGTGTTGACAAGGAACTGAGCAACACTTCCTGTGCAGAGCCTGCTTGCCACAAATCATGGCCACAAGGCTGATGGCTCTGCAGATTAAAGAGATGAACACAAAATGGCACCCCCTTTCCTTGATTACCAACTGCAGGTTTTGTGGTTCAAAACTGAATGTTTCAACCATCTACTCTGTTGTTGCCCAGCACTGAGGAACGTATGTCGCACTTTCCTTAAACCTTCTTTCTTAAGCCACAGTATAAGGACTTGGATTCAAGCCAGGAACCTGGTCTTTACTTTGAAGGAACTGACTGACCTTGCTAAATTTGGAAACTACACTTACCAAATACAAAAACTATTGAAAGATAGTACCAGGACTGGTGAGATTCTGGACTAATTCTACTGACACCACCTACCGGATAGTCATTCTAGAGCAAATAAGTGACTGTTGGTCAGTAGCTAAAACAGATCCCTTTTGTACATACCACTTGAATGAATGGGACTTTGCTTGCTTGACTTCCCTGGTTTGTTCTTGCTCTCTCTTTTTATTAGGAAAACAACAATTCACTGATGATTTGCACAATTAATTTTTCACTCAGCTTTTTACTCTTTTTTTAGATTATATTCTGCTTGCCCCACACTGAATTTAGGTACCCCAAGTGACGGTCTTCTTAGAGCACTTTAGTGACCATGGGTTAGCGGTGATAACAGATATCCCCTTAGGCAGCCATCTCAATACATAAAACAAGTTATTTGATCCGCCTATTTTGCATTTTGTCTTCTCTTGGAAAGATAATTATATACTGATGATGTGTCTTATTATATTCCACTTCTCTTTGTACATTTCTACTCTTAAACACACATTTTGTATTATTTGTGCTAAATGTACATGTTGTTTTAAATTAACATAATATTTACGATTCATTTTAACTTCTCTTTTATTGGGAAATATCTCCCTTTGTAAAGATTTTGATTAATCATACAATAACAGTTTACTACTACCACTTCCTTAGTGTGGTCATTGTCACTTCAAACACTTTCTGGCGGCAGCTCCCTGCCCACTGTGATTGGAGTCTGTCTGCCAGGGGAATCAAAAAAAGGGGCCTGTCAGGAAGGCCCGTTTGAAGTAAATTAAATTCTTGGGTACTGCACAAATAGTCATCCTGCCAGAGGAACAGAAACACCTCCCCACACCCAGACATTGGACCTCATTATGACTTTGGCAGTCTTTTCCCAGGACTGCCAAAGACGCTGCCGGCAAAAGACCTCCAGTACTGGAGGTCTTTTGCCTGCCATATTAGGAGTGTTTGCCCACTGGCCCAGCGGAACACTCACCACAATATTGATGCTAGCTCGTAATTGAGCCCTGTCTGTGTTGGTCCGATCACCATTGCTAGGCCCACACGGTCTTAGGACCGCCAGCCTTGTAATGAGGCCCATTGTTTCTGCTCTGGGAGATGTTTCCACTCCTCATTCAGGGCTTGAGCTCTTACACGTCTGCTTCTAATAAACTATAACCTCATTAGTGCGGGCTTCGGCCACTGGCCGAGACCCTCATTACCTTCCTGGTGCGGGTCATGACCTGTGGGCGACACCAGGGAGGGGGGTTAAAACCTCCTGTAATGTGTCGCATCAGAGGATCTTTTTTTCAATTAAAAAACCCCTGGGAGACACGGAAACTCTTCCATGTCTCCCTCAAACCCCCACCCACCCCTATGTGATGTCACTGTCTTTTTTCCTGCTCCGGTAGGGAAAATGGGCCCAAACGGGCCTCCCTCATGTTCAGAAGGCCCTGTTTAAAAAGGGAGATTTTTCCCTTTCAAACAAGACCTTCCTGAACAGGTTTCCTGGCCCTCGATCGCAGCACAGCTGCGATCAAGGGCCAGGAAACCCCACTGGACACCAGGGATTTTGCTTGACTTTTGCTCAGCAAACGGGCCGACCCCCCCTAAGTGCATTTAAAAAAAAATGTAGATGTACCCCTTAGGGGACGCGATCTCATCCGATCGCACCACCAGTGGTTTAACATATATATTTTTTTTATTATTATTTTAAAAAAAAAGGAAATTGACAGGGGGTCGCCCGTGAGTAGTGCAAACCCCTGTGGGGGCAATATCTTTTTTAATAGTTGCATGGTTTCTCTGGGGGCTACTATGGCCCCCAAGGAAACCATGCAGCTATTAAAAAAATATATACATCTACATATTTACATATATATATATATATATATAATATTTATATATATAGACATATCTATGTAGATATATCTATCTGTATATATATATATATATATATATATATATATATATATATATATATATATATATATATATTCACCACCAGTGAAGCTTGCGTCTTCAAAGCAATGCACATAATTTAACTGACGTGTTTTAGCTGCAGCTTTTAGGCAGCAATAAAAAGGTCAAGTAAGTCTTGTGATTATGTTTCTGCTACAAAAGGATCAGACTTTTTGTCTAGTGGCAGTTTTGATGCCATAAAGTAGTGCAGAAGGTTTATATGCCTACTGCAAAGATCAAATCTGTATTTTATGTAAATAGCTGAGTACATTAGTAAAGTCAGCCATTACCTGCGCTATAGTACAAATAAAATGTATGTGTGGGGGGGCTATAGAGAGATGAAGGGCACTTTTGTTGGGTGGTAGTGAGGGAATCCAAGGAGGAGGTCATGGGAGTGGGAGCAGCAATAATGATTGTTGGGCTGGGTGCTAGAGACGCTAAAGACTGTGACAAGGAGAAGTAATAGTGTGTCTTTTTTTGAGTGTCTTGAAAGAATGTGCTGTTTGAGGGAAGAAGCTAAGGTAAGGTGACCTCCTCTATTGCACGTATCACACATACAGACCTACCAGCAATTTTGTGACTGTCTTCGTAGGCTAGTGTTTTAGAGCGACAGTTTACTGAGTAGCAGAGATGGCATCTCATTGGATGACTGCTGCTTAAGCCCTCACTCGGGTTACAGAGGACAGCTCTGAAGTAGGATCAGAGGCAGAGACGGCAGACACTGAGACAGCATCTGAGGGATAGGACAATGGCGCAGACTCTGAGTGATTTTTCAGTCGGAGGTGTCCCATTCGATAACTCTCCTTCCATTGATTATGACGGAGGTGAAGAGGACAGTCCTGCTGTCCCTTCGCAAGCACAGTCTGTGCAGTGGGACAATAGCGGGTTAGCCCAACCGAGAGAACAGGTGCATGCGGCGGCAAGCACAGAGAGTGCTCTCTTAGGAGTTCCCCAATTTAGTTCAGCCCCAAATTCCACCACCCAAATCAGATTGTGGAGACATCAAAATTATCTATCACAAAACAACCTGGTTTTGTAAGGCAGACACCTGCATTTTTGGTCCTGGGCTCGGCGGCCACATATGGAAAACCTACCAAACCCAGACATTCCTGGAAACTAGACATCCGGGGGATGCCACAGAGGTGTGACTTGTGTGGATACCCAAAGTTTTCTTACCCAGAATATCCTGCAAATGTGAAATGTTGAATAAAAACTCAATTATTTCTTGCATTTCTGTCACACAAACTACAGGAATAATCTGTGCAGTGTTTCTGCACCTGTCCTGATAAAAACGCTACCCCACTTAACTGCCTGTACCTAGTGCCTGTGTCACGAATGGATCACCCCAGGGTCAACAGTTGCCCTCATGTAAGGACCAACTTTGACCGTTGTGTGATCTATTCCTGTCATGGGCACTAGGCCTACCCACACAAGTAAGGTACCATTTTTATCGGAAGACTTGGGTGATTGCTTGGTGGAAGGAAATTTGTGGCTCCTCTCAGATTCCATTTTGTCAAATTTCGAGGTTTGCAAAGGATTCTGTGTAACAGAACCTGGTGAGAGCCCCACAAGTCACCCCGTTCTGAACCCCCCTAGATGTCAAGTTTTCAAAAATGTATAGGTTTGCTAGGTTTCCCTAGGTGCTGGCTGACCTAGAGGCCAAAGACCACAGACAGGCACTTTGCAAAAAACATGTCCCTTTCCATTGGAAAAATGTGATGTGTCCTCGTTGTGTTTTGGGGCATTTCCTGATGCGGGCACTAGGCCTACCCACACAAGTGAGGTACCATTTTTATCAGGAGACTTCGGGGAATGCTGGGTGGTAAAATTTTGAGGCTCCTCTCTGATTCCAGAACTTTGCAGCACTGAAATCTGAGCAAAATTTGTTTTTTTTCAATGGATTCTGGGTAACAGAGCCTGGTGAGAGTCGCACAAGTCACCCCATCCTGGATTCCTCTAGGTGTCTAGTTTTTAAACATGCACAGGTTTGGTAGGTTTCCCTAGGTGCCAGTGGAGCTAGAGGCCAAAATCCACAGCTAGGCATTTTAAAAAGAACACGTCAGATTTCAATGTAAAAATGTGATGTGTCCATGTTGCGTTTCCTGTACCAGGCATTATGCCTACCCACGCAAGTGAGGTACCATTTGTATCAGGAGACTTGGGGGAACACAGAATATCCAAACAAGTGTTATTGCCCCTTGTCTTCCTCTACATTTTTTCCTTCCAAATGTAAGTTCTTGATATACCTACACGCCCTATATATCCCAGCAACCAGAAAAGTCCAGCAAATGTAACGGTATATTACTTTTGAAAATAGGACATCACAGGAAAAAGTTACAGAGTCAAACGTGGAGAAAAATGGCTGTTTTTTCACCTCAATTTCAGTATTTTTTATTTCAGCTGGTATTTTCTGTAGGAAAACCTTCTAGGATCTACACAACAGACCCCTTGTTGAATTCAGAATTTTGTCTACTTTTCATAAATGTTTAGCTGTCCGGGATCCAGCACTGGTTTCACACCCATTTCTGTCACTAACTGGAAGGAGGCTAAAAGCACAAAAAAAGAAAAAAATGGGGTATGTCCCGGTAAAATGGCAAAATTATATTGAAAAATGTGATTTTCTGATTGAAGTCTGCCCGTTCCTGAAAGCTGGGAAGATGGTGATTTTAGCACTGCAAACCCTTTGTTGATGCCATTTTCAGAGAAAAAAAACATACACCTTCTTCTGTAGTCCTTTTCCCACTTTTCTGAAAAAAACATTTTGGATGCATTTTGGCAAATTTCTTGGTCTCCTCCAGGGGAACCCATAGACTCTGGGTACCTATAGAATTCCTAGGTCGTTGGAAGAAAAGGACGCAAATTTGGCGTGGATAGCTTATGTGGACAGACAAAACGTTATGAAGGCCTAAGCACAAACTACCCCAAATAGCTAAAAAAGGGCTCAGCACTTTGGTGAAGGGGGAAGACCCATCCACTAAGGGGTTAAGTAGTCTACGAATATAATTTTTGGGTGTTTTGTAGCTGAAGAAAGTGTTATTAAATTTAATACTGCACCCCAGTGTTTCTCAATGGAATAGCTCCCTGCACTCTATGAGCTATAAGGCATACTAAAGGGGAATTATTAATTTAAAAAAGAAGGGTTTATTTTTACAGGAAATATTTTAGTTTAAATCTGCTTTAGTCAGGCTACAATGGTAGGCCTGAAACCATGTTCGCACTGCCACTATATAGAATGACACAATAAGTGCTGCAATCCATTAGGGACATAGAACTTGCAGGCCCTGCCTATAATTTGTAACCATATACTAGAGACTTACTGATAAGTTAAATATGCCATTTAGAGTTATGCCAATCCAATCATGCTGAAAAGGGGAGCAAAGGTCCTCTAATGCTGGTTATTTTGTGCACTGATCTATGAAAGCCAATTTTGGAGACATTATTCTTCAGGACATGTGACAGTATTTATTTGTAGTGGCAACTGTGTAGAAAACCGCTGATTCCTAGAAAAATGCTTCAAATAATAGGGATGTGTGAAACCTAGCTAATAAAGACAGTTTATTGTGTATAGCAATTTTGTAAATGCTTTTGAGATTCAATTTGAATTTGAAAAGGACAAGTGCATTTTAAATGAATATGACTAATGGACAAATAAAAATATAACAAATAATTGACAAATAGAGTTGCCAATGTAGTGCCTCATACATTCATTACTATAAATATTGCTTTCAATTTATCAAATTGAAAAGTAATTTTCACAAGTAATTAGACTCTCGTCTAAATGTATAATTAAAAACAAGAGTAACTGTTGTAATCTGGCTTAGAGTTAGAACATGTGATGACTTGTGGCCATTAAAAAAGTTTTCCTGCTTGTAGAGATGGTGGCTAAAATAATTTGCAGTTTAGTAATTGAGGAAATGAAAACTAAGACTTTCTCTACAGGCACAGAAAAATAATTAAGGCATTTCTAGGTTTTCATAACAGCAGAACAATTCAATTAATCAAAATAAAACTTTTCCAGGGCTACAGTTCCTAGCTTAAAAAACATAAATCAGACTTACATTGGTGAGGTGTTTCCATTGGCACTTTCAAAATATAGGACTTTATCCTAGTAGCAATTACAGATTCCTTTGATGGGGACAACTTCTGAATAGCCTCGTCTCTATTCTTATTGTGTTGTGTTCCGGGAAACCTGTTGGCTGAAAAAGTCATCAGCAAGACTTATTAAAATGCCAATAGTTTTGAATGTCCAATCAAAGACATATTAATACATGGAGAAACATCATTTTGCAAAGTAGGCATAGGACTCACCACTTGCTCAATTTATAGTGCACGGTCATGTCTCTGATTGAAATATGACACTCCTTGTTATGTACCAGAGTAGAAAGTAGTGCCATGGAAACATTTGTAAATGGGAGAAATCAGTGCATGTGATTTTAACAATACCTAACCTAGTCTATCAGATTTGATTAAATTAAATTTCTTTCAAGAGTTTGTATGCCAGATCCGAAAAATTATATGAGTTTTAAGCCAAAGTCTTGAAAAGGACATTTATTGACTGTACTTGTGTAAACAAAGGTGTTGGTGATTTGGTATTGACCAAGGAGATGTGATAGTGACCACTAAAAAATAAATAAAATGTAAGCAGATACCATTAAAACTGCAAAATAAATAGATAATACAAGTTAAAGTGACATGAAATGTTAAAAACAAGATCAGCAGATGACAGGCCTAACCTAGGGACAAATGTAAAAATAAATCATGTATTAATCAACATAGTCGACCACAGCAATTGGAACCCTACACAATAAGTAACAGCTGAATAATATTCTGAATAATGCGTTTTACTTTTGAGTGGTCCTGTAATTCCCTAGTTACAAATCACCAAAAATAACTTTCTTGACTGAATACTCTACTGGTGTAACATTTAAATCAAAGATTAGCAACTGATTCTAATACAAAGTACATAGCCTCATTAAAAATAAGCATATACTTTTTTTACTTCTTAGAGATGTTAGAGCTGGGTAAATACAAATATTGTGGCAGATAATTCTTAGTCTTGGCCACCTAAATGACCTATACACATTTGTCTTTGAATTGCTTGCCAAACACCCTCAAGGTCAAGAAGAGCTGTTTCACATTAGGTTCCAAGTTTGATTGAAAGTCTTGTTGCCTACCAGTGTCATTCAGGTCATCATGATGACAGTGGCAAGTGCATGTCTGTAAATCACTTTAATATACGTGTCTAAGTAGCGTATTAAATTGACACCTCCACTCCATTTTACTTAACTGCTACACTGTATTTTCTCACCTGTTCATTTTATAGTCTGTAACAAAAAATAAATTCTGCTTATAAATGAGATATTTAGAAATTATATTAGTCATGATAGCAATACACACCAACCCTTTCAAAAGAAGATGTTTGGGGATTCATAATGATCACAAGATAAGATATAGCCATTATCTAAGTATAATAAGGCAGTCATACATACATCTAGGCAAAATATATTGTAGGGCATTTATCCCATGTAAACCTAATAGTCTCTTGATACAACACAAGATCAGCATTTCCATATTATTTAAAGGGACAGAAAAAGCAGCTACACCACAAAGAACCAGTTGATCAGTCATAGAGTGTATTACAGCAAAAACCTATACAATGGCAAGCCATAAAGCAAAAACATGCTACTTCTCCTAAATACAGAACAGCCAGTCAGTTATATTTAAAAATTATTGGACCAATTTAACATATTAGAGTTCAACATAAATACATAGCTATATTAATTTATTTGATGTACTCCATAGTTGTTAATAAACCAAGCATATATAGACATACACTTGGGAAGACCATTACTTCAGTTCTATACAGGTATACTGTGCACAATTACATTTGTTGTATTTCCGCAATGTAGTAAGCATTCAGAACAATCCTGTAGGTTGCCATTGACAAAAGGTATGCAAATAACTAAAAACACCAAGGCCCATATTTATACTTTTTGACGCTAAACTGCGCTAACGCAGTTTAGCGTCAAAAAATTTTGCGCCGTCTAACGCCATTCTGAAGCGCCATGCGGGCGCCGTATTTATGGAATGGCGTTAGACGGCGCAATCAGACCGGCGCTGCCTGGTGTGCGTGGAAAAAAACCACGTAGACCAGGCAGCGCCGGCGTTGGGAAAAAATGACGTTAGGGCGTCTTAAAATGGCGCAAGTCAGGTTGACGCTAAAAAATCGTCTTAAGCCGATTTGCGCCATTTTTTCGACGCCCAGACGCCATTTCATGACTCCTGTCTTAGTAAAGACAGGAGTCATGCCCCCTTGCCCAATGGCCATGCCCAGGGGACTTGTGTCCCCTGGGCATGGTCATTGGGCATAGTGGCATGTAGGGGGGCACAAATAAGGCCCCCCTATGCCACAAAAAAAAAAAGAATTATACTTACCTGAACTTACCTGTACTTCACTGGGATGGGTCCCTCCATCCTTGGGTGTCCTCCTGGGGTGGGCAGGGGTGGCAGGGGATGTCCCTGGGGGCAGGGGAGGGCACCTGTGGGCTCATTCTGAGCCCACAGATCCCTTAACGCCTACCCTGACCCAGGCGTTAAATTCAGGCGCAAATGCGGGTTTTTTTGACCCGCCACCTCCCGGGCGTGATTTTTGCCCGGGAGTATAAATACGACGCCGTCATTTTTTTAGACGGGAACGCCTTCCTTGCATCTCATTAACGCAAGGAAGGCGTTCACGCAAAAAAATGACGCTCTTTCTTCATACTTTGGCACTAGACGCGTCTAACGCCAAAGTATAAATATGGCGTTAGTTTTGCGCCGAATTTGCGTCGAAAAAAACGACGCAATTTCGGCGCAAACGGAGTATAAATACGGGCCCAAGTTTGTTGATTCATAGCTTGGGGGAAAGCTGTTTGCAATGGCCAGTATGGAAGAAATATCTGACTTATGGAAACAAAAAGGATGGGGCCAGAGTGCTCCATTTGTAGGCTGTTGACAGTTAAGGTTCTAGAGGACAAAGCTGCATTTGAAGTTAATTTCACTATTCTGGAACTTTGTCAAAATTAGTGATCACATTCTTTGAGAATCATTAATATCACAAGTTTATAATTTAATTTCAGAGCTGTGTTTGATCCGACTGTCACCCGTTACACTATAACCAGTAAATCAAACAAAAAGTTAAGATAAGATTTCAGAATTGAATTCTAAATTGTACCAAATGCTGGTTTGATTAAGAGGTTATTCTCCTGCTCTAAAATTTCAAGATTCTTCTTGGACAACCTTATGCTATGCATCAAGGAATGTAATTAATCTTTAGTGTTCTGGGCTATTTATGGTACCACAGGCATAAATGGACTCAATTATGTAGAACCTTGGGACTTGTAGAATGGTACCTTGATGTTAGATGGGAGTAAAGCTTTGGCCCAATTATTATAATTGTTTTTTGTAACTGGTACGTAAATCCTGTTGTGGGGGAGGCTTAAACCTTTTGCTAGTTTTAACAAATCCAAAATACCATTTCTAGTTCTAGATTTAGGATCTGGGGTCCATATAAGGAGAGTGAATGCGCTTGCATCCTAAAACGTATTAAGACACGCTTTGCGGTAAATATAGAAGTCATCATATTGCTTGCAAACACCAGTTATATTCTTGACAGTCATGTCAATCATATGGAGAGGAGTCATGAAGCCTGAATGCACAGTTTATTATAATGATTTTTCATCAAATGTTTTGGATTTTTTAATCATTTGAATTATAAAAACCAGATATGTAAAATATTTCTTGATTGTATTATTTTCAACAATTATTGTGAATCTGAGAATGTAGAACTGGATAATGATCTAAGTAAAGTTGCCACCCCAGTCCTGGACCCTTGGAAGTGTGCCTGAAGGTGCTCTACCAGCCCATCTGTGAATTCAGCCGAACTGATGCATTTCCGACAGAAACTGTGCACTACTTTTGCTGTGCGGACTTCCGTGTCTCAAAGACTTTGTACGTTCATCAGAGCCCATCAGAGCCACCCCTGCATAATACATCTTGGTGCAAGGACATTGCATCACACTCCACAGCTCCCAAGAACTGTTGCTGCACAAAGTATCTCCTTGCCCAGATCTTGCATAGCCTTGCTGCTCAACACATCTGTGCGGGAATCTGCATCTCTGCATAACCAGGATTAATGTACTGTGTTCAGTGGGCCCAAGTGGGGGCAGGCCCACATTTGAGTGTGGTTGTCCTAAACTTAAAACTTTTCCCAGTTTAGCATGATAAGATAATCACAGTTAGCACCTATTTACTTTAGCACATGCCCACCATAGTTGTTGGATCTCAGTTCTGATATTTTGTATCACAATCATGCTATTGTGTGATGTTTGCCTGATCTATGGCAAAACATACCAACATTATTATCAGAGTAATAAGTGTTGGACGTGGCCCTTTTGGTGCGTTCATCCCCAGACCTTTTGCCTCCTTCCTCCTAATTTTTATGACGTCTTGCTGTTGGCTGTAGGACTCTGAGCACCTTATCACTGCTGATAAGTGCTAAAGTGCTGCTGCTCTCCCTTCTACAGTTGGTATGATTGGCTTACACCTAATTGGCATATTTAATTTACCTGTAAGTCCCTTGTACAGTGGTATCTCTATACCCAGGGCCTGTAAATTAAATGCTACTAGTTGGCCTGCAGCACTGCTTCCGGCGTTCACATAAGTAACCTTTCAAACCTGTCTCATGCCTGCTAGCACAGGGCCTACGTGCAGATTTTTAAAAACAGGGACCTGGCATCTAACTTTATTTGCCAGGCCCAGAACTTCCTTTTTACTACATGTAGGTCACCCCTAAGGTAGGCCCTAGTTAGTCCTTTGGGCAGGGTGCTATGTATGTAGACATGTGCCTGGTTGTGTGGCCTGTCCTGGTAGTGACAAACAGCCTATTTCGTTTCTCCCTGCTGTGAGTGCTGCATTCTCATAGGATTACATTGGAAATGCCCTGCCTTATGTCTAGAGGGTATTGTCTGATTTATGAGGGGTAGCGTAGGCATGTTTGGAATGGTTGTAATGGTAGTGAGAAGTGCTGTTAATGGTGTAGGTGGATTTTTTTATTACCACTTCAGAAATGCTACTTCAGGAAAGTGAGCATTTCTCTGTGCTTATGACTCTGGTGCAGCTTGACTCAAGTCCACATCTGGGCAGAATGATAATTGGGCTTTGTGCATACTTTTCAGACACCCTGTACACAGGGAGTGTGGAGGTGTCACAGAGGTGCATCTGCAATTGTAATGGACTTCCTGGGCTGAGAGAAGGAGGAGGCGGGGCCTCACACAAAAGAGTTGTTTACCCTCAACTGATGTTTGGAGCCTGTGCTGGAGGACGGGGGGGGCACTCCAGGAACCAGTTGTAACTGGTTGAAACCTCCTCTCCCCTTCTTTGTTACCACACTGCAAAACTGAGTATAAGTACAGGCAATTTCCCCCCACAATTTTGGAACCCTTTGGAACTGAAACAGACTTGCAATTGGGCACAGAATGCTGCTGGAGGGACTCACCAAGAACCTCCTTGGACTCCTGCTGCTGTTGTGCTGACCTTTGACCTGTGACCTGCTTGATCACCCGGAGGAACTGCCACTGACTGCAACCCTTTGGGATGGCCTGCTGCTGGGCCCTACCACCCTGTGCTCCATCTGCGTGTCCCCCAGGGGCTAGGTGCTGTAGCCCCTGACCCCCTACAACTGCTTGTTAGCAGCACATGAGGAGCACTGCCTGTGCTGCCTTTTCTGGACCATAGCACCCTGTTAAGCGCTTTATTCTCTGGTCCATTGCACCTCGTGAGTGATTTTTGTTGTTGTGCCCCCCTGCACTTCATAAGCGCTTGCTGTGATTGCTGCCTGAGAAATATCACTGCTGCGACACCGTGGTGGAAGAAAACCCGAGCGTGTTGAAAGTGCGCTGGATTGGGTGCCCCAGGCAGCACCAGAAGACAAAGTCAGGACTACAGGCGCTCCTAGTGATGCCCCCAGGGCGAAGCTCTCTACGTTGAGCAGCCCCTGGGCACCAACCAGCCCTTTCTTGTGTTCACCCCCGCGACCTGGAGAGAAGAGCTGTCCCGTCTGAGGCCGCAGGGGCACAGAGGAAGCCGCAACAGCCATCTCCAGCAGGAGCATGGCTGGCACATGGAGGTATTTGCCTCTCCCTCATATTTCTGGCAGCCGCATCGAGGATGTGGGTGGCTGTCTCCAGTATCGCAGGGGGTGGAGAGTGAGTCCCTCTCCCCCCAGCCACTTCAACAGGGGTTCAGATGCCCCCACCGTCCTTTAGGCCTGACTTTGGGTCCCCCCAGGAGGGTCAGTCATGGCCCGGGGTGGCCCATAGAATCTGTAGGCACCCATTTATGCGCAGGCCCCAGGAGGGGCCCACTATGGAAACCAGAGGAGGTGCATGCTACCCCCTCCCCTCATAATCACCAAACATTCCCATTCTGCGCAGGGAGCGCCGGGGGCCCCCTGTTTACATCGTGGCACTATAGGTGCCTTTTCCTCATAAGAATACAGGTACTAGTTCACTGCCAATGTGCCGTTTTGGGCATTTTTATGATGAACCAAATGCTTGCGTATGTTCGGTGTTATGGGCATCCGTGCTAACTTCTTTTCTTCATGATGTGCCATATATGCGCTGATGTTCCTTTTATAGGCATTTTATGTTAATATGTGTTTATGACTTACCATATGTTTTCTAATGTTCCTGGTATGGGCATTTATGATATATTTATGACAAGTGCATTTCTGTAGTAATGTTTTCCTGACTACTGCTTATGTTGCAGAATAATAAGTAACCTGTGTGTTATGTGTGACTACTGCTGATCTCTGCAGAGTAACTGTATTGTGTAGTGTTCTGACAGCTGCTTGGGTAGCAGGATGTTACTGATAAGTTAGGGCTGGTAACTGTAACTGCTGAATTTCTATTGTTTTGTGCAAGTAAATTCATTACTTCACGATAGCGCCCTTGTAACCTTTGTTTTTTCAGTGAATTTCTATGTTTTTTTAACATAAAGTCATTTTAAATATGTTATTACTATACATTAATCCTAGGGCTGGTAACTATAACTGCTGAATTTCTATTGTTTTGTGCGAGTAAATTCAGTACTTAACTGTATCATCCTTGTAACCTTTATTTTTTCAGTATATTTCTCTGTTTTTTTAACGTAAATTCATTTTAAATATGTTATTACTATATGTTAATTCTATTATATATATATATATATATATATATATATATATATATATATATATATATATATATATATATATATATAGATATATAGATATATACACAGATTGATAGATAGATAGACAGATTGATATGGATACATGTATGTATTTTTATATCTCTCTCTCTATATATATATATGTATCTATATATATTCACTGAAAAACACAAAGGTTCTAGGCCCATTATAGTTAGGTTCTGAATTTACTCGTACAAAACCATAGATATTCAGCCGTTATAGTTATTTCAAGTAACTATAACTTGCACCCTAAGGTAACTATAACTTGTGACCCTGTCATGCACAGTTTTTTCTTCAACTATTTGACTGCTAATGTTTCATTGATAGTGTTATTGATGTTACAAAAATTGCCATGCATGCTGTAATATCTGGGTTAATTAGCAGTGTATAGTGAGAGTGCGAGTTATAGTTACCTTAGCCTCTGACTGTGCATGGGGCTAATCTCTGCAGCAAATTGGACCCAGGTTAGCCGCAAGGCCAGGCCTGCTGCCTGTCCTTGCAGCTAACCCCCTATTACCACCCAACTCCACACCATGCACAGTCTTTGGCAGTGCACAGTGGGGGTTGGCCTGGAGCCCGCCCTTGCGGCCAACCCCCTATAATCACCCGGAGTGTTTTTCTAGACTTTCATGAACTTTCATGAATAATATACATAGAACAAGATATTTTAGGAGAAATTGAAAAGAAAAATGTATTTATCAAATAAAAAGAGTGTAATCATATTTTGGTATATATCTTAAATGTTTGATTAATTAAAGCAGGAAAGTGACTACTGACACACCTAGACTTAAACCCTTAACCTTCAGGGTGAGGACAGGAGACCGTAACCTCTACGCCACAGGTTTCCAGACACAGAAATGATATTCAACCCAAAGATTGTGATGACGCAGAGAAGTAAATGTTGCATCACTAGGAATGTTTAACAGTCAAAACACTAGTAAATAAACAGACACTCTGTCATGAAATACCAGGATTTCAGCCTCCAACCTAAGGAGTTAGAGTCCAAGAGCTTTACCACTAGGCCAGACATGAGTCCGGTCTGCTATGCTTCAAAACCTAACTATAACATTCAAACCAAACATCTTGCTTGTGCGTTGCTTTGAAGTCATTCTATGGAGAGGCTATTCTTATTGCTATGCTCTCCCATAGAATGACTTCAAAGCGTCACACAAGCAAGACACTTGGTGCCAGGAGAGGACCACAGGGGAGCCTGAGGGCCCCCACAGACCTAGCCAGCTCCCCAGTCCGGCAGGAGCCAGCATTACTCCCACAAGCAGGGAATTGCATTAAATAGCAGCTCCGTGCATGTGGGAGCAAAGTTTACATATGTTTCCTTGCAAACATATCTGCATGCAGATAAACAAATGAAAACTCTGCTTGCAGAAAGTAGAGTTATGTGTGTTTTTCCCACCAAGCAAAAGCAAACAGCTACCTTCCTAGGGAGGTTACCTCAGGAGGTAGCAGGAGCCAGCCCTCTGGGACAGCGGTCCACAGGGCCATCTATGGCTCTACAAGTGGAGGTCTTGCAACCCCCCTCCAATGTTTTCTTTAGCCCAGGGAGGTGGTTGTCCCCGGGGTCTGGGGTCCACCATATGCCCCCTTCATTATTTTATATGAGTCCCGGTGGCGGTTTCTGGGGCATGGGTGGGCCGTCTGGCTCCTCATAAATTCTATCAATTGCCCTGGGGAGGTGGCAGTCCCTGAGGCACGACTGCTGTTTGGCCCCCCCATATGTTAAACTGATTGCCCCAGGAAGGTGGCAGTCCCTGGAGCGGGGGTCTATGATGGACCCCTACATTATGTCATGTAAGCCTTACGGAGGTGGTGGTCTCTGTGGCTGTGGAGGGGGTGTTTGAGCACCCCCACATTCATTAAACATCTTTTGCCCTGGGGATGTGGTGGTCGCTGGGGTGCAGGCGGACACCTGGGCCCCTATGCATTGATTAAACATCATTTGAGCGAGAGAGTTGGTGATCCCTAATGCGTGGTTGGACGTGGGGCACTTTCATATCTCAAATTGATGGCCCAGGCAAGGTGGCAGTCCCCAGAGCTGGGGGTCCAGAACAGACCTCCTATATTATTTTATTTAAGCCCCAGGGAGGTGATGGTGGTCCCTGGCGCTTCAGGGGGGCTGTGCAGGCCCCCCTGCATTCATTAAATGTCTTTTGCCCCAGGGAGGTGGTAGTACCCAGAGCTTTTATAAGCCAAAGGAGGGGGTCCCCTGAAACCCCCTTATGTTTTGAGAATGACCTGGTCCAGCCGGGGGCAAAAATAAAAACAACGAAGGAGACTACGTTTGCTTTAAAAAAAAAAAATAATGGTGAAATTTGCAAAAAGTTGTGACTTTTGCCTTGATTTTTTTTTAAACTGCTCTTTAGCCCTCAGGGGTCCCTGGAAGACTCCATGCACCAAAGCTAGGGTCAGGGTAATGGTACCCTGCCCCCTTTTCTTTTTTTATATATTTTTTTTAGACTCAGCTTCATGCCAAAACTTCCTGGTTGTGTGTTGGCAGTGAATCAGATCTCTGCACGGGATCATCAGCTTTCGCAATATTGTTGCTACCCTATATATTCAAATTTGGATTTCCTTTAATCTCTCCTAAACTACTGAATAGATTTACGCCAGATAAGTAAGATGTTAATCTACAGACCTAGAGCTACCTTTGTGCCAAATCTGGTGTAATTCGTTCAGCAGTTCGGGCTGCAGGCATGACTAAAGAGTCTATTGGAATAAACATGAAAAACACACTTTTTTGACACCCTATTTTTCTCAGGCCCCACTTGATGGTTCACCCCGAAACTTTCCATTCACAATGAGCCTGTTGGGTACATGTTTTTGAAACATTTAGTGAAGATTAGTCAAGTGGTGCCAAAGAATAGGCAAGTCCAAAAACACTTTTTCTGTGGAAACTTACGCCTAACTATAAACACCTTCTGGTCACTACCATATAATATATCTGCGAGTGGCTGTGTGACTGTGTGTAGTGGGTGTGTGAGTGCCTGTATGCATGTGTAAGTGCCTGTATGGGTGAATAAGTAGGTATGTGAGTAGCTGTGTGGGTGACTATATCGATGAGTGAGTAGGTGTGTCAGTGGCTGTATGGGAGAGTAGTGGCTGTGTGAGTGGCTGTATGAGTGGGTGAGTGGGCGTGTGTGGTTCAGTATGGGTGAGTGAGCGGGTACCTGAATGGCAGTATGAATGAATGAATGGCTGTGTAAGTGGCTTTATAGGCGAGGGAGTGGCTGTTTGAGTGACTGGTTAAGTGAGTTGGTGTGTGAGTGGCTGAATTGTAGAGTGTCTGCGTTAATGGATATATGGGTGAGTGAGCAGATGTGTGAGTGGTTGTATGGATGTGTGAATGGGTATATGAGTGGTTGTATTGGTAAATGAGTGGCTGTGTTGAGAGGCTGTATGGGTGAGTGTGTGGGGGTGTGAGTTACTGTATAGGTGAGTAAGTAGCTGTATGGGTGAGTGTGTGGCTCTGTGAGTGGTTGTAGGGGTAAGTGACTGTTGTATGAATGGCTGTATAGGTGAGCTAGAGTTTGTGTGATTGTCTTCATGTGTGGGTGCATGAGTAGCTCTATGGATGAGAGTGGTTGTGTAAGTACTTATATGGATCTGTGAAGGGTATGTGAGTGGTTGTGTGTGTGTATATGAGAGGTTGTATAGTGGTGTGAGTGGGTGTGTGAGTGCCTCTGTGTATGATATCAGTGATGTAATTTGAGATATCATCACTAATGCCATCAGTGGTGACAGTCACATCACAAATACAACTTTTTGAGGTGTAGCAAGGATATGCTATGTGCAACATTGACCCAATAATATACACTTCATGGGTAGCCGAGTTCACATTAACAATCAACCACAGATAGTTGGGTAATGCTTACTGCCCACGGTATTCAATCTGTATACAACTTTTCAGAAAAAAACAAGTTCCTTAAGCTACTCAATGTCTGGTTCAAAATGAATGCCCTACTACAGCCAGCTTGTATCTGTATCAAACCCCTCAGTCACGAAACCTACATTGAGTAATGCAGTTGATATGAGTATAAAAGTGGGTATAGTAAACAGTGCATACTTTATGGAGAGAGTTTACTCTGTACTGCAGTGTTTGCAGAGAGTGAAACTCTCATGAGAAATACACCATAGATTACTAAAAAAAGTATCTACAAAGAACAGTATACACTATATGCAACACTTGTCAAAAAAGACACAATTTGCTTAAAATAACCAATGTCTGAAGGTGCTAAAGATCATACTTCCTGCAGCCTTCATATTGTGGTGAAAAACTCTACAGATAGCCCATCCTTTGAGGCAAAAAAACACATGTATATAGGTTAGTACCTGGTGCACACAGGTGTTTATGTTACATAATCTTTCTAATTACTCGGGGCTGCTTACAATACTATGGACCCGATTTATCTTTTCCATCGGATTTCCCGTCTGCCGCCTTGCCAGTTCACCTGCTGTAGTTAGATGTCTGTGGTCCCACAGACGAAAGACCGCCTGAGTACCGTTGACTCCACCAGAAATCTTCAGCCGCATAGATGGTGCAATTGAATATACTGGCTGGTGGCGGGACTCCAGACACTTTTCCCAAATTACGATGAGCCTTCCCACCAAGGTAACTGTGGCCTTGTTACCTCCACACCTGAGTTGGCGGATTGGAAGGGAAATTAGGTAAAAACCTATATTTTTCCCCTTTCTACTTCCATTTTCAAATGGACTTGACTGGAAAAGACTTGCAGTTACTGCTCCTGCTGGACCATGAAGGAAACACAACCCCATCATCGCCAGACTCAAAGGTAGGCATTTCATATAACTTGTGAACATTCTTTGGTCACTCAACATTAGCTCAGAACCAATACAGTAATATACATGTTACACAAATATTTGTAAGAACAACTAGTGAAATGCATATGGCTGTAAAGTATCTGTGTCAGACATTAATGGAGACACCTGCATGAAAAATGAATTAGTAACATACACAATTTTTAATTTAGTGTGAGTATTCATTACCAAATGATTGCTTGCACCAAAATAAAGAGTAGATCACGATTGTAAACTATCTACCTGTGTGCTGTATGTAGGTTGTTGTGTAGTGTGTTATGGAGGGGGACAGATATGGCTAAAGTACACATGGTCTGTATAACTTTGATCTTTTCCATAGCCACTGCCATTATACAATGGCTCCTTCGACGGGCTCCCTCCTTCAGGAATCTGCCGCCAGAAGAATGCCTGCAGAAATTTAACATCTAAATATGATCAGCAGGACTTCGCCCATCTCACGGTTAGGAAGAGCACGCCATTTAGGAGATCAGCAGTTCAGCCACAATACATCTAAATATGGCAGTAGGAACTCCATCAACTTGACGGAGTAATTGAACACGGCTGCCGCAGTGGGACGGCTCTATTCCCGTCAATATTTAATTCAGGCCTGTAGAGGCTTATTTACAAGCCGTGTGGCACAGGGCAGCACAGCAAGTGACAACAAAGGCACCCTTGCACCATGGTGTAAGGATACCTGCATTGTGAGAATGATTGTTTTTGTGCAGGAAGAGAAACCTTCCTGTACAAAAGCAATCAAGACAGGTGTTTCCTCATTCTATGTGCGCTGCAGAATGCAACACACACAGAAAGAGGGAAAAACAGGGAGAAATAAAGATATTGGTCCCCATTGTGTCATCTCTACGCCACCTCTGAGGTGGCGTAGGATTCTGACGCATTCACAGACTTGTAAATGTGGAAATGCACCAGATTCCTTAGTGCTCCTTGGGTGTTAGTTGAGAACACCCACAGCAACACCGATGTAATGCCCCTTTCACACAGTTTTATGCGTGAAAGGGACCCATATTTACCAGGCCATGAAAAGCCATGCAAGATGGCTTTGCATGGCCTTGTAAATATGGGATGGCATACTGCGCCACTGGAGTGTAAAAAAACATATGGCAGTTCCTAACCACTATGTAAACTACAAAGCAACCTAACACATTCATTGGATGATGTCTTCAGTGATGTCATTTGAGATGTCATCAATAATGTCATAAGTGATGTCATAGAATATGTGTATCTATATATATGTTCACAAAAAAAAAGAAAGGTTAAAGTAAGGTTATAGCTAGGTAAAATGTTCAGTAACAACATCATGTTTTAAACTCTAAAAAACATAGAAATTCACTAGTTATAGTTATCTCAAGTAGCAATAATGTTCACCCTAATGCCTCCTCATGCCTCCACCATGCACGGTTTTCTCATCAATGTTTCATTGCAAATGTTGCAGTGATATTTTCAATAGTGTTATAGAAAACATCATGAGTGATGTAATACATGGGATAATTAATAGTGCATGGTGAGGGTGCAAGGTATAGTAACCAGGAGCATAACATGGCTAATCCCATGTTGGGGCCTGCAAGAAGAGGCTCATGGCCCCCACTGCCCTGCCAGCTGTCCTGCTTGCACTCATCACAGGTGCAGCCAGAGCCAGAATTGCTCCATCCCCACAAGAGCAGTTTTTCTTTGCTCCCATGGGCTAGGAGCACTTCAAATTATTTCCCTGTCAAGAAAATACTTTGCTCTCCCACTGGGGTGAACAGCATTGCTCTCCCTCCTGGTGGAAGAATGGTAGCACTTTCCCTGTCCATGCTTGCAGCAGAGAAATGGAGGGTATTCCGCTGGCTGGGGACCCTGGAACACAATCACTGAGCCTGCCCCATGGGATGGGGGCCCCAGGGCTGGGGTATTGCTCAAGGTGGGTGTGGCACCACCTCCCCCCTCCTCTTTACTGAAATTACTGTCTGTGGGGCTATTCCAGGGCCATTCCATTCGTTTAATTAACTTTTTGGCTCTGGAGTATGGGGATGACCGGAGCCTCCTAGTGCATGAGGAGAGAGGCAGATGCTCCCCCCTAAAACATATCCCACACCTTCCCCCAGCCCTGGCCCACCAGGGAATCTTTTAAGAGAAATCTGCAGGAGCCTATGCTTTTTTAAAAATGTTGCCATGGATTCACGGATCCTCCTAAAATTTGTGGGAAAATATTTAAAAAAATTCTTGACCCCACCACCAGCCCTTTGTTTTTGTTAGGACTTAAGACTCAGTCCTGAATCCTAAGATGGTTGCCACCACTTCCTGGTTTAGGTGGTGGCAGCCAATCAGATCTCAGGTTGAGATCTACTGACTCCACAGATCCACCGCTGCATAATATGTCAAATGTTTTTGAACCTTCATTTTTCTAAAACTACTGAACAGATTTACACCAAAGCACAGAAAGCACTTTTTCGGGACTAAGATCCAGCATTTTGCAAAATTTGGTGTAAATTTGTTCAGCGGTTTGGGCTATAGCTGTGTCTAAAATTCCTATAGAAAAAAGGATAGGGAAAATGTGTTTTGAGAAACTCCCTTTTTCTCAGCCCATGTTTAACAGATCACCCAAAACTTTCCATGTGCAAACTATTAAAAAAGCAGCAATTTTTTGCAAAATGTTGATTCATCAGACAGCGCCAAAGTTATTAGCAACACAAAAAAGGCATATCCTATGGATCACGATCCTAAGCATAACTATTCAGCAGCAACCACCACTGGGTAATACATAGCCACCGCCACTTGGTATTTATATTTAGGTTTGCTTTTCCATAGACAAGGCATTGTTGATTTGCTAATAACTTTGATACCGTTTGGCAAATCTTCACGAAACTTTCCAAAACTGCTGAATGGAATCGCACCAAATTTGGCAGGAAGCTAGATCTTGGTCTGTAGATTGTGCTTTTTGTGATTTGGTGTAAATCTGTTCAGTAGTTTTTGAGAATTATTAGCATACAAAAAAAACAAGTCTGTGGAAAAGCAATCCTAACTATAACTACCCACCATCTAGCACTACACATGGGTATTCTCAGTAACTGTGTGTATGTTACTGTAGTGTTATCAGTAATGTCATCAATGATGTAATTTACCATGTCATCAGTGATGTAGTATGAGGGGTCATAAGCAGTGCATGGCGGTGGCACAAGTTATAGTTAGCGCATTAAACTGTAAGTGGTGAATTGTATTCTTTTTTACTCTTAAACATTAGTTTTTGTGTTATTCCATCAATCAACTATAACACAATTCTATCTTTAATATTTAAACCTCACATGCCCCTAAATTGATCATTCTAGCAAGTATAAAAAGTATCACATCTGAATGAAGCACTGGATTATTAGTGAATGGCATGTTTTGTCCTCAGAGGAAGAAATTAGTGTGTGTAATTGTTTAACTGGCTGATGTGTTGCATCTGCCTAAAGCCATGCAGTGAAGTGAACGGTTTATTCTACAATCAAAGCAGCTTCAAATGTGCTTTTCACAGTGACATACACTAACTAACACTCGGACCTTAATCCAGGTGACATTTTACTAACTGCAGATCAGTTGGAGACTGTCCGCTAACGGATCTATATTTTTAAAATGTGTCAAAGCTAACATTACTCCCTGACTTCTGTTCGCATCACTTAAATGTTTCAGTGAACGCTCATTTGAATGGGACATGTCAGATTGTTTACATAAAAGCACACAATATATCACTAAATGAAGCAGCCATTACATGTAGAAAGATGCACGTTGTTTTATTTTTACCATCTAAAAACCTTTTGCTCTGAAGACCAGTTAAGAAATTTCAGTAACCTGTAATATACCACAACATATTACGCATCTATAGATATTATTAAATAGTGGATGTGATTCAGTAAAGCAAAAGCCTAGGCATAATATAACATTTGGTCTTTGCCCGCTACATATGCCATGGGTAATATTTTCAAATTTTCATAAAACTGTATGGTTAGCTAGAGCCAATAATGCATGCTTTTAAACTAATTCACATAACCTGATATTTCACATTTCAAACTTAAACTACAAAGAAGCAAATTCATACCCAAACATGTGAATATCTCCTAAAAATGTTTGACCCCACTCGCAAAGGTAAACTTAGACTTTTGACAGAGAAAACATGGTACATATTTATTTTCAGCTTGTATGTTCTCTATTCACAGTTATGTGTCATTTCCACTTAATGCCACCTTTTTGTTAATTATCTCTGCATGGAGCTGGAAGGCAATTTAGCTGGCATAGACACTTGTTTGTGATCAAGAAGCAACTGCAAAGAATTTTCTTAATGTGCTAATTGCCACACTTACTGCAGCATTTCTGCTTAAATGACACTTGGCAACTGCATTACTTAAAAGAGAAAAGGAAAGGTCAATTTTCTTCTAGAAATCACAAAGCTATTCCATGGGGTGTGGAGTAGAACTCTAAATAGCTCCAAGGCCAGCATCAAGTTGCTATTCAGATTCATATCTATGAGAATACGCCCAGCAATCAGCATACAGTCATGGTCATCTGGCTGCAATCTCCCTCTAACGTACAGGGGTCAAAATAGTGTTTTTATAATAAAACAACTGATGTTCCAAGAAAGGATCCCCATGTAAGAGTGTGTATGTTTCTGTGAACATTGGAGACAAAGCGTACCACTTTTGCTGGTAACCTATCTTACTGCAGCCTTTAGAAAAGCACAGAGTGAAAGAAATGTCTTGTCTAAGAACGTAGTGCTGACCTAGTTGAAGAACAGTTTGATAGAGAAAATAAAACAAGACCACAAATGTGACTAATGTTAAAATAATATAACAAAGCTAAATAAAACATATCTAGATTAAAGTGCATAGCGGCAGGCCTAATTTGCTAAAATAATGAATATAAAACTATAGCTTAAATGGCTACACAACATCACTGCTGTGGAACTCTTGGGATGGACAGCGTGCTCTGAAGTGGTGGCACCTGTTCGGCGCCTGCATCAATGGGATAAGCTTCTCCCATTTATACAGCGCGCATGGGCTGGCCCCCAGCCTAATAATTTGGAAGGCTCCACAGAGAAGGAGATAATTGGAGACAAGATATGCAACCCCTTGGGAGTGCGCTGAGTCAACTGCTGAGTGTAGGGCTGCCTGATGGGGACCAGATGCCGGGTTTGGAGCTGAGTCAAGTGGCTTGCGACCCAGCAAAGGCAGAAGACATGGGGGTCTTGATTTTCTCCCCCACCCAGCATATCGTTACCCCCAAAGGAGGCCTGGTTGTGCAGTGAAAATGGCTGTGAAATAGTGCATGCACTATTTCACACAGGCTGCAACGGCAGTCCTGAAGAAGCCTTTGTATGGGCTCCTTATGGGTGGCAAAAGAAATGCTGCAGCCCATAAGGATTCCCTGGAACCCAAATGCCCTGGGTACCTAGGTACCATATACTAGGGACTTATAAGTGGGGACCAGTATGCCAATTTGGAGAGAAATACAGAGTTACTAGTATGTAGTGACAAATTTAGAAACAGAGAGAGCATGCGCATTGGTGTCCTGATTATCAGGATTCCAGTGACAATTTAGAAAACAGTGAAACACACTGACAAGCAGGCCATAAACCATAAGCACTGGGTTCCTGACTTGCAGGATCCCAGTGACACAGTCAAAAACACACTGATATCAGGCAGAAAGTGGGGGTAACATGCCAAAAAGAGGGTACTTTCCTGCAATCACACAACATATACTCAGATACTACATTCTGAGGGTGACCGAGCTGGGACACTACTTGCCGTATGATAAGGCCCTCATTATCCCCCACACTGACTCTTACTATTACCATGCCCTCCAGGACCTCTGCATTGCACAACTAGAGATTAACAACACCTTTCCCAAATATTATACTAACTTATACAAGGATAGCCCCACTCCCCACTCTGAAGATAGAGAATAATTTCTGAGTGACCTGAGACTCCCTTGAATATCAGAGAGAGCACAGAAGGCGCCGGAGGCTCCTTTGACCACAGTAGAACTCTATGATTATATGGAATGTAGGAAACACCAGGCATTGATGGTTTGCTTATTGATTTTTACGCCACATTTGTGACACGCTTGATTCCCTGATTAGAGACACTCCATAAAGCATCTCTAGAGGCTATGGCCACCTACCACAAGCCAGGCACTGGTAACCCCCAGATGACCTATCACCACTTTTCTTTTTAACTTCAGACTTCAAAATAATCAGTAAATTTTTGGCATAGGAAGCGCTCCCCTCCTCCCATACTTGAAAAACAACAATCAATGTGGCTTTATACCCCGCAAAAAACTTCACTAAACATACGTTGATTATGCCACGTTATGGAATAGGCTGAGGGTGCATTCTTTAATGCAGGATGTCTCTCCTTAGATTTACAACAGGCATTCGACTCCCTAGATTGGGATTACTTGTTTGCCGTACTACCTACAACAGATTAATATTCCTCCTACAATTTTATGCTGGATTAGAGTACTTTATGCAAATGCAACAGCTCATGCCAGGACAGGCACTCATTTTTCCTCACCATACCTAATAAGCCGTGTCACGCACCAGGGATGCTCGTTGTCCCCTTATTTATACTGTTGATGGAGCCCTTCACCTAAAAGATCCAACAAGAAGCCGCAGATTGGAGCATTGCTAATAGACTCTAGCCACATGTGATACCATTATACATAGATGATATGATGATATAGAAACACAAGACCTCACTGTTGCTCTTACAACAGTTTCAGTATTATTACAGAAATTTCAAAACCTTTCTGGCCTACATGTCAATCATTCCAAATCCCATGCATCTTTTTTGCATACACTGATTTCCAAGATGAGATTGCCTGAGTATTGATACTGTTCCGAATATACCTGACTTCAGTAGATCTCCTAGAAAGCAATCTGATTTGAGTGATTATTGCATTGAGAGACCAAGTAAAATTCTGGTCTACCCTGCCTCTTTCAGTAACAGGCAGATTGGCTCTCTCAAAGATGGTCATGCTCCCAAAATTACTATATTATTTTGTGAACTTACCAATACTCATCCCTCACTCACTGTTCGAAGCACTGGACTCTCTTTTGATTGATCTAATATGGGGAGTCGCCAGGTCAGCCTCTCCAAAATGCATCTGCCACCAGAAGAATGCAGTCACCCTACTTCCTGTCTATCATATAGCAGCCCAGCTCCAGTGGCTCTTCAACTGGTTAGCGGGTTCCCACATGCAAGAAATAGGCTACACAATCTTCACACTACAAATAGGGAAATTACCCCTATTGTTATTAGGCAATGCCCCACAATACTGGAGAACTGCATGTAGTCTCACCGACCACATATTCTCCTATTCCCCTAATATCCCACTGTGCGGCATCTCTACCCAGTGTGGTGTCCTCACAACTGATACCTTAGTGCCTTGGACAGAAGCTGGAGTCTCTACCTTGGGAGGCTTGTTTAAGAAAGGGACTTTAATTCCTCATAGAGTTTTTATGCATCTTCATGGCCTGGTTCCTCTTTCCTAATACACGCTAACATATTACATTACATGCAACAGTATTGGTTGCCAACAGGGGACAAATCAGCCACTAATGAATTGGTATGGAAAGTCCACAAAATAGGCAGGGGACGACTCCTGTTTAGAAGGCTGTACAATGGTTTACGATCCCATTTGCGGATACCACTGAGATGCTTGGGAAACAGATATTGGGTGCCCATTTCATGTTAAAGAATGGCAATTCCTTTTAGAATATCCCAGCATATTACCTCGTAACACACTGTTTAAGTGTATCCAATTCTCTTTATTACATAGAGCATACCTCACATCAGCTAGAATACACTACATTTTCCCCGTAGCCACATCTTTATGTCCTAGATGTCGGACTGAGGATGCAAACCTACTACACATATTGTGGTTGTGCCCTTCTCTGTTCACCTATTGGACATAAGTAACCATCTCACTAAGGGCCCTGCCAGACAAATAAAACTGAGACATTCCAAAACATTGCATATTGGGATTATATCTGAGGTCCAAAATGTCAAAGACTTCAACCCGCTTTATTGATTTGTCACTCATTCTAGACAAATGACAAATCACAAGGCAATTGAAATCATCTACCCCCGCCTCTTATCCTGAGTTGGTGTGAAGAGGTAGAAAAATGTGACTCTGCTGAGGGGTTGGGGTTTCAAAGAAAAGAATAAAGAGTACTACTCAAGATACCCATATCCATGAATTGGGATGCCCTTCTAGAACAGTTCATAGCACAGACAGATTACAATAGTTAACTGTTGCATAGTACTCCTAAAACTCACAGGAACATTTATGCTACCTTCAGACCACAATTATCAGTATTAGCCATCACTCCAAATGCAAGACACACTTTATTTTTTACATGTGTTGTCTCTATATTACGAATGTAATAAAGACTGCAGATAGTTATAGTGCAAATGGGGGTGCCCTTCACCTAATTGATCTGATAAGAAGCTGCAAAGGTAGTGGGTCGAGAGGAAGTGTTGAGTCATTGACTTGTTAAATTAAGTAACTTATGAAGCTAACACCAGCAATAATTGTACTTACCATGTTATACTGCTACAAGAGTACTTGTTACAAGTGCAATTGGAAGGAAATGTGTCCAATGGTGTAACAGAACAAAAAGCTGGAAAACCATCACATTACAAAAATATGTTGAAATGGGGAGAGTACCAAGGGGGCTTCACATTTTCACGTTACCCAATCATCCTGATATTAAACCTGAATTATTACTTGAATGGGAAGAAAACAGTATGACTTGTTCTCGCAATATGATGCTAATTTTGATTAAATATGCAAAAATAGATGTGGAGACAATAAAAAATTCAGTAAAGGAAATTGAAGAAAAGTTGTTAACATTACAGAGTTCAGAATTAATCACTAAAGTAAGATCAAAAATGGAAGAAATACTGGATAAACATGAATTGGATGAATTGGATGTTAAGGCTCGAAAACAATGGAAATTTCAGAGAGATGAGAATGATTATAAGAACGGCACAATCTTGACATTTACAAAGCTGTTTGAAATGATCAAACAGAAATATACAACAGATTCAAAAGTAATTATTCCTACTTCAACAGAAATTGTGAGCGAGTCTGATGTTGAGTTAAGTGAAAGTCAAGATATTGGTGAATCAAGAATAAGGACTACATTATTAGAAGAAATGCAAATTATATATCAAGACCAACAAACATCAAAAGGCAGGGGCCGAGGACGCAGTCAAGGAAGAGGCCACCTAAGAACAAGATTCACACAACTAAACACACAGAAAATCCCGGAGAGGAAAGAAGAAGCTATCCATTACACAACAGACAGAAGAAATAAATGCAAGTAATGATATTGAAGAAAATCTTGTGGTAAATCTGTCAGATTATGAACTCTCAAAAGAAGAGAATAACGTATTAAATAAAGGTCTTTCTTTCTGTCCTGAGCATCATCTGGGCGGAGCTGAAACAAAAATCGACACGTACAAATTCATTAGAAAGATTAAATTTGCTAAACATTTTGCGAAACAACCTATTAAAAATAAGGAACCAATAAGATCACATTCGGACACTGAACTTTTGACTGAACAGATACAAGATGTGCAGGTATGTTATAAATTGATACACAATTTGGAAAATGAGGGAGTCACCACAATGGAAATCATGAATCAGTTGGGTATTTCAACTAGTGACCATACATATAGTAATTTCAAGCCTAAATCCAAATTCTGTCCTATTCTTATTCCAGGAAAGAAAATTGATTTGTTTTATGATGCTGTAATAGCTGAGTTGGAAATGATACAAAATCAGAAACATGATCGTGGGGCCAAAAACATGACTCAATTAGAAAGAAAAGCTCTTAATCAACTAATGAACAATGACAAAATCATTATAAAACTAGCTGATAAAGGGGGTAATATAGTCATTTTGAATTCAAGTGACTATGTTAAAGAAGCTATGCAACAGTTGAATGATATACAAAATTATCAAAAATTGGATACAAATCCTACTTTAGAAATATTGAGTCAGGTTACCATTCAGTTAAGGCGATGGCATCAAGAAATATTGATTAATTCAGAAGAATTGAAATTTCTAAGTCAAGATTTTCCAATTACACCAACGATATATTTTTTACCTAAAATTCATAAAACTCTTAAGAATCCCCCAGTAAGACCAATTATATTGGCTTGTTGTTCAGGCTTTGATAATATCTCTAGATATGTGGACTATTATTTGGCTCCTTTGGTAGCCTCATTGAGTTCATACATAAAGGCACAAGAGACTTTTTAAAGGCAATAGCAGATATATCGTGGCAACCTGATTTTTTCTTTGTAACCATAAATGTGGTGTCATTGTATAAGTCAATTCATCATGAAATTGGCCTCAATGCCTTAGAATATTTTTTGAAACAGAGAAACATAAAGGAAACAAATCATTCATTGATGCTGATAGAGTTGGTGAAAATGTGTCTTGAAAACAATGTCTTCCTATTTAATCATCAAGTATATAAGCAAAAACAAGGTACAGCTATGGAAATCTCATTATCTCCAAGTTATGCAAACCTTACTATGGGATGGTGGGAACAAGAAATAGCATGGCAAGATCCATATCTGGAATATGTGACTAGGATTGTCTTGTGGCTTCGGTATATTGATGATCTTTTCATAAAATGGAATGGATCTAAGGAAGACTTCACATCATATTTTCTATTTATAAATGATAACATCTCTGGTCTTCAATTTACCTTTGACATCAGCTCAACACAAATACATTTTCTAGATATTAAAGTATATGTGGAAAATAATCAATTGCATACAGCGTTATATAGGAAAGAAACATCTACGAATAGTATATTACATGGGACAAGCTTTCACCCTAAACCACTATTAAGACGCATTCCATTTGGGGAATTTCTGAGAACTAGAAGAAATTGTTCTAATGATACAGAAATGGATACACAATTCAGCAGTATTAAACAATGATTCTTCAAGAGAGGATACCCTAAAGTGAATGTAGAATTGGGAGCATTAAAAGCTAAAGAGAGAAGTCGTCAGCAAACTTTGTTTGATAATAAAGTCAAGATCTCTGAGAAACAAGATAATGAGGGACCGCGACTAATATTAACATACAGTAAAGAAAGTAAGACAATTGAAAGAATTTTCAAAAGATATTGGAAGATTTTAAGGAGTGATCAAGACTTGAACAAATAATTGGAACGAGACCACAAATAACTTATAGGAGATCAAAATCTTTAAAAGACATGTTGGTCAGAAGTCAATATGTAGAACATCCTAAAAACAAACTGGTTAAACAAAAGTGTAACTGGGTTCTATAAATGTAACAAGTGCAAAGCATGTCAAATTGCGAAAAACATGAAATCTTTTGTGGATTACAAAGGAAGAGAAGTACAGATTGTACAAATATTGACTTTGTGATATATCTGATCCAATGTGAATGTGGACTTCAAAATGTGGGTAGTACAATCTGCCCACTGAAGAAGAGAATACTGGAGCAATTCAACATCAAGATCAAAGTTATGCAGTGGCTAGACATCATAATAAATGCCACACCACAGATTCAAAAAGTATATCTTTTTTTGATTTAGCTCAAGTAAATAATAATGAACGTGAAGGAAATAGAACATTACTGCTGAGACAACTTGAAAGCAAGTATATCATTCAACTCCGTACAAAAATACCATTTGGGTTAAACGTGGATGAATAACTTTTTGCACATTTATAATGAACCACCTGTACCAACAATAAATAGTTGAGGGGATTAGTACAATATTGAACTGAATGATTATCAAAAATTATTGGATCATTTGTGAGCAATTGCTAAGTTTTCTATATATTGGAAAATAATCAATATGGAATAAAATTATTGTTCGAATGGGGAGGATATGGATAATATAACACTTAATTTAATGTAAGAACAGATATAATTGGGTCTGATATGAAGGATTGATAGTTATTATGTTTAAATAATCAGTTTCCTTGTTGAGGTGATGTTGAAATTTATTCTGTAAAGGCACTTAGCTGACATTTAATGATTAGTAATTGTTGTAACGTGATAAGCAGCAATGAAAAATCTGAAATGATTTATATTTTTCTATTTATATGAGATAACATCAGAAGCAATATATGGTTTGATAATAGAGTAAGACAAGATCGGTGATAATCCTATCCTCAAAAAATGAAAAATGATAAGAATATAAAAATAAATACATACATATAAAAATACTGAAGTGAGTATTTGTATAACATTCTAATGATGAAAATGTAGCGATTGCAAAAATGGAGGCAACATATTTAAAATGCAGAAAATAACATTGGTTATAAATCTCATTTACATTGAATTAATTAATGTAATGTAATTTGATTTTTTATTGAACATTCTTTCAACTTTAGGATTCTAATTTGAGTGATATTTTTCATTTTATTTTTTAAATTTCACTTTCATATATGCTTTTGTATAATGTCAAACTACCATAACCAGAATGCAATGGAGCGGTAACAATGACATCACACTATTTAAGGGTCAACTGGATCTCATCCTTCCTCTCCAACAGAACCCAGAGAGTCCGACTCTCCCCCTTCAGCTCCAAAGCCACCAACCTCATCTGCGGCGTCCCCCAAGGCTCCTCTCTTAGACCAACGTTGTTCAACGTCTACATGGCCCCCCTCGCACAACTGGCCCGTCAACACAACCTCAGCATCATCTCCTATGCCGACGACACCCAGCTCATCCTCTCCCTGACCAAAGATCCGCTCACCGCCAAAACCAACCTCCACGAGGGACTGAAATCCATCGCCGAGTGGATGAACAATAGCCGCCTGAAGCTCAACTCCGACAAGACGGAAGTCCTCATCCTCGGACGCACCCCCTCGGCCTGGAAAGACTCCTGGTGGCCCACTGCCCTCGGACCCCCACCCACCCCAGCCAACCACGCAAGAAATCTCGGCTTCATCCTCGACTCCGATCTCACCATGTCCAAACAAGTCAACGCCGTCTCCTCTTCTTGTTTCAACACCCTCCGCATGCTCCGCAGAATCTTTAAGTGGATTCCAACAGGAACCAGAAAGACAGTGACTCAAGCCCTCGTCAGTAGCAGACTTGACTACAGCAACGCACTCTACACAGGCATCCCAACGAAAGACATCAAACGACTCCAGCGTATCCAGAATGCATCCGCCCGCCTGATCCTCGACATGCCCCGCCGATGTCACATCTCCCCCCACCTGAAGGACCTCCACTGGCTCCCCGTGGAAAAAAGGATCACCTTCAAACTCCTCATCCACACCCACAAGGCTCTACACAACACCGGACCCACCTACCTCAACACCAGACTCAACTTTTACATCCCCACACGTCAACTCCGCTCTGCCAACCTCGCCATCGTCCCCCGAATCCAGCGCAAGACCTCCGGCGGCAGATCCTTCTCCTTCCTCGCCGCCAAGACCTGGAACTCTCTCCCCACCTCTCTTCGCCAGACCCAGGACCTCCTCACCTTCAGGAGACTCCTCAAGACTTGCCTCTTCGAACGCTAGCAGCACTCCCCCCCCCCCAGCGCCTCGAAACCCTGACGGGTACATAGTGCGCTTTATAAATTATCTGATTGATTGATATAAAAAAACTAATTTACCTTGAGCAAGACTCAAGTGGAGTTGAAACACGTTGGTGGTTGCTATTCTTATCAATAAATCTGCCTAAAGGAACTTTGGAGTACGGTAGATTACTTTTTGTACACAAAATATATATATATATATATATACATATACATATTTTTAATGAATATTGGTATTTGGACTAAATATTGAGATGTTGTGATACAGAATATCATTGTCAAGAGTATTGTGTTTTGGTAAGAAATGTTGTTTTTAATGTGTCAGCTAATATAATAATGTTAGGTGGTAATATTGTTAGTACAATTGCTTAAAATATAGTTTGTAAATCTTAAGCATTTTATTAATTTATTTTAAAATGTAATTAGTATCTTAAGTAGCTGGTGGTTGGGTTTGTAGAAGAGTAGGATGGGAATGTAATGAAAATATAATTGAAGGTATTAGATTATACTTATGTCAATTATTTGTTAGTTTTCATTATTATTGTTATTATTTTATTATGTTAATTTTATGTATATTTCAATTTTATGAACTATCCTTTATTATGCTTACTACATATTAAAATAGTTTTAATAAATTATTTGAACTTTTAGTGTTGCATATCATTTTTTCAAAGTTCAACATTTTCCCTGCTTTTCCTAGACTGGAGTGGGATTAGCAATCTAACCTTTCCGAAGTCCATTGCTTTACCTACTGTTTTAGAGAATGGAGTGGAAATAGTTAATCTAAGACCGCTGAAGACCAGCTTTTTTTTCCTGTTGCTTACTGTTAATTTTTTATTTATTTGTTCATGTTTAGAAATGTTTGTTATGTGTACAGAAATGGTTTTACTATATTTCCTTAGTTAATTAATGCTATCTATAGATATTGTTTTACCTTATTGCATTATTTAATTATAACATTATAAAAAAACGTTTTTTTACAATATTAATATTTGTTACATTGGTTTTGTTTTAAAATTTATTTTATAGTAAATAAATGTTATTGTAATATGTTTACTTCAATATTTCACTTAGTACAAATATTTATGTTGGTTCATACATATGTCTGTTAATTTTTAATGTAGTTTACTCTTAATACGGAAAATTAGAAGATAGATAGATAGATAGATAGATAGACAGAGACATATACATATATACATGTATATAGAGAGATATATAATTTATCAAATATAATTTAATGTTCTAATATTTTGATTTAGTAATTTAAAGAGTGAAATGTTTAGATACACTACTTTAAAGTTGATATTTATTTTAAAAAAAAGATGTTTATGGCCATATTCTTATTAGCAACCTTTTCAACACAATATTTTTGTAATTTACATTGTAAGTGTAGAACCACAATATGTTTTACACAATATTTGTGAAAGAATATGTTTGCATTGCAATATCTTTCAATACAATATTCTGTCTGTGATCTGTTACATCATAGCATGTTTAAATCCTTAAAATTAGTGCTAATGGGTTCCAGTCATATCAATCAACGACCTTTCAAAGGCACTTTTATTAAATACTCAGAATTCAAATTGTCGGATGCCAATTATTTAAGATTGAAAATTACAACTTGCTTGTATCTCATTTATATTGCCCCAAGCATGTGCTTATCTGGGTGACTAATCTCAAGCATAGTATGTATTACCTTTTTCAACTCTATACAGAGTTGAAGATGCCGGGTTCCCCTGTGTTGGGGATGTTGTGAGGGGGAGGGGAATCTATGTGTTTGCCTTTCCTCCCGAATGGGTATTCAGGGTACAGTTCAGTCGGTGGTATGGAGGGGTCCTGCTTTCTCCCATTTGATGATTAAACTCCATCCAGGAGCATGTCCCAAGCTTTAACCAATCACTTCTCCCTGAGGCTACCCCTTCTATTGATAAATAGTGCTGCACTTTCCTGGCCAGCCCATTACCACCTCCCTCCTACATTGCTTAATGTCAAGAGCACTGGATTGCTTACAGTTCATGGCTATTCCCCACTTAGCCAAGAGTTAAATGAGGTCCATCAATCAACGTACTGCCTTTTAACTCTTACAATGTGGTCTTAAACTGAAAAAACATAATCAAGCAGAGTTCAAATAAAAATTTTCAGTCAAATCTTTAAGTATGTTCATGATCTCTTACCAATATTTTATAATGACTGGACATGCCCACAATACCATAAGTCAGCTTCAACTTCTTCCCATCATGGGCAAGTAGTCAATGGTAGAGACTACAAGTTGTCCACCTATTTAGAGGTGAGATACATCCTGTGTAGGATGTTGAACTGGAGTAGTTCAATCTTTTTTTGACCCCCCCTTGGAGTGCAAAATATTAAAATCTCCACTGATGAACATAGGTAAATGTGTGTATCATTCTTCTGGACAGAGCATCCAAAATGTGAGATCATCTCCACTCCAATAGCTTAATGGGCCGCTCACAAAGGAAACGTAACTAGTAAACATCAGTTGCTCTCTCAAACTGTTCAGCAATCTGTTACCCTCAGTTTAGTTCAGAAATGTTCCTCGTTAAAAAGTGGTTTTGCCCTATGCCTTTTGAGATGATACCCATGCCTCTCACATAACACTTCATGCTTTTGTTTCTACCAAGTCCTGCCATGGTGTAGTTTCAAGTGGCTGAGTCCCCACTGGAGACCATTGCCATTCACAGCACAAAAAAAGAAAACCCTAATTCCACCTGGCACACTTACCTGTGGCTATTTCCCTTATACCGAGGGCAGTGGATGACTCCAAATGAGCCAGACCTCTGAATCACCAACGAAGGGAAGAAGAATAGAAATTAAAGAAGACGAGTTAAATATCAAACTTTTTGTTATTCCCCATTAAAGCCTTAAGAACTCATAACACGGGTTGATCATTATTATCCTGAAATTCCCAAAATTACATGATTTACTCTACTGTACTTTTAATTTTGCCCAAACCAACCTACTATCAACTAATGGAGTGTTTGTAATAGTCCTCCCCTGCATGCAGACAGAAGCAAGTGAATGTCTGATGAAGCAGAGGGCACAATCCAACAT
Organism: Pleurodeles waltl; assembly: GCF_031143425.1. NCBI lineage: Eukaryota > Metazoa > Chordata > Amphibia > Caudata > Salamandridae > Pleurodeles > Pleurodeles waltl. Next base: position 761,146,257 of record NC_090437.1, on the reverse strand, counting down.
CGAATATGGCCAATGTTCTTTAATTTGTAGTTTCCTTGGGAACTTTCCCCCATATACCTCTAATTTTCTCATCCAGTTAAGCTCATAAAGGACTGCTAACCACTCTTCCTACAATGTGTGTACCCCATCATCTTCTAACTGTGAGTGTGAGGTGCACACTGTAGTGCTCTCATCAGACTGAGACACACTGTGGCAGCCTAGTATTATCACTGGTGATGGGGAGACCAGCCTCAGATTGTCTAGGCTCTTTGATGATCCACACATCATATTTTGACTCAAAACGTAGTGCTAGGACAGGGAAGGTCAGATTGAGGGACATACTGGGATTGCTGGGGAAAAGTGTCAGCTCCATGTCTGAGCTTACTTGATGCTTGCCTGTAGGGTTCTTCCTTTTGGTCCTATTTCCTTAAAGGTTGCCTCCAAACTGCACAAGTACCTTTTCAGGATGCCAAGGACTGTGTCTCACTTCGGCCTCTCCAATGTCACTTCATTCAGCTTTTATAGGGCTCCTCCCAGTGTGTTCATTTCATTTCTGGCTTTGTCCCCAACAACATTACGGGCCCTAGGGGGAGGAGTTATCAGGGCCTCCTTGGTGATCCATGTTGCCTTTCTTTTGGCATCCTCAGTGGGCTCCATGCACACTAACATGAAACCTCTATATCAGATGCAAGGAAATATCTTATCTACAACTTGTTTCTATATTGTAAATTGAGTTTATGCTCGTAATGATTTTTTATCTAACAGGTTCATCAGGTGTTACATAATGAATACACATTAGAATTGAACCTTTTCTCCTGGCAACAAGCAATTAACTCTGTATCAGTGTCAATAGTTTTAGATCATGTGTAAGTGAAAAATAAAAAAAAATTCAAGCCTTTACATGTTGAGGATTTGTCTTATTTTGTTTTGTTGAATAGTCAATGCAATTATAGTTCAAAGTCCTTGAAAGGAACACTCTGGTAATGTGCAAATATATAACATTTAAATCCTTTAACATAAGTACTATCTTGATTACTTCTCAGTATCAAGATAGTCTTTGTATACTCCAGGAGTACCACTATAAATTTCAAACCAAATCTAGCAGGATTAGTAATCCTTCTGGGAAGCACAGGTGACCTTGCATAGCAAGCAAGGCATTGTGAGCACTGGAACACATCTTGGCATAGCTTTTGCACCTAGGACATCTTCTGCAAAAACAAGGTGATGAATGGAATGCTTCAATTAATCTCAGCCATTGGTTATCTCTCAGGTTCTAATCCTGTCCATCCTTTTTCATAGGTATAAACTGGTCTGGGGTTGCTTGGTTTTTCCATCTGGAGGGGAGCTGGCCTTACAGTTGGTCCTGGACTGTTCCTATTGCATAAGGCTGGTGTCTAATTAGAATGGCACATTGGGTAATAAATGATGGTCAGAAATGCAGCCCAGAGTTATTGCCAGTGGCTGAGATTAATCCAAGCATATCTTCTATCACTTTGTTGGTTTTACAGTAGATTCCCTAAGTGCAACAGGTATGACTGTGCTCACTGTGCCTTGGGACTCAAGCTAGATTTCACGGATGAACCCTAAGCAGGTTGATACAAGTCTGGGTTTGCTAGTGTTCTGATCTGGAGAGGACCTAGTCTGGCATTCAGGCGGGACTGTTACCAACTGACCCGGATCAAGACTTATTTGCATAAGGCTGATGTAATGGCACAATGAGCAAAAAGCTATGGTCAGGAATGCATCCCAAAGGGATGTTAAGTGGCTGAGATTGATTCAAACATTTTTGCCATTACCGTCTTGTTTTTACATTGTATGTATGGGCAACATAGCTAGCTGTGCTTGTTCTTTTCCAATGAGATGGAAACCACACTAGAACTGTGCATGTGGGAGCTCAGGAAGAAACAGTCTGAAAAATTTCAAAATATACAGAAGGAAAGAAAATATCCACAAAAGTACACAGATCTTACTTTCTCATCTTCCTACATTGAGCAGCTCACCTCTTTTACTACACTAATTGACATTAATGATAGTGTGGTGTAAACAGGCCAAAGATAAAAGGTATCTTGCAGGGCTTGTATTTTCTATAGTACCTTAGTTGTTTTGCATAAAAAAGCACAGTTCACTGTCACCAAAGATCATACATGCAATAGCATGTATATTAATTATTTAGCAGGCTTCTATCCTATCATGAAGAAGATTTGGAAACAAATTCCAATTGATTGAACAGCAATAACACATTTTCTATACCATTCAGCTTTTGGTATGTTGAGATAACGAATAAAGCAATACAACACTAGCTTGCAATAGCAGAGCACCAAACACTCCATAACATGCATCTCATATCCTAAGTAGAACATCTTCGTTCAGCTGATTAGTGTCATACAATTGAAGAATATCTCAAACCAGGTACATCCTTGATGTGGGGTAGGATTGGATGTGTCATAATGAACAGCTCATTCAAGGAAAGGGTAGAAGGAAGGGAAGAGCAGCACAAAATGAATGAAGACTTGACAATCAGAAGGAACAAGCACAAAAGGAACAAGCACTGTAAAAACACTGTTCCTTTTAATTGTTTATGGCATAAAACGTTGTACACTGATAACCACTGATTTGTATACATTTGGAAAACAGTGAAACAACCCACAGGAATTCTCACTAAACATAAACTGAAAACATAAAAGCCTACCAGTAGCACTGTTGTTTAATACTATATACAGTGTTAAATGCCGTATGTCTGATTCCAACATTGCCAAAGGTAATAGGTGTAGTGTTTTATAGATTGCATATCTCTATTTATTGCCTCATAGACCCTGCTGGGTATATTGTTATCTAGGCATTAAGATCTGCTAGTGCATGATAGCTAAATGGTTCCTCAGAACTGTGGGGTCATTTTTTCTAGTGCACATATTTTGGACATGTAAGAAATTAGGTTGTTGGTAGACTGGGGCGTGAGCCATGGTCAAGCTCCAACCACAGTACTTGTCACTGTAAGGGTAAGGCACAAGCAAATGCTAAATTAACCTGCTATCAACCCCCGAGTAGCTTGGAACAGAGCAGTCAGGCTTAATTTAGAGACCAAAACAACATAAATCCAATCAGTAGAAGCAAAGTTGTGAAACTTTAAAATAGCACCTAAAAGCAGAAAGTGCCAACCACTGCTATCTGTTCGCGCTGAACTGGGTCAAAGTCAAACGTTCTGGCTGACTGTGATGGAGCATGGGTTGGATGCAGGCCTAGATTAGTCCAGCGTCCAGCTGCCGTTTTACCTTCTCAAGTTTTGTACGAGTAGTCCCATTCACATTTGCAAGGGTCACAGGAAGCAAGGATACTGTCATCAGAGGTAGACATCATGGAGCAAAGAGCAGGCCAGGCATCACAGATGGGTGGGGAGGAGCTTCACAGTGTTTCTTCTCCGTAGGTGATCGATACTTGCTGTGTGAAGAGATGGGCAGGTGGAGGTTGAGAGTCTGAACTACAAGTGCCTCAGGAGAAATTGTGGAAGTTACCACATGGAATTCTGTTAGCCTATTGATTTTAGGATGATGTTGGCAAATGTGAAATTAGATTTTATTTTATGTTTTTGAATAACACAAAAGGTTATGTGAGCCCTATTCACATTTTATCCAGCTTATGAGTGATTAAAGGCTTAATTATGCCACTGTGCTATGGGGTTAATCTAAATAAAATGAGATGAAGCTTCCTGTGACCTATGTACCTTTCCCGGATTCAAAGGATTCCTATGCAGAGCAAGAGAAAATGAGAAAATATTTGGGGCCTTGCTTGGGTCTTTGTGTTTATTTGGCAACAACTTGACACTGTGGCACATAATCCACAAGCTATGTATTTCCACACCATGAAGCTAAGGAACTCAGTTAAAGTGTGGGCGATGGTTTTATTGACCAGGAGAGTTATTCATCTTGTAGAAAACCCATGATATTTTTCTTGAACAAGATAAGCATTGGTATTTGTCTAGAATCATATATAAAGTCTCACAGGAGTTGGCGTACATCACTTGGATGAAATTATGAGATAAGCAAGAACACAGTATAGTAGTACTTCGTTGATTCCTGTTATAGGGCATTAGGTTTTTGATTGGGCAGGTTGAAGACCCTTCTCAAGCAACAACTGAAATCTCTGCTTGGGTAAACCAAAAATGTCACTAAATTAACCTGTGCGCAACTCTTTGGTACCTTGGCATAAAAGAAGTCAAGCTTAACTTTGAGGCAATTTGTAGTGTATATTTATGCAACACTCAATCATTAATAAAGTAAAAACACATTACAAGAAAACTCCCACACCAATTTAGAATTATAGAGTACATTTTAGTAAATAAAATGAGACTGCAAAGACAAGCGCCTAGCCAGTAGAACCAGAGATATGGAATTTCAGGGATTTAGGTAAGCATAACTTCTAAAAGCACAAAGTGCCACCCACGGTCATCTGGTCTTGCTGGGCCAGGGGAAATTCACAAATGCAGGCCAGATACAGGGACCAAGTTAGTCCTGCTGAAAAAGTTACCATCTCAAAGTCTGCACTAAGAGTCTGATTTGTGATGGAGGAGACCATGAGGAGAGTGAAGTGGATGGCCGTCTCTCTGGGCTTCGTGGGCTCTGGGCTTCGTGGGCGGTCATTGCTGGGGCTTCACATTGGTGATCACCACAGGATGTTGACACTGTAGTGCAAAATGCAGTTTTTGAGTTGCAAGCCATCATCACTTTTGGTCACTGTAGCATGAAGAGACAAGTTCATTGGGGTTTCTTCTTGGCAGTCCTTGCGAATGGCAAAATTTTGACTTTAACAGTCCCATTCTCAGTCGCCAATAGCCCAAAACTTAAGAAGTTCTCCCTTTCTTCACAGGAGGATGACAAGAACTGGGGAGATACCTCTTGGGTATCTAGAACCCACTCTAGCAGAGGCCAGCAGGGCTCAGGAAGGACCTTTTGCAGGTCCATGCAGCAGGTCAGCTGAGAAATTGCAGGGAGGCCCCTGGGGAACTTGCTGTGTCCCTTTATCTCAGAGCAGGATGTCAGCCAGCTGACCATGGGAGTCACTCTGGTAGTCTTGGAATAAAGCAGTTAAGGTGGCCATAAGCAGTATGTCAATCCTCAGAGAGTATTAGGCAACATGTCAAGCAGCAGGGTACTCATCCTGTAGCAGCAGGGCAGTCCTTTGAAGAACAAGGCACTCTTTTTGGAGGTCCTCAACAGAAGAGTGCATCTGAGGGTCTTATTTTCATATCTGGTGCCATCTTTGAAGTGGAAGAGACTTCTAGAGTTCCCCCCACCCACAGATGGTTCTGGAATTTTATTCCTCCCTGCCAGGATCCAAGGGGGATGGGGTGACAAAAGGCTAGTGTGAAGTTCTTTGCTGAGCAGCTCTGTTGAAATGTAAATGGGGCAGGGAACAGTTCTGCCCCACACCTACTGGCAGGATGGCTCATCCTGCCAACTTCTAACCCCCTTCAGCTCACTGTCTGGGTGGAATATACACAGGCAAACTGCCATGCAAATTACAGTCTTGTGACCCAAAACAAAGGCTGCAGGCACCTAATGGTTGGGAGAAGAAAATGCAAGCTTTCTAAAAGGGTCATTTTCAGACTTGTGACTTAAAATCCGACTTTACCATTAAAGAGGATTTTAAATTACAATTCTTTTGGGACCAAACATGACATAGCTACCTGTCCCAATCAAACATGATGACTTAAATGAAATAAGGCAACCCAAAGTTATTCAAGGGAGAGGGAGGCCCCACCTGAGTGAAAAATTAATGTAAGAGTTTTTCACTATCAGGACATCTACAACTTAAAATACATTTCTAAATTTTAAATGCACTTCACCCTAACCTATGGGCCTACCTTGGGGTGATTTTTATGTGTTACAAATGAAGGTTTAGGCCTGCAAAAGGTTTATTTTGCCAGATCGAATTGTCAGTTTTAATGTGCACACGATCTGCACTGGCTGGCCTGCGACATGTTTTAAAATGGTGCTTAAGTGGGTGGCACAATAGGTGCTACAGGCCTAATAGTAGCATTTAATTTACAGGCTTTGGGTACATGTAGTACCTTTTTACTAGGGACTATTAAGTACATTAAATGTGCAATTGGATGCATGCCAATTATATCATATTTTAGAGGTAGAGCACAAGCACCTTTGCACTAGTTAGCAGTGGCAAAGTGCACAGAGCTCTAAGGCCAACAAAAGCAAAGTTCAGAAAACAGGCACAATCTTGTAGAGTTCGTATTGGCTGCAGAATGGTGTCAAGGCTCACTGGACCCCTGGGAGCTGTAGGAACCTGGCAATATATCAACCATCATTAGAAAAGTGACTCCTGGATCAAACAAACCTTGCATTGGGTTTCATATGGCAGATGGCACTTTCTCCAAAGTATAATTGTCCCTTTGAGTGTTCACTTTAGAAAGACACTGTTCTATTTTGTAAACGACCAGTGAACATTTTTGTGGGAAAAATTAGACATAGAAGCTACAGTCCAACCCATTTTCTTTCTTACTGAAAGTTAGAAACGCCAACAAAAACATATCACAAACTGTAAATGTTCTCATAATAGGAAGATTACATCTTAATATAATAGTGCTATTTAAAATCAAAGATGGTGATTTGGTGACAAAAATATTCTTAGCCTTCATCTATTTATGTTGTGTAGGCATTCCACACATTGGTTAAATGAATAGCTGGCAGAAGCATTATAGTGAATATAGGAACATGTATTTGAACTTTAACCTGCATTTATGACATGACACATTGTTGGTGGAAAGCCAACTAGATGACCATGTCACCGAAGTTCATTAAGGACACTTTCTCCAGTGCAAACATTTTTCACCTGCAAATCACTGATTTCATGTTGTAGAAATGATCATAGTCCTTCTCAGGGTGAACCACAAAAGTCAGTAAATAAACCTGTGCTTGCCCATCTGGTAAACACAAAAGCATTTAGGCTTTACTTATAGGCAATGTTTAAAGTATTTATGCACTGCTCAAACAGCAATAGAATGAAAATACTATGCAAGCAAAATCCCAAACCAAGATAAAACAGAGGGTATTTTAGTGGATAACCACAACAATACAAGGGCTGGAGTTATGAATATTTAAAGATTATGGTAACAGCAGCAGGATGCATGAAGCGCCAAATGCGGCTATCTGGTCACACCGGACGCTGGCAAAGTCGAGATGGAGTGCAGGCTGGGTATAGGACAGTCTTTGATGAGAGCTGTACCTTCTGTCCTTGATGCAAGGTCTATGCAATGTTGCTTTGTAGAGCTCTGGGTTACCGGCATCGGATCTGGTGAAGCTTTCAGGTGCGCGGAGAGTCTTGCAGGGCTTCATGTTGCTAAACACCAGATCTGATGAAGACCTTAGAGAGGAGCTTGTGGGTCTGTAGGGCTCACTGTCCCTTTGCTCTGGGTTTGTTGAATATTTCAGATGGGATTTCTGTGGTTTGGCTCTGTGAGTCTTTGTATCACTCTGTGCTGGATCTAGTGAGGTTATCAGCCATACAGAGAGGCTCTGCAGGATTCTGCATATCTGGGCATCATTTCCAGTGAAGCCTTCAATTCAGAGCTGTGCAGCTTTGTGGGGATCTGATGGAACTTTTAATTAGGCAGGAAGGAGTAGACTCTCACCCCAGTCTAGGCTCTAGGACCTTGAGGAGAGCACCTGGATGGGGCAGGACTTTTATAGAGGCCAGCAGAGGGGAACAGGTCAAATCCTGTTGGTACTTTTCAATTGGATAGAATGGAGGGCCTCTAGAAGTTTGCTGTTTAGATGTAGATCAAACATGTCATCAGTCAAAGCATCCTTGGAGTCACATCTAGGGTCCTGGTCTCAGAGCAAGCAGGACCAATCTTCTCGCTTCAGGCAGCAGGGATGTCCACCTTCTGATTCTTCTCTTCTCCATGACTGATCTGGTGAGATATGTGATTGCCATTTTTATGCCCAGTGCCATCCAGTGGGTAGGAGATAACCCTTAGTCTAACTCTAAAAATCTTTTGGTCAGTGCTTACCTTTTTCTTGGGTCTGGCTGTAGCCTGGATGGTGAAACAAAGGGCATACAGATACACATGTGAGCTGCATTTGCCAGTGACAGGGCAGGTATTTTCTGAAGTCAGGAAGGAGTGGGGTGCAGCCCTTATGCTACCCTTTGAAGCTCTAGAAATGGGCTAGGTACAATCCACCAGGCCATTTGGCTCAGGACAGGAACAACTTTCCCCATACCGAAAGCCTTGTATCTCCTGTCTAGAACGAACACACAGCATACCACAGGAGAACCATTAACAGTGTGTGAGCGTGGGCACAGGCATATAAGCACATTTGGTTTAGGCAAAGCAATGCACGCTTTTCTATAAATGGCATTTTCAAATAGTAATTTAAAATTCTACTTTACCATTAAAGAGGATTTTAAATTATAATCCAAATGAGTGGAAGACATATTTCCTGAGCTGTTCCCAAACTGAAGTTATCAGTTATCAAATGTAATAAGGTAAGCAAGTGTTACTATATGGGAGGGAAGCTTTGAAGTAGTGTCCTACTTCTTTAATACTATGCACCCTTTCCTGAAATTCCTTAGGGTCTCCCTTAGGGATCATCTACACATATTAAAAGGGAAGGTTTAGGCCTGGCAACAGGTTTATCTTGCTAGGGTGAAATGACAGTTTTAAAACTGCACCACAGGCTGCAGTGCCAATCCTGAGTCATACTTTACACTGATACTTTAGTGGGTAGCACATTGAGTTCTGCAGCCCATTTGTAGCTTTTAATTTACAGGTCCCAGGTACATGTGGTACAATTTACTAGTGACTTATAACTTAATTAGGTGTGCCAATTAGGTGGATGCAAATTGTAAGATGTTTGGAAGGGAGAGCTTATGCACTTTACCACTGGTTAGCAGGAGTAAAGTGTGCAGATCCCTAAAAGCCTATAAAACCGGGTTCAGCAAAAGAAGGCAAAACTGGGGGGTAACAATGCAGAAAGGGCCAGATCCAAAGCAGGTGTTAGTCTAATGAGGCTAATAGAAGCAAAACAAAGACCACAACACTCAGCATGTTTTAGGAGCAATGTCCTCAATGACCTGAAGGTGGAGGTGATGCTAATACCAACTGAAGGAAATCTATCTCCTAAACCAAGTATGTTTGAGACGTACTTGTATAGGGTTCTGCTTTTTCAACTTAGGTAACCATGTGTTGGGCGGCTAATGGTAAATACACAGTAGTACATGGAATAAATATGTTGTACATTTCTAGTGTGTGTTTCTGGAGCGCACACTAAATCGTGTATGTGGGCCTTCACACTATGTATAAAGCCAGGGCTCATTTGGCCAGATGGTGAACAGGAAACAACTCAGGCTGGGTGGAAGAACAGTCAGGATGGCTTTAAAAATCAAGGCCCATATTTATACTTTTTTAGGGCCACATTTGTGTCATTCTTTGACGCAAAACCGGCACAAACTCACAAAATATTATTGTATTTTGTAAGTTTGCGCTGCTTTTACGTCAAAAAATGATGCAAATTCGGCGCTAAAATAGTATAAATATGGGCCCAAGTTCACAAAGGTTCGGCGCTGTCAATGTAATTTGGTATGCAAATATCTGTCGGTTTAATATTCTGGTTCACTTAATTCAATTGCAAACACTGAGTAAAAGCTGGTTAATTTCCCTCTAAAGTGTTTAGTGATGGTTGAAAAATTGTCCTGGATCCTCTGAAATGACTGTCTTTATCTTCTCAGACAGTATTCCAAACATATAACTAGTTCTTCCTGCCTCGGGCCAAAATGCCCCTGCCAAATGTCCACATATTATTCTGAACGAGCTGCACACATTCGCTATGGTTCTGAAGCCTTCCTAATTGTAATCTGTGAGAAAGTTTTCGAATACATGACATCATCCTGGCAATTAGAGTCACTGTCGTGACTGACAGCACAATTCATTGAATAGACTTCGGCGAGTTTAAACTCGTTCTAAAAAAGTAGAATTTTGATAGCGAATCCGCCGCTCCTGATGTTATTCAAAATAAATAGCAACAAGAAAAACCTCAATGACAAAAAAGTCGTGCCAACCCAAGTTTATCCGTTATTTATTTCTTTTTGACATACTATATTTCAGTGTGTACACAGTGTACGTGTCAATGACATTAAAAGAGAGTAAAAATGCACTACACATTACAGGCCAAATCCAACAATTGTATTGGTGTGTATGTATGTGTGTTTGTATGTGCTTGTGCGCATCTCGTTGGTTATAGTAACTCTGCTAATGAATAACCCAATAAAACAGATTTGAGATGGGGTAAACAAAGACAACTGAAAATAAAAATGGTGTATGGCATGTATTTTTTTTCTTCATTCTATACGGGAAGAGTTGTAATGGTGAAAAATGAATTAGACTTCCTTGAAAATTAAATGCTATACGCTTTCAACCCTCCTCCTCAGCTTAACCGCAAAACATTCTTTCAAACGCTCTTGAAAACAAGACATAAAGTGTGTCCTGGTGATATAATACTCTCTGTGCCCCACGCATAATTTGCTATAGCAACTATTGAAAAACTTGAAACATTTCACTGATAGGGGTATGCTGACAAATTCTGGAGCTTTTTTTTGTTTTACATTTTAATTCTTGTTTTGAAAGCATTCCATGGAGGGCAGAAGTGGGAGACCGAATTCACGACATCCTATCTCATACAGTTAGCACTAGAAGTACTAATACATGGCTCTGATTCACGTAAAGTGAATACTGGAAGTTCTAATTTAAGACAGGTCTCAATCACAACTTTGGACTGACTCTCATGCAGTGCTTAATTTGTAAATAAAAATGTGCTGGTGCTCAAAGCCCTCCTCTTAAACACGCGGCAGCTGCAATTAGATATGGGAACATGGAACACTGAGGCAGCATAATCCTGAAGCCATCTCGGGCCTCTTCAATACATTTAAAGCCACTCCCTGCCCCTTCAGCTCACTTTTGCAGCTTTCTACTTTCTCCCCTTGTGACGATTTTTCGTTTTTCTCTTCCTCCGTCTTTCTCATATGTGTCTTTTGCTTGCAGCTAATGCTTGGGGCAGAAGGATAAGTGCCGGCCCTCAAAAATAGGTGCCCAGCACTGGAAACAACAAGCACAAATTAAGCACTGCTCTCATGTCTTAAATAGTTGAAGAAGAGGCGCAGCATCGTTTTAGCACTGTAGACATTCATAAATGGTTGTTTGCTACTGTAAGAGCACATCAGAAAACCCATACTAACATAACACAAAGCAAGACAATACAAAACATACCAGCCAGTGCATAGCACAACAAAGTGTCAAAACAGAACACAAAGAGCTAGATTTAAAAGAAACTGGTGCAGTGCGGTGCTGCGCCAAAATCAGCAGCACCGCGCTGCACCAGTTTTGAAATGCAGGGCTGCACCAAATTCACAAGAATATGGCATAGCCCTGCGTTTCCCCCTGCACTGGTGCTAAATTAAGCTGCCTGCACCTACGCAGGCATCCTTACACCATGGAGCACACACACAAAATGCAGCACACATAGAACTATGAAAGCATGATTTTTGATTGATTGTTTATGTGCAGGAAAGGACACCTTCTACCACAATAGCATCATAAATTCTGACACTATTGTTCGAAAGTGTGCTATGGTGTGCGGAATTGGAAATACAGCACACATAGTGTTGTTAGGGTGGATGCAGGAGGACGCAAGAAAAGTGGCGCATCACAACTGATGCACAACCTTCTTGTATATCAGGCCCTAATTTTCTACATGTCCCACTTTTAAATACCATGCATGCTGACATATGAGTTACAAGGCCAATATAGTTGTAGGGTGACTTACTAATGTTTAAAAGTGAGATCTTTACCTGTCAAAAAGGGCTATTTTGACAGATTGTGCTCTAGTATTTACACTGCAGTAGTCAGACTACACAGGGTAAGCCTGAAGCCATGTTTACAGCACCACTGTAATTGATGTCACAATAGGTCATGTAGTTCACGATTGACATTTAACTTTCAATGCAATGTCTGCATTTCTGCACCATAGGACCTTATAAAAAACTTAAATGTGCCTACTAGATTTCAAGCCAATTTTGATGTGTTCAGGATCAGACTCCATACACTGGGCACTAGAGGTGTGTGCCAACCAGGTTTCAAGCTGATTTTGACATGTGTTCCGGATCAGATTACATACACTGGGCACTAGAGATAGGTGTTCCAGTGTTAACCAGCCGGTGAGTTCCAAATAAATGGAAAACTGCGGGTGACCAGCCCAAAATGGGTCACTGTGCAGTACTGACGATATTTCAGTAACATCTAGCTAAGGCCCTAAGACATTTTTTCCTTTATACCAAGATTGTGCTCCGGAGGTAAGAAATATTTATAAAGCATTACTATCACAGTGTATTTATTGATGTGTTGGTGTTCCACAACTGTACAGGGAAGAGAAGAAAATGAAAAAGGAAGTCAATGTGTTGGAAGCAAAATAATCTGTGGTATTTAAACAGCATTTGTGACGCTCCAAAGGAAAAAAAAATATATCAACTAAAATACATTTGGTATTCCAAAGTAGCTAATGCTGCAAATGCCAACACATAAAACGAAATATTAATCCAAAGCCCACTGATCTGTTCACTAATAGCAGCAAAGCAGTTGACATTCATGCAAATGGAAGCAAAATACAAATGGGATGAGAAACCGCATCAAACATGAATAAAACATTAACTTTTCAAACTGCATGTAAAATTTGGCTGGTGCATTTATCGAATTTGGCAAAAAGCCACAGTAATCGTGTTTTCATCACAGGCTTCCCTGATCAGTTTATCAATTAAAGTTTGTTCGGAAGGAGTGGGAAAGGCGCTCGCACAATAAAGTAAAAAGGTCTCTAAAAAGATTGAGGAAATGTGTTAAAAATAGAGTAGTATTGAGAATCCAGCAGCTATGTGAAGAATGCAGAAACGAGAGTGGGCATTACTGACGATTGTCATTCAAGTAAAATGCCAGTACCTGAGAAGGTAAACGAAAGTATTAAAAAATAAATACATTTTCACGAAGAAACGAAGCGAGGTAGTGAAAGCAATACGTAGGAGGAGGATCACTTCACTGACAAAGTAAATCAAATTTCCGTGATTTCCATTACTTTATTCCACCCCAAACACAGAAAATAAAATTGGCGAGCAATACCTAACTACATGTTAGAAGGTCTGGTATGTACTTCTCTGAATAGTTCAAGAGTGATACCGAGACCCTCATTATTGCAAAAATAATAAATTAGTGATTCTGCCACAGAACAATTGTTTTGGCATAACCTCTCAGGCACGGGCCACGTTGCATTCCTAGGTTTTGGAACGTCAAATAGTATGTGTCTGCATCAACTTATTGATGTACTTGAGTTAAAATTTAACTAAACTATAGCTAAGGATAGGATATATGCAAAACAATACAGCAGATGATGAAAATTCCTGGCGCTAAGGATTATATATGGAACCATTCAACCAGATACTTTGGCCAGGATTTAAGAAAAGTGGCGCCACTTTTCTTGTGGGCCATTGGACTGCCCTAACGCAGCGGTCTGCCCGCTAACATTGATACAGCAGCCCCAAGACTGCTATGCTCGTAATTGGGCCCTTAGTTTTTACTAAAATATTCTCAACAAGCCCAGTGTCCCTAGCCACCCGTATATTTGGCCAATAAACCATGACATTTGTGAATTGAGCACCACAAAAGCATCTGAGAAACCTGATGAATGTCAATGTACGTTAGTGCAGTACATGTCGAGTCTGGGCTTAAAAGGCAAAATCCTAGTTATGGAATAAAAGCATTTTATTTATGTAAGTATTGGTCCGTAAAGTTTAGGTCCTTTAAGGGAGCTATGGTTCTTAGGCACAATCATTCTAGTCCTCAAAATAGTACCTTATAAAAGCCTAGAGAGATATAGGTTTCATAAATATATATACACTTCAATTCAAATTGCCACCTAAGGGTCATTCGAATATTTTGACCTGTTGTAGGCCATAAAAATATTAGGCAGCCTCATGATAGAAGACCGTCAAGTAGCAATTATATCACTTGCTTACTGGAGCGTATGTTTTGCTTTGAATTTATTTCATGAGCTGGACACTAAATGTTACTAAAATATCTTTTAACAAATCTGTATCATTCAAAATTGTGGGCACTCAGAATTTATCAGAAGTACTTAAGTTTGACGACATTTTAGCAGGCCTGGGTGGAGTTTGCAGAGGTCTGCATGTGAAGTGACCAAAAAAACACCACCGCTCTACGCTGATGGAGAAGATATGCTAATTTGAGAAATTTCTAATGACTACTGTGTGTTTATTAATGAAGAAAATCATATAAGCAAAGAGATATTAGAAAATAACTTGTGTAAGCAAAATGTGCCCACGGGGAGTGGTCACAATGTGTATTAACAGGATGCTAAAATATGTAAAATGTATTAATATATCATAACTGGATGTATAACCTATGTTTTGTGTTAATTTACATTCTTAACTTAGCCGAACCAAAGGCCTGGTTTCACTGGGCCTTTCTTGCTTATAACGTGAAGACTCAACGAGGCTTGTGAGGACTGGTAACCGGAGTGAAGGACCTTGAACTGTGTAGAGTTCAGATGGCTCTGCTAGAACATTCTGCAAATGTACCAGCGGACACGAGATGATGAAGACAATTTGATACAATTATGTGTAGTGTAGGCTAAATGTACTTTCCCAGGACTTGAACAATGGAAGCACTGACCAAAGACTCATATGCAACAATTTTGTTACCTGAAGAGCCGGATGATGTTCTCATCACTAGGAGGAGCAATCAAATTAATGGAACTTGAAGCCTAAACAGACATGTAGATGCAGTAAACAAACACTTTAGGTTAGAGTCATAACTTCTGATTGGGATGACCAATTAGCAATTAGTGGGACGGACTGAGAGACCCTAATAAAAAGTCATGACAAGAGGAGCGAAATTAGAGAGGAGAGGAGAAAGTTGATGATGTCAGGAGACGCTGCCAGAAGTGCTGATAATTGGGCTTGCTCTCTGTGAGCCTGATACTTTACTGACTACTGATGACCTGGGGATGAAGACTGACTCGTTGCTGAT
Source organism: Pleurodeles waltl (assembly GCF_031143425.1). Lineage (NCBI taxonomy): Eukaryota > Metazoa > Chordata > Amphibia > Caudata > Salamandridae > Pleurodeles > Pleurodeles waltl. The sequence continues at coordinate 761,131,184 of NC_090437.1, read as the reverse complement.
CCATCTTGGATAGGTAGCTATGAAAATGTGACTAAGTTGTGCCTTTTCTTCTAGGTACCAACTGTGCTGTCATTCAGAATCTCTCTCTTAGATAGATTTTTCCAAATGTATGTTTTTGGCAAAATTGTTTTCGCATGAAGACCCACATGCTGATGCTAATCTTAGTTAGGTAGGTGACTGGGGAGACGTTTGACAGTGACAATGGACTGACAGAATTGTATTGCTGAAATACTTCATTAATGCTGATAATTGCTGATTCATGAATTGATTTGATCACATGCGATTCTTATGGTGAATAATATTTTGTGATGACTAATAAAGAATTAACGAATACAAGAAAAGTAAATAAAGATTTTGATTAGAATTGTAATCAATAGGGAATCAAAAATTATTAACCTTTTATAGTGAGTGATGGTTATTTTTCATTAAGGGTTCCAGTCTTGGTTATTGATACTTAATAATGATTCATTAAGGTTGATTATTGGATTAGGGATACCTACATGACTAGGTTACTCCATGCGATTCAAAAGGTTCATCGACCAATACGCGTCCCCTTGTAAGTTTACTTACTAAGGACCAGGCACGCTAGCAACGCTGAGTGCCGTGAAGCGGCAGACTGTATTAGTCCATGCTGTTTGCACTGATTTTTAGCACTGGCTGTTTTTCCTACACTGTAAAATCAGGGCAGGTGGTATCCCGAGCAGTGCAAGAGGGCTCTGCTTCTTTCCTGCCGCTCAAGCAGATTTTCTATTCGAGTGGCACCTTCCTCAGCGCGAATGGAAGGTTTCTCAATGCAAGCAATAGTAACTGTTAGAAACTGGGTCTTTGGTTGGCAGTCAGGTGACCCCCTGTCCAAACAAGGACCCTCACTGTAGTCAGGGTAAGTCACACACAATCCAAATTATCCTGTACCCACCCTCTGGTAGCTTGGCACTGAGCAGTCAGGCTTAACTTAGAAGGCAATGTGTAAAGTATTTGTGCAATAAATCATACTCTAACACCATATAGCACCACAAAAATACACCACACAGTGTTTAGAAAAATATGTAATATTTATCTGGGTATTTGCAGGTCAAAACGATCAAAGATGCAATATGAATTTGTAAAGATATCACTAAAAAGTGATATAAAGGCCCTCATTCTGACCTTGGCGGGCGGCGGAGGCCGCCCGCCAAAGTCCCGCCGTCAGCTTACCGTTCCGCGGTCGAAAGACCGCGGCGGTAATTCTGACTTTCCCGCTGGGCTGGCGGGCGGTCGCCTTCAGGCCGCCCGCCAGCCCAGCGGGAAAGAGGCTTCCACGATGAAGCCGGCTCGGAATCGAGCCGGCGGAGTGGAAGCTGTGCGACGGGTGCAGTTGCACCCGTCGCGTATTTCACTGTCTGCGCAGCAGACAGTGAAATACATTTAGGGGCCCTCTTACGGGGGCCCCTGCAATGCCCATGCCAGTGGCATGGGCACTGCAGGGGCCCCCAGGGGCCCCGCGACCCCCCCTACCGCCATCCGGATCCCGGCGGTCGGACCGCCGGGATCTGGATGGCGGTAGGGGGGGTCGGAATCCCCTCGGCGGCGCAGCAAGCTGCGCCGCCGTGGAGGATTCAATGGGGCGGCGGTACACTGGCGGGAGCCCGCCAGTGGTGCCGGTCCGACCGCGGCTTTACCGCCGCAGTCGGAATCCCCATTGGAGCACCGCCGGCCTGTCGGCGGTGCTCCCGCGGTCCTCCGCCCTGGCGGTCTTTGACCGCCAGGGTCAGAATGACCGCCAAAGTGTCTTAAGTCTTTAAAAAGCAAACAAAGTTTCTTTCAAGCACAAAGTACCTGGTTTGGAGTGGAAAATCTCTGCAGAGGGCCGCAAAAGAGGAGATGCGTGGAAAAATGGTGTGTGCGTTGGTTACGCCCCTTCACACACGGACTTGCGTCCTTATTTTTCACGCGGGGAGAAGTGCATTGTTCTACAGGAAGAAAAATGGTGTATGCGTCGGTTTTTGCCCCTTCACACACGGACTTGCATTGTTATTTTTCACTCGGGGAAGACGTGCGTCATTTTCCGGCACGTGGACCGTCTCCTTCGCAGGATTACCAGATGTCCCAGGGTCTGTGCGCGGATTCCTCGGCTTGTTATCCGGTTGGGGGGGTTGTGCGTGGAATTTTCTTTCTCACGGCAGGCATCGCATCGATTTCCTCTCTCAAAGTCAGGCGGCGTTGTCCATGCGAGGCCGTGCATCGAAGTTCCGGTCGCAATGCAGGCGTTGCGTCGAGCGGCGTCTTTCCGGATCGGCATGCAGTGAATTTTTCACCGCGGAGCAAGCCGCACGTCGAAATGTTCGGCGCACAAGGAGTCCAGTTGAAAAGAGAAGTCTTTTTGGTCCTGAGACTTCCGGGAACAGGAGGCATGCTCTATCCAAGCATTTGGAGAGCACTTTTGCAGCAAGACAAGAGTTCAGCAAGGCAGCAGGGCAACAGCAAGACAGCAGTCCTTTGTAGAAAGCAGACAGGTGAGTCCTTTGAGCAGCCAGGCAGTTCTTCTTGGCAGGATGTAGTTTCTGGTTCAGGTTTCTTCTCCAGCAAGTGTCTGAGGTGGTAGGGCAGAGGCCCTGTTTTATACTAAATTGTGCCTTTGAAGTGGGGGAGACTTCAAAGAGTGGCTAAGAAGTGCACCAGGTCCCCTTTCAGTTCAATCCTGACTGCCAGGGTCCCAGTAGGGGGTGTGGCAGTCCTTTGTGTGAAGGCAGGCCCTCCACCCTCCCAGCCCAGGAAGACCCATTCAAAATGCAGATGTATGCAAATGAGGCTGAGTACCCTGTGTTTGGGGTGTGTCTGAGTGAATGCACAAGGAGCTGTCAACCAAGCCCAGCCAGACGTGGATTGTAAGGCACAGAAGGATTTAAGTGCAAAGAAATGCTCACTTTCTAAAAGTGGCATTTCTAGAATAGTAATATTAAATCCGACTTCACCAGTCAGTAGGACTTTGTATTACCATTCTGGCCATACTAAATATGACCTCCCTGCTCCTTTCAGATCAGCAGCTGCCACTTCAACAGTGTATGAGGGCAGCCCTAATGTTAGCCTATGAAGGGAGCAGGCCTCTCAGTAGTGTGAAAACGAATTTAGGAGTTTTACACTACCAGGACATATAACTACACAGGTACATGTCCTGCCTTTTACCTACACAGCACCCTGCCCTAGGGGTTACCTAGGGCACACCTTAAGGGTGACTTATATGTAGAAAAAGGGGAGTTCTAGGCTTGGCAAGTACTTTTAAATGCCAAGTCGAGGTGGCAGTGAAACTGCACACACAGGCCTTGCAATGGCAGGCCTGAGACAAGGAAAAAGGGGCTACTTAAGTGGGTGGCACAACCAGTGCTGCAGGCCCACTAGTAGCATTTAATTTACCAGCCCTATGCACATAAAGTGCACCTTACTAGGGACTTATAAGTAAATTAATAGTCCAATCAGGTAGGATTCCAGGTTACCATGTTTTAAGGGAGAGAGCATATGCACTTTAGCACTGGTTAGCAGTGGTAAAGTGCGCAGAGTCTATAAACCAGCAAAAACAGTGTCCAAATAAATGGAGGGAGGCAGGCAAAAAGTTAGGGGTGACTACCCTAAGGCTGTCAGGTCTAACATGTGTCCCCCCCAGCTGAAAGTGGGGAGAGCTACCCGACCTCCTGGGAGCTCTCATCGCTAAGGCGGAAGTACCTGGAGAGACCATCAGCATTGGCGTGGTCAACCCCTGGGCGATGTTCCACCGTAAAGTCCATCCCCTGTAGGGAAATGGACCACCTCAAGAGTTTTGGATTCTCACCCCTCTTCTGCATGAGCCATCTGAGGGGCCTGTGGTCTGTCTGAACCCGGAAATTAGTCCCAAACAGGTAGGGTCTTAGCTTCTTCAGTGCCCAGACCACAGCAAAAGCTTCTCGTTCAATAGCACTCCACCTCTGTTCCCGTGGTAATAGCCTTCTGCTAATAAAGACTACCGGTTGATCTCTGCCCTCCTCATTCAGCTGTGCTAGGACTGCCCCTATGCCATGCTCTGAAGCGTCTGTCTGCACGATAAATTCCTGGGAGTAGTCAGGGGCCATGAGTACGGGGGCCGTGCACATGGCTTCCTTCAGGGCGTCAAAGGCTTTCTGACAAGCCTCTGTCCAATTCACCAACTTAGGTTGCTTCTTGGAAGTGAGTTCTGTCAAGGGTGTTACAATGGTACCATAGCCCTTGACAAATCGGCGGTAGTATCCTGTGAGGCCTAGAAAGGCTCTCACCTCCGTCTGTGTTCGGGGTGGTTGCCAGGCCTTGATAGTTTCAATCTTGGCCTGGAGTGGCTGCACCTTGCCACCACCCACTAGGTGTCCTAAGTACACCACGGAACCCTGCCCAATCTGGCACTTACTGGCCTTGATGGTCAGGCCTGCCTGTTGCAGGGCCTGAAGCACCTCCTTGAGGTGAAGCAGGTGTTCCTCCCAGCTGGAACTGTAGACAGCTATGTCATCCAGGTAGGCTGCACAGAAGGCATCCTTGCCAGCTAGGACCCCGTTAACCAACCGTTGGAAGGTAGCGGGGGCATTTTTCAACCCAAACGGCATCACCCGGAACTGGTAATGGCCATCCGGGGTTGAAAATGCGGATCTTTCCTTGGCCCCCTCAGTTAGGCCGATCTGCCAGTACCCTGAAGTAAGATCAAACGTACTCAGGAACTTGGCAGTGCCTAGCCTGTCCACGAGCTCATCAGCTCGGGGGATGGGGTGAGCATCAGTCCGTGTGACTGAGTTGAGACCCCGGTAGTCCACACAGAACCGGAGTTCTGGCTTCGCACCTGGGGCAGTAGCCTTAGGGACCAATACCACTGGGCTGGCCCAGGGACTACTGGATTTCTCAATGACCCCTAGAGTCAACATCTTGGAGACCTCCTCCTTGATGCTGGCCTTCACCTTATCCGACAACCTGTAAATTTTGTTTTTCACAGGGAGACTGTCACCGGTGTCAATATCATGAACACAGAGGTGGGTCAGCCCAGGAGTAAGGGAGAACAGGGGGGAGAACTGCTCCAACAGCTCATAACAGTCTCCTTTCTGATTTAGAGTCAGGGAGTCAGACAGAATGACCCCGCTTACTGACCCATCACCTTCTTGGGCAGAGAGGAGGTCGGGGAGAGGTTCACTCTCCTCTTCCGTTCCTTCATCTGTGACCAGAAGCATGTTGATCTCCGACCTCTCAAAATGAGCTTTTAGTCGGTTCACATGGAGCACCCTTAGGGGATTCCTAGGGGTTTTGAGGTCCACTAGGTAAGTGGCCTCCCCTTTCCGCTCCTTTATTTCAAATGGGCCAGACCAGCGGTCCTGGAGAGCTCTGGGCTCCACTGGCTCCATTACCCACACTTTGTCTCCAGGTTGAAACTCTACCAGGGTGGCCTTCTGGTCATACCATTGTTTCATCACCTCTTGACTGGCCTCAAGGTTATCTTGGGCTTCTTTCCAGAAGCGGGTCATCTGGTTGCGGAGGGCCAACATATAGCTGACCACATCCTGAGGGGGTGTCTTTGGAGCTTTCTCCAATCCCTCCTGGACAATGCTTAAGGGTCCCCTGACAGGGTACCCATAGAGAAGTTCAAAGGGACTGAACCCTACCCCTCTCTGGGGGACCTCTCTATAAGCAAAGAGAAGGCATGGTAAGAGGACGTCCCACTTACGCCTCATGGCCTCAGGGAGGCCACCAATCATGCCTTTCAGGGTCTTGTTGAATCTCTCCACAAGACCATTCGTCTGGGGGTGATAGGGTGTGGTGAACTTGTAAGTTACACCACACGCATCCCACAGAGACTTCATGTATGCAGACATGAAGTTAGTGCCTCTGTCAGACACTATTTCCTTGGGGAATCCCACACGGGTAAATATCCCCATCAGGGTTCTGGCCACCACCGGTGCAGTTACTGTCCTTAGAGGGATTGCCTCTGGGTAACGGGTGGCATGGTCCACCAAAACCAGGATGAACCTGTTGCCTAAGGCAGTTTTGGGGTCCAAGGGACCAACAATGTTGATGCCCACCCTTTCAAAGGGGGTGCCAATGACAGGAAGTGGAATCAGGGGGGTTTTAACCCGTTTTCCTGCTTTACCACTGGCCTGGCAGGTAGGACAGGATCTGCAGAACTTGTCTGAGTGTGTCCTCATTTTGGGCCAATAAAAGTGGGTGACAAGCCTGTTAAAGGTCTTGCCCTGCCCCAAATGTCCTGCCAGGGGAATGTCGTGAGCCAGACCCAGTAGGAAGGTTCGGTAACATTGGGGGACCACCAGCACACGTGCTGCCCCAAAGCCCGGAACCTTAGGCTCACTGTAGAGGAGATCATTCTCCCAATATAGGTGGTGATCACCAGAGGCGTCGCCGGCTGCCTGGTTTGAGGCTTGTTTCCTCAAACCTTCTAGAGTGGGACATTCTTTCTGCGCCTTGCAGAATTCCTCCCTGGTGGGTCCACCCTCAACTTGCCAGCCAGCAAGCTCAGGTAAGTCACCTAGGGCGGCAATGTCTTCCCCAGTTTGCTCGGAAGCCTCCTTCTCAGGAGTCCCGTCAGCCACTGTGGGAACAGCTGGGGCCGGTTTCCCGCACCCCTGGTCCCTCCTCCTGGCAGCTCTCTGGGCCATCGTTCCAGGCTCCAGATGCCCTTGACTTCCCTCTCGGTCAGCCATGGACCGTGTGGTCATGCAGACCCACTCAGGTAACCCTAACATCTCCAGGTGAGACCTGAGCTCCACTTCTTTCCAAGCAGTGTGCTCAAGGTCATTGCCTAACAGACAATCTACAGGCATGGCAGGACTCACAGCTACTTTCAGAGTACCAGAGACCCCCCCCCACTCAAAGGGAACCAGAGCCACCGGTAGGTGACTCTCGCGATTGTCAGCTACTCTGACCTGGTGGAATGTATTAGGTATTATCTGCTCTGCTGACACCAGCTGACTCTTGATAGTAGTCATACTGGCTCCTGTGTCACGCAGAGCCTCCACCCTCTGCCCATCAATGGTGACCCACTGCCGGTACTTGGAAGTATTTCTGGGCATGTGGGCCTTGGGCACCATTTCTCCTTCTCCCAGGGACACTAGGGAAATCTCTACCTGCTCCCCAAAGCTAGTTGGGTCCATCTCCCCCCCCGAGTGCCTCACTAGTCAACCCAGGTGCCTGTCCGGTAGTGGACGGTGCCCTCTTGGGGCACTGTGGATCGCCTTTGTAGTGACCATATTGGTAACACTCCATGCATTTGGGGCTAGATTTTCCTGACTTGTCAAATGTCCCTGGCTTTTTCCCAAATTTGGAAAAGGAAGGGTTGCCACCCCCTCCCTGGGAATTCTTTTGGGGGCCTTTAGAGAGTTCCTTATCTGTAAGTTTATCTCCCCCCTCTTTCTTCTGTTGGGAACCCTGACCACCTTTGTGGGAGTCCCCCCCAGGTACCTTTTTGGACACTCTGGTGCTAACCCAGAGGTCCGCCTCCTCAGCAAGCTTCCTGGGATCAGTCAGCTTACTATCCACTAGGTGCTGGCGCAAATCTGTATAAGTAACATTAAGCATATGCTCTCTCAGGATCAAGTCATATAAACCTTTATAATCTGCTACTTTGTTGCCCCGCACCCATCCATTCAGTGCCTTACTAGAGAAATCAAAGAAATCTACCCATGTTTGTGTGGTTTGTTTGGTGCTGTCCCTGAACCTCTGACGGTATCCCTCAGGGGTCAGCCCAAACTTGGCAAGTAAAGTGGCTTTCTGGAGTGGGTATGTGTTTTGATCCGGTGGATCCAATGTGAGAAGTGTGTCCCTCCCCAATGGCGGCACATAACCCCACATAGCTACCCCCCATTGCCCTTCAGGAACCTCATGAGCCCTTAGTGCAACTTCATAAGCAGCTAACCATTTATCTATGTCATCTCCCACCACAAAACTGGGCACCACATTTTTGGGTATACGAACCTTCTTTTCTCCAGCAGGTCCTGTCTGTATGCTGCCACCATTATTGCTGGATTCAGACTGTCTTGCCTTGATCTCCAGCTCCTTGAGACTCAGTTCATGAGCCAACAATAGTTTCTTTTCAGCCAAAGCTCTTTCAGCTTCCACTTGTTTGGCTGCTCTTTCAGCTTCTGCTTGTTTGGCTGCCCTTTCAGCTTCTGCTTGAATCTGGTTGGCTGTCCTTTCAGCTTCAATCTGTTTGGCTGCTCTTTCAGCCTCAGCTTGTTTGGCTTCTCTTTCTGCCCTCCTCTCCTCCTGTTGCGCCTCAATTTTCAGTTTTGCCATTTGCAATTGGAACTCCCTTTCCTCTCTCCTTTCCTCTGCGGTCAGGCTTTGCATGGAGACACTGCTCCCTGGTCTGGAAGGGTGCACAATTGCAGTGGGAACACCATCCATAGATAGTGAAAATCCTTCTGAGGGGCCATTTTCTGGCTCCCCTTCCTCATCATCCTCTAAATGGGCTTCTGCCCAGGCCCTCAGCGCCACTTGAAAGTCCTCCTTTCTGGAGGCCCCTTGGGTGGGTACCCTTAATGTCCTGCAGAATCCTCTTAGTTGTTTGACCGTGTATGTATCCAACTGGACTAGGTCAAAGTCCCCTGTCTGAGACCCAGTCAGAGACATGTTGAGTGAAGATTTAGTTTTTGAAAATTGTCAGGAAAAAACGGATTTTCAAAAAGAGATAAAAACCAAGTTGACCTTCAACTGTGGGTAGGTAGTGAGATACTTAGCTACTGTATGTCACTGCACAAATACAAGTCCTATCCTCACCGCTGATCATCAATGTTAGAAATGGGGTTTTTGGTTGGCAGTCAGGTTACCCTCTGTCCAAGCAAAAGCCCTCACTCTAGTCAGGGTAAGTCACACACTATCCAAGATTATCCTGTGCCCACCCTCTGGTAGCTTGGCACGAGCAGTCAGGCTTAACTTAGAAGGCAATGTGTAAAGTATTTGTGCAATAAATCATACAATACCACCATATAGCACCACAAAAATACACCACACAGTGTTTAGAAAAATATATAATATTTATCAGGATAATTGTAGGTCAAAAAGAATAAAGTTGCAATGGAAAATTGTAGAAATATCACAGGGAAGTGATATAAAGTGTCTTAAGTCTTTAGAATGCAATAAAGTGTCTTTCAAGCACAAAGTACCTGGTTTCTGGTGGAAAATCTCCTCAGAGGGCCACAGGTGGAGAGATGCGTGAAAAAAGGGTGTGTGCGTCGATTTCTCCTCAGCACACAAAGACTTGCGTCGTTCTTTTCCACGCGGGGAAGTCGGGCGTCGTTTTCCGGCGCGCAGACAGTCTCTTTTCGTGGATCGCGGGGATTACCAGATGTCCCGGGTCTGTGCGTGGATTCTCCTGCTTGTTTTCCGGCTGCGCGTCGTTCTGTGGGGCTGCGCGTCGAAGTTTCGATCTCACGGTAGGCGTCGCGTCGATTTCCCTTGGAAGTCGGGCGACGTTGTCCTTGCGAGGCCGTGCGTCGGAAGTTTGGTCTCACGGCAGGCGTCGCGTCGATTTCTCCTTGGAAGTCGGCGGCGTTGTCCTTGCGAGGCCGTGCGTCAAAGTTCCGCGCTCACGGTAGGCGTCGCGTCGATTTCTCCTGGAAAGTCGGGCGGCTTTGTCCTTGCGAGGTTGTGCGTCGAAGTCTCGATCGTCCCGAGGGCGTCGCGTCATTCAGCGTCGGTGTGCGGCATTTTTCTCGCCGCGAAACAAGCTGTGCGTCTAAATTTTCGGCGCACGGAGCGTCCAAGTGAAAGGAAGAAGTCTTTTTGGTCCTGAGACTTCAAGGAACAGGAGGCAAGCTCTATCCAAGCCCTTGGAGAGCACTTTCACAGCCAGACAAGAGTTCAGCAAGGCAGCAGGGCAACAGCAAGACAGCAGTCCTTTGTAGAAAGCAGACAGGTGAGTCCTTTGAGCAGCCAGGCAGTTCTTCTTGGCAGGATGTAGTTTCTGGTTCAGGTTTCTTCTCCAGCAAGTGTCTGATGAGGTAGGGCAGAGGCCCTGTTTTATACCCAAATGTGCCTTTGAAGTGGGGGAGACTTCAAAGAGTGGCTAAGAAGTGCACCAGGTCCCCTTTCAGTTTACTCCTGTCTGCCAGGGTCCCAGTAGGGGGTGTGGCAGTCCTTTGTGTGAGAGCAGACCCTCCACCCTCCCAGCCCAGGAAGACCCATTCAAAATGCAGATGTATGCAAGTGAGGCTGAGTACCCTGTGTTTGGGGTGTGTCTGAGTGAATGCACAAGGAGCTGTCAACCAAGCCCAGCCAGACGTGGATTGTAAGGCACAGAAGGATTTAAGTGCAAAGAAATGCTCACTTTCTAAAAGTGGCATTTCTAGAATAGTAATATTAAATCCGACTTCACCAGTCAGTAGGACTTTGTATTACCATTCTGGCCATACTAAATATGACCTCCCTGCTCCTTTCAGATCAGCAGCTGCCACTTCAACAGTGTATGAGGGCAGCCCTAATGTTAGCCTATGAAGGGAGCAGGCCTCTCAGTAGTGTGAAAACGAATTTAGGAGTTTTACACTACCAGGACATATAACTACACAGGTACATGTCCTGCCTTTTACCTACACAGCACCCTGCCCTAGGGGTTACCTAGGGCACACCTTAAGGGTGACTTATATGTAGAAAATGGGGAGTTCTAGGCTTGGCAAGTACTTTTAAATGCCAAGTCGAGGTGGCAGTGAAACTGCACACACAGGCCTTGCAATGGCAGGCCTGAGACAAGGAAAAAGGGGCTACTTAAGTGGGTGGCACAACCAGTGCTGCAGGCCCACTAGTAGCATTTAATTTACCAGCCCTATGCACATAAAGTGCACCTTACTAGGGACTTATAAGTAAATTAATAGTCCAATCAGGTAGGATTCCAGGTTACCATGTTTTAAGGGAGAGAGCATATGCACTTTAGCACTGGTTAGCAGTGGTAAAGTGCGCAGAGTCTATAAACCAGCAAAAACAGTGTCCAAAAAAATGGAGGGAGGCAGGCAAAAAGTTAGGGGTGACTACCCTAAGGCTGTCAGGTCTAACATATGTTGTGTCATTTTGTAGTGTTTTCACTGAGTTACTGTGTGTGTTGGACAAATACTTCACACCTAGACTCTGAAGTTAAGCCTGCCTGCTTGTGCCAAGCTACCAAGGGGGTGAGCGGGGGTTAACTGAGGGTGATTCTACTTTTCCCTGACTAGAGTGAGGGTCCTTGCTTGGACAGGGGGTAACCTGACTGCCAACCAAAGACCCCATTTCTAACAGGGGTCATTAGGAGTTTGCCGCATGGAAATATCCGTCTGCCAAACTCCAGATGAGGAGACCGCTGTGGTGCTGGCAATCTCTCCACTGGCCCCAATACAAGTTTCCCACTGGGCTGACTTGCAGAAACCAAGGTTTCCATTGGTCAGTCCAGTGGGAAAGCTGCAACAGCATTGCTCCCGGCTCATAATTGAGCCGGCTGCAATGCTGCTGCATGCAGGGTGCAATAGCACCCTTAAAATGCAGTCTGCAAAGCAGACAGTGCACATTTCAAGGGTGCTGGGCAGGGCGACCCGTGCACTGCCCATGCTATTGGCATAGGCAGTATAGGGTCCCCCCTGTAACTCCCTGCATGTGTTTTCCGCCAGCCTTTTCATGTGTTGAAACCACCATGAAAAAGCTGGTGGAGAACAATGTTGTAATCAGCAGGGTGGCGCTGAGTTCAGTGCCACCCAGGACTGCCACCGGGATCATGGATCCTGGTAGGGACCTCGGTAGGTTGGCAGATCTGCCGGCCAACCTCGTAAGGAGGCGGTCAGACCGCCACAGCGTTCTGACCACCACCGCAAATCAGGCGGTCTTGTGACCACCAGACTTGTAATCGGCCCCAATATATTTAAAAAAAAAAAGAAAACTACCTTTTCTCTTCCAACAGAAAAAAACACCTGTTTCAGGAAGAAGCTTTCAGGAGAAAAGGTTTCCAAGAAGACAAAGCTTTACTAAACAAGATACAAGTACGTTTAAAAAAAATTATGTCTATTTAATGGTATATCAATTAAAAACATTTATTAATAACTATATTTCTATATTCATGTCATTTCAGTAAATAAAGACATAATGACAGAAGGTTCAACATTTATAACATCACAGAAGAGGGAACTTTTGCTGTGTTACATGGAATGCACATACAGTCAAGAAAATGATTTTTCTCAACATACTAGTTGGAAATGTACCAAATATTATTCAAATGCATGTTATGGGGGGACAGCTACCAAAGAAACTGTAGTAATCAGTGTTAAAGAGCATAACCACATTCCCATTATAAAAGAAATAGAAGTCAGAGAAGTATTAGAAAATATAAGTGAAGCAAGCACTAGTTCCAAAGACCCCAAAGGAAAAATACTTAAAGACATATTATCCCGCGTACCAGAGCATTCAACAGGCCAGTTATCATCAATACCCACAGTGAAATGCCTAATAACGTACTAAAAGCCACCAGCGAAACCCCGCCTGCTCCTAAAACATTCAGAGAAACAGACATGATTACTACATGATAATAAAAGCCATGAAAAACACATACATATACTTGCTACCCCTACAAACATACTAAAACTAGCCCAATGTCAAACGTGGATGATGGATGGCACATTTAAAATGTGTCCCAAACCATTCTATCAACTATACAGCATACATGGTGAATTACAAAAAACAAATATACCTTTTGTGTGTGCTTTAGTACTCATTAGTACCAAACAAGCATGACAGTACCAACATGGAACTGCTAAACCACACTTAGCAACAGACAAACAACTAAAACAACTACTTTCTCCCAAAAAACATTATTGATTTTGAGCAAACCCTAATACAATCTATACTTAAAATGTACCCCATTGCAGCCATACAGGGTTGTTTCTATCATTTTAAACAAAGTATATGGTGTCGCCTACAGAAATCTGCACTAAGGACCTCATTTTTCTGCGGTCAGTGGACCACCATGGCGACAGCCTGACCACCGTTAGTTTGGCAGTCAGACCACTGTATTACGATGCATGTGGCCCCATAGACCACAGACCTCCATGGTACCGCTGGCAATGCAGACCACCGCTGTGACGAGATAGGCCAATGAGGCCATCGGAGCCAGTGTTTCCACCAGACAGATTATGATGTTGACTTACACCAACATGACTATGGCGGTCCAACCACCATGTCCCAGCTGGCAGAAACGGAGATATTAAAGGAAGAAACTCACCTGCAGGCAGCATTACACATCCTGTGCAGCCATGGATCTGATTACACACGTCTTGCTGCTGCTGCTACTTATTGATGGAGCAAATAATCCATGCCGCCATGGACGCAACCAAAGGTAAGATCATATACCTACCCATGTGGTTTGTGGGTTATGCTACATGGACAAGTACACTTATTGTGTCCCGGGTTGGAGCCACTCACAATCAATGACCCATAAACAGCCACATGATTCCCACTTCAGACAGGTCACTGACACTGCATCGCCAATCTACACAAAAGCACACATCGGCTCATCCCAGTTTCAGTGGGTGCTTTCATTGAGGATGGTGTGTGTGAGTGACTGTTGAATACTTATGTGCCAGTGTGTCTTGTGGTACTTGTGTTAATGTGTGCTGCTTGTGTGTGCTGAAGTGGGTGAGTGTGGATGTGTCTGTGTGCTTGGGACAGGTGAAGGTATAGGGAATTTGGATGGGGAAGAGTTAGGTGTTGGGGTGAGGATTGTTGGGATGGATGGCTGCCTTCAGTGAGGAGGTGAGAGCCTGAAAAGATCTCTGGAGGCCAGACATGGCACTATGAATGTCTTCCAGGTATGCAACCATCTGCTGGAGCTGGCTGCCCTGCACCTGAATGTCATTCAGAATGGCAGTCTGACCCATATAGATACTCCTCAGGAGGTGAATATCCTCCTCAAAAAGGGCAGCAGGGTTAATGGAGGCAGGGGGTGAGGTGCCTGGGGCAAAGGAGATGCCCAACCTCTTGGGTGAATGGGCATGGCCAACTGAGTGGGGAGCAACAGGGACGGTGGCAATGGAACTGGAGTGATGGACAAGGATGGAACAGGAGCAGGTCCTGTTGGGTACACCACCACTGTGGAGTTACCACTGGAGGAAGAATCTGAAGATGATGACATTCATCCTGTGTCCTCTGTGACAGCCCCCTCACCCTTTGGGACAGTGGATCCCTCTGTGTTTGTTGTCTGATGACTGGTGGTACCATAGCCAGCTGCTTCCCTGCTTGGTTCTGCCCTGTTTTATCTGCTTGCCTGGGGTGATGCTGAAAATACAAAGGCAATTATGGTCACTACATGTTTCTGATCATACTTGAACAACAGCTGTGATTAGCAAATATTACCATGACTTACAGTAGCCCCCAGCCACAAGCTTCAGCAAAGTGGCTACAACATTTGCAGCACCATATGCATGCATGCTACATGAACTGCCAACAGTTGCCCACAAAAATTTGTGAAACACAGAAAACTCCAATTGCAGAAGTGAAGTTGTGCAGTAAACGTACCCATTGAACATGTAGGAGACTTTATCACCTTCAATGGTTGCATCTCTCAGTTACTGTTATCATTCAATAGTAGGGCAATGCCAAGTTCATTTGCTCAGATCCAAAACAAGGCTTTGCATCTAGCTAGTCTTCATATACCCAATGCCACATCATGAAGAAATGATGGTCAAATAGCAATGTTGCTGACAGATGTACAGTAGCTGGAGGAAGGTAACATGTAAACACTCATGTCACACTGGAAACGAATGTCAGGTGCTACAATCATGAACTGAGTGACTCATTGTTGCACTTATTTTTCACTCGCAAAACAGGAGACTCAGCATATCCAAACCGTACTTGGTTATTGACACTGCTGAGGAATCCAACTACGCCAGTGGAAGTCCACTTAAATGAGGCCCATGGAAGATCACAGCAGGTAGTGGAGCTGGCTTTTGAGTTCCTGAAGGCCAGATTTTGCTTTCTGGACAGGACTGGGGGAGCCCTTCTACACATCCAGGAAAGTGTGTCAAATCACTGTGCATGCTGCATGCTCCATAACACCACCCTGAGGAGGAATATCCCTTACACCAAAGAGGAGGGGGAGCCTGAGGCGCCACCGGGTAGGAATCTTGAAATGCCAAATGAAGATGATAGTGGTGAGCGATAGAGTTGACTTGCATCAAGATCTCATTGACAGCTTCTTCTTGTGAGTGTAAGTATGTCATGAGATGTAATGACTGACTGTACAGTGAACTGTAGTTGTGATAACATGTGGAGTTAATAATCAGTAATTGTTAGGGAGCTGATGCTCAGGTAAAATCTGACAAAGGGTGTTTGATGAGGTAGCTTTTGACACATCCACACCTTGATGATGTTACTTTGTTTGTGTCAGAATTATTGTTTTACTCTTTATTCTCCAGATGCTTACTATGTGAGTTGTGTTATATGTATGGTTTCATACTCTTTGTTTTGTTCTTTTTTCATGCACCTTCACCATGACATCTTCATGTATGCATTTCAGAGTTGTGACACTGGCAGGTATGCAATGCTGTTTGAACATACAAAGTGGACACAGACTGTTCCTGGGAATGTAGGTCACAGACTTTGAGTGTAAAAGACCTGTGCCAAGACAGGTTTCACACTGACAGGATGGAAATGCAGAAGCCTTCATACCCATGGGCTTGTTCCTTGTCATGTGGTGGCCCTGATGCATCATGAGTGTCATCATGTAGTCAAAAAACACATAGTCCCATTCCAAAATCATGTTATTTTCCCTTCACGTTGGCTGAACACTCTTTTCATGTGAACTGAATGTAGCTATTAATGTTTTTCATAATTGTAGGCCAAAGTGCCTATGGCACATCACTGATATTTGTTTGTGTCATATCACCAGATGCAGAAACACTGGATTGTAATGACCCTGTGATCAGAAACTGCTGTACTAACATCTCTCTGAGTCTTTCAGTATATGATGTTGGATTACTTTTGTGTGGTAGACGATATGGCTCCAACAGATGACATCAACCACTTTAATGCTTGCCTATTCTACATTACAATGTCTGTACCTATAAATTTGATCATTAACCCAGTATGATTGAATAATGTATGATTTGCTATGTTTCAGACATTTTGACAGACTATGCCCTGAACAATGTAATAACATTTCTTCTTTGACAAGACAATTGTATATGTGTGTTTCTGTGGAATGTTTGTAATCCTGAGCAGGGCACTGTGTATATGCAACATACCCCTGCTTGCATAAGTACCTTGGATCATCATCATATGGTTCACATGGTCTGACATAACTACATGACTAAATGTGAAATTTACATTTAAGAAAGCAGACAATACGTTTGTGATGGGCGAATTTATTGCAATGCTACTACATACAAAACAATGTGTGACAGACAGAACCAAAATGTAAAGTGAAGGGGTCAGTCATGGTGAATGAAATCATTGGAATAGATGCAACACTATTGGTAGTCCAATGTTCAGAGTATTCCTCCCATGGGAAATGGAATGTGGTTCAGGACCTGTCTACAGAGTGTATGTGTGGCACACAAGGAGGACATTAGGGAAGGGGGTTATTGCTGGCAGTGGTGGGTGTCTTGCCATCTATTCCTCCTGGATTCTTTGCTGGACATCATGGCTTGCAAGGGGGGAATCAGTTTTTACAGGCACAGGGGTGTCTGTGGGTGGTTGTGCCTCTGGTGGAGCCTCCCTTCCTGTGGCTGCCGCAGATGTACTTGGTCATGATGTTGTTGCCACACACAAAGGGGTTGATGGTGGGGTGAAAGCCCTACTCAGAGTGGTGCTGGTTTCCCTCAGCACCCCTGTTAGGGTGGCAATGTTATTGTTATGAGCATCCATTTTTTCTATTATGACCCTCTGAAGCTGCTCCATTTTCTGGACTTCAGTCAGCACCTGGCCCATCACGCCTTGGAACTCCTGATAGACCCCCAAGACATGGCTGATGGTGTCCTGACAGACAGCAGCCCCAGTGGCCTCACTCTGTGGTCCACAGCATCCCTCACATGCACCCTACCCCCAGCTCCACAAGACTGTGCCCTATGCACAGGGTACCATCTCCAACTCGGTCCTAGACTCTCAGAGTCAGGAGTGTTGAGTTGCAACTCAGGATCCAGTCTGATTGCTGTCTGACCAGGTTGTCCAGATGGGCCACATCCCCAAGTCCAGGAGTATCGTTATCATTGAGCGCTTTATCCAGGGGGGAGTGGGTGTCTGTTCAGTGGCCTCTTTGTGCCCAGTGCAACTCGACCTGTTGATGAGGGAAGTATATTGTTACTGGTTGAAGTGTGACATCTACCTCCATATGTTTCGTGTTACAGTATGTAGAGACATTGGACATTCTTAAGTTGTAGGTTAGCCAACTATACCATGTTACCATGGTATTGGACTATTTGACATGACATGTGTGAAGCTTGCCTAAACTATTAAACTCAAGCAGCTCATGAGATATGCAGAACAGTAGCACTTTGGAGGATGGAATGAACATTACATCTTACCAACAGTGAAGCCAACACAGTGGAGAAGCAGCATATGCCTTTGGCCATTTGGAGGACTAGTTGAGTAAGATAGATGCAAACCAGAACTTTGTTGTATATGCAGTCATCTTGTGTGCAGGGCTGTATCTCAGTGTTTTCTGCCCCTATCAATCTGGTGATGCAGCTTAAGGCCTTAGGACTACTTGGTATACACACTTGGGCCCTCATTAGGAGTCTGGCGGGTAGAAAAGGCCACCCTCCAAACTCCTGCAGGATAGGAGACTACCATTGTGGTCTCCTTCCCTCTGGCCCTATTATGAGTTTCCTGCTGGGCCAGCGGGCAGACACACAGTTTCCAGTGGGAAACATATCACAACATTGACGCTGACTCATAATACGGCCGGTGGCAATGCTGTTGTGCGTTGAGTGCACCAGCACCCGTTGCACAAATTACTGACCGAGTGATGGGGCTGGCCAGGGGGGCCCCTGCACTGCCCATGTCAAGAGAGAGTGGTCATAATCAACTGTGGCGCTTTTGCCACCATCGTAATGTTGCGGTCAGACCGCCGCTTTTGCAGCAGTCCAATTGTGACTGTGACCCTGGCAGTCTGGTGTCCGCCAGCGTCATAATGAGGCCATTTTTAAGGTGTCATTTCTGTCCTCAATAGTTTAATCTTAGGGTAGCAGGTCAAGATGTAGCTAGGTAGACAAACACGTCTCTGAGTTGAGCATGATCTGTATATTGCTCACTCATAGGTGAGTACACTTCAATTGAGAGTTAAAAAACAGGGGTATATGGCCAGGTGAACACTGGAATGGTGGTTGGAGTTACTGAAACAGGGCCTCCACGGAGTTGCACTTAGGTCAATCCCTCTAATCTCCTCACTTGACAAATGGTATCCTCGCAGGTGAGTACACTTCAATTGAGAGTTAATCAATAAGGGTATATGGTCAAGCGAACAATTGGCTGGTGGTTGGAGTTACAGAAACAGGGCCTCCTGGGAGTTGCAGACTAGTCACTCCCACTACTTCCCACATTTGACAAATGGTATCCTCCCAGGTAAGTACCCTTCAATTTGAAGTTAACAAACAGGGGTAAATGGTCCAGTGAACACTGGACTGTTGGTTGGAGTCACTGAAACAGGGCCTCTGTGGAGTTGCAGTCAGGTCACTTCCTCTTCTTCTCACACTTGACAAATGGTATCCTCCTATGTGACTACACTTCAATTGGGAGTTAACAAACAGGGGACAATGGTCAAGTTAACACTGGGCTGGTGGTTGGAGTTACTGAAACTGGACCTCCTGGGAGTTGCAGTCAGGTAATTTCCTCTACTTCACACACTAGACAAATATTGGGTATTACATATCTGTAGGCAGGCTGCATTTAGGTGGAGCATACATTTACACGTTGACACATAACATGAGTCACAGGATGTTTTTTAAATATTTCCAGGCACTATTCTGACCTATGGCAATTAATGGGCCTTGGTAGCTGTGCTGTTTGGTCCAACTTTACACTTTGACACTGTTACATCTCAGATACTCTGGGTATTGAATGTTGGTGAAGTACATGAACAACACAGTGGCAAAGGCTGAGCTGTGAGCCTGCAGGACATTGCAGTTTTGCGACAGTTTTTGTGTGGTAACTTAACCGACTCCAATTCCCCTCACATATTCCAGTCAAGCCCTCAGGATACAGGATGGTGAACACCTTCTTCTCCCAGGGAAAGAGTCTTAATGGGGCACTGGGAGGGCCACCACCAGTCTTGTTGGCCTCCATCTGTTGCCTGGTGGCCAGGGAACACACCTTGCCCCTCAGGTCATTCCACCTCTTCCTAATGTCCTCCTTTGTGCACAGGGTGGTGCCTACAGCATTCAGTTTGTTGACAATCGTTTGCCACATTTCTATTTTCCTGCTGAGAGCAGTATGCTGGACCTGGGCTCCAAACAATTGTGGCTCTACTCTTATGATTTCATCCACTATGCCTCTGAACTTTTTTCAGAAAAACTGGGATTTCTGGGATGTGACATGGTGGACAATTAAAGTAGGTGACAGGGACTTAATTGACAAGGGAAATGAAATAGGGAGTGAATGGACAAATGTGTGTGCAAGGTGTTAAATAGGATGGTGAAAAAAAGGGGTGCCTAATCTATGGAAAATTCAAATTACGGCGGTTCCTTGTCTTCCAGTGGAGATGCAAAGGATTGTGATCTGGGAAGGGGTGTGTTTTATTGTGCGATTTACACTTGTGTCCATTGCATCAATGTGTGTCAGCTGTGTTTTATTAGTTCATCCAAAGTTCACGTCTGTTACTTTGCTAAATGCAGGATACGGTAGTTGACCACCATTGGCTCAGCACCGCAAGGGAACTACCACAGTGACTGTGCTTTTGTAATAGGCTCGGTGGTTGTCCATGACGTCGACGGCGCTGAAGGTCCGACCGCCTAGATAGCAGACCACCGCACTGCTGGTGGTCTGCCTTTTGCTTGGTGGGCAACTGTTCTGCCTGTTTGCATCATAATATGATGGGCTAGGAACTGCCTACACAGCAGTCTTTTTAGGACCGCCAACATGGTGGTCTGGCGGTCTGACAGCCAAACTCGTAATCAGGCCCTAAGTGTGGAATATTGGGAGTCATTTTGCTTTCAAAATCAAAACAACTAACTGCACTAGCCTATGTCCCTGTGACAGAAGTAACCAACCATTGGAACATCCTGATAGAAAGTCCCTATTACCAAAGTAATGAACACAAACTAGCTGCCTTGATGGACTACTTCGACGACACACGGGTAGGCAGACTACATGGATCAGGACACAGATGCCAGATGAAATTCCATATACCATGGTGGAATGTCTACAACGGTACCTTGGCACTGGAGGCAAAAAACAAACAAGGCAGTGGAAGGATGGCACAGTGGTTTCTAATCCACACTAGGCAGGACACAATCTACACTACACAAATTACTAGAAGCCATGTAAAAAGAGCAAAGCTACCAAGAACTTGGGATAGAACAATCTGTTACAGAAATGTGTCCTAAACTAACCAAACAAGAACAATGTATGAAATGCTGCAATTCAAAGTAAGACTATTTGTAAACAACAAAGGACTATACTAACTAGAAGTAATAGCTTATCTAGCCTCTAAACCACATATAAATTCTAGCAAGCATCTAACAAACCACAAAATAATGCACCATAATGATTTAAACATGTGTAGTAAAAAATTAATATTATATCAGTGTGAACAAATCTAAATTTAGCATTACTCACTGAGATAATACAAATATTAATACTATTATTTGAAAAATATGTTTAATTGCTTAATACATAAAGCAAACTAACAACTGCTTACACATGCTTTTAGATATACATCACATAGTTCAACAAAACCACATAATACATATAGCAACATAACATATTTATCAATATATAACATTTCACCCCTACAGCAAATTATTAAAAGTAATTTATAATTTTGTTGCTGCAGATCTCTCTCCAAATCTGCATACTTCCAAAATGTTTTACACCAAAAAGTTGTACAAACTAAAGCAAAAACCCCCCAAAAATACAAAAATTTAGTTTTTAAAAATCCAACCCCTCAAGGCAATCCACAGTCCGTAGGTTCCATAAAAAACTTGAAATATTGTTGTAAAAAAAGAACATTCCAGGAAACCCAAAAAACAAGGACATCTATTTAAAAAAATAGACTATGAAAAACTAATTCAGATTCTCTCTAAAAAAAGCACAAAACCTCCAACTGTCCTTAGAAATATCCAAGAAAATGAATCCTGCAAAAAAGAGATAAAATACCATCCTGCGCAAAACAATGTGTTCCCAAATATCTACATATATTATATTACTGTGCACAAAACTAGTCAGGAATACATACATTACACATAACTAATACTAAAAACCACTTTGGTTACTACAACATATAATAAAGTGCGCAGCACCAAATAGCATTAAAAACAACAATAAATCACACAATAAACTCACCAAAAACACTACACACCTTACCTCAAACCATCTTAGAAAAACCTTAAAATTAGGTAGAAATAACTTTATAGTTGAAGAGCAGCCCCCAACTGCAAATTATCTCTTCTACGTATGATCCGCCAATAACACCAATAGACTACTAAATTTAATTAGCAGTGAAAAAAAAATGTCCACCTAATAAAAGTAAAAACAAAGTCTATCTCCCCACAGGAATCAATGGGAAAAAAATAAATGAACAACACACGTACAACAATGATCCAAAAGTATTACAAAAATGGTACAGTATATATTAAATAATAATTTCATAAAATGTATACATATTGTGTATTATCTATTACAATATTTATATCATATAACCTTATGAAAATAAATGTAAAATATGTTTCTAAGAATATTAAAAAATTTACAATGTTTACAAAAATATGAAAATGTATATTACTGAAAATCCATTCAGAAACATTTGTTCTGTATTTATTTAGCATGTATTAAAATGTATTGTATATCAAATCATTTTATAACATAAATAAATTTTTTAACATATTAAAAAATGTAAAAAAGTATATCACTGGTAATAAAAATGTCAAATATTTAATGAAAAAAGTGACAAATTCTATTTCTAATAAATATATATCAAAAATTTAATAAAAGTTGGAATAACTGTTTTTTTCTTCAAAAAAATAATAATAAAACATTATATATGTATTGAGGTATTTTAATACTAATTAATGTTAATAAGATAATAGATTGCAAATGTATGCTTTTTTACCAAACTAATGAAAAAACAACATTTTAAAATGATTTAATACTGCAAACATAGCTCATACTACTCCTACTTAACTACGAACAAAGTAAACACATAACTATACCATTAAATAAATTAAAATATCTAATCCCACTGCAATACAACATACCTCAAGAAGGATTAGGAGACTAAAGGGGTAAGAATTACTATTTCCACTCCAATCTATTTTAACACAGGGAAGATACTGGACACTAAAGAGGCAACATAAACCATTTCCACTGCAATACAACTTATCCCAGGGAAGATTTTAAACACTAAAAGGGTTAAGCATAGTATTTCCACTCCAACATAAAATAACTCAGTGAAGGTGTTGGACGCTAAAGAGGGAACATTTACTATTCCCACTCCAATTTAACTTAACTCAGTGAAGGTACTGGACAATAAACAGACAACCTCAACCATTCCCACAGCAATACAACATATTTCAGGGAAGGTTTTAGACACACAAAGGGTTAAATGTACTATTCCCATTCCAAGATAAAATAACTCAGCAAGGCGTTTGACACTAAGGGCCTCATTACGAGTGTGGTGGTCTTCAGACTGCCACACTCACGACCTCGTATCGTCTTTGTACTGATAGCTGTATTAACATATAAGGTGTATTTTACACCGCTATTTACACAATTTACTATCATTTAAAGATGATGTTGAGTTCCTATCTGACTGTTTTTAATCTTGGATAGTTGTCAACTAACTTGAGAACCGGAGGGTGATCTAGATTGTTTGTGAGTTACATGTTTAGACGATTCAACTATGTTTGATGCCTTGAACCACCAGATATGTTCATCATCTAACAAATTCATGATGTTGATTTTTACCTATTGTGATTTATGATCTGTACTTACAGAATCTTAGTTTCTGTCACTGGCCAGCGATCCTTTTGGGCTCTATCCTGAAATTAGGGATGGTAAGCTTGATCTCTTTGTATTTTAAATAATTTTTTTCACGAGTGTGGCACTCTATCACTGTTTATTTCACAGGCGCACCTATTTGCGATTGTATTATTACTTTATTTGTGACTTTGGTTTCTCTACTTACATTTATTTAGGGCTAGCTTTGCATTAACAAGCAGGACTGAGTAAGTGACTTAGTTCTTTTTTACACACTGTTGATATTTATACTCTTTGGAGAAGGTTTTTGTCCTGATGAAGCGTCGCTGGATCCGGCTGGACCGCTCAGACGCGAAACATGTAGACTTGTGAGTGTGAGGAACCATAATTGGCTATAACCTCCCCATTTTTTGAGAGTAGGTGAGCATCAATAATCACCCATTACTCCTCATTTTGTTTTTAATCTTGGTTACCATCGGATTCACTACTGATTAAAACGATGAATTATTGCCTATTGATGGTAAACCAATTTTATTTTTCGATTCTCTCCAATAGCTGCTCGGGTACTTAAAATTAGGTATCCCAGTGATAACTATTACTTTTTTGTCACAGCTACGATCTGAGCCAAATGGTTAAGAGCACCCCGTTTAGGGGAGCCCATCAGGCATTGCAGTACCAGCCTGATGAGGAGCTTTCCCAATGATGATGCTAGACATCCACTGTGATGCATGAGGGTCTTGCTCCTGTCAAATTGGGGCGCCTATGTGAATCCTTCTATGTATTGGAACAGTGTACCAGAGTTGTACTAAGCCAGGGTGGCACGGAACACAGCGCTGCATTCCAAGGGTGCTGGCTTTGCAGAGAGTGTGCATTCCAAAGCTGCTGGTTCGCCCCTCTGTGCTACAGGATAACACTCCACTCCTTTAAGGGAGCCTAGTGTTATCTCTTAGCACTGTTCCTGTCAGTCTGACCAGCGGGAATGCACTATTGCAATGTTCCCACCGGTCAGACTGGCAGGAACATTGTAATAGGGCAGTGGCGTCCATCCCGCAGCTTTTGCGGTCCCATGATGGGACTGCCAAAGTTTAAATGAGGCTGTTATATTATTTTTCCAACATACCCTGCTCATGTGCACAAGAATGAAAGGAATAGAGTAACTTATGGAGGATCTGAACAGTCTAGGGAGAGATCATATTGAGTCCCCTTCAGACCTTGTTGTGGACATTCTGCTGTTTCTTTGTTACCATCAGCCTGGGGGCTGGAGCAAAAAAGTGAAATGTGAGTGATCCTGACTATGAGCAATCTCAATTGTTTCATTGATGTATGGGTTCTACTGTGGTTAGAGATGTTTAATCTGCTAGGTAGGAGGGATATATGGCATTACTGAGGTTTATTTATCGAACACATACTCTACTGCCACCACTGCCACATTCACTGCCACATTGCCATTCTTCTGTCTCATCGTATTTTACACTGATCTAATTTTTAACATTTTCATTACAAATAGCCTAATTTCTAGCATTTTTTTATTGTTTTTTGTAATTATTTCCTCATGATTGCACTTGCAAATAGAGCAGAATAGATTCCCAATGTTGAGAAATTGTCCTTTCCCACTACATATTAGGAAGAGCATGTCAGCAGCCAGAGCGCATGGTTGAGCTAGGGATTCAACACCTGCGAGACAGAATATATCTTTGCCTCTTTAGCACATTTATAACCTTTGAAGACTCATGATTATCTCTGCATTTTCTGAGATTTAATTTCAAAGTACAGTGGAAGAAAATTCACAACCTGCACTACTGTCAGCCTCACGAGATCTGAGTTCCTGGCGTGATAGCGGTAGGTTGGCAGGTCCTCTGCCAACCTCATAATGTTGGTGGTTGGACTTCCACAGCCACGGTGGTCCATAAGCCACTGAGAGGCTAGCGATCTAAGGGCCTGATTACAAGTTTTGGTGGTCTTAGTACCGCTGTGGGGGTGGCGTGGAATCTCCACCACAGCATTGGCTATCTGATTGCCATATTATGATGCATGTAATTACATAGATGAAACACTGCAGTTGTCCCACCACTACTGCCAGCCTTTTGTCACCCCCATCAATGGTGGTCACAGGCTAAACAGGCTGTTTCAACCATCAGTATTACGATGCGGCTCACCACCAAGCCAACCTGGCAGAAACAAGAGAAATAAAGTAGGTATTCTCCTTATGTCCAGTTTCCACTCCTCTTTCAATCAAGAAGCCCCTTATCAAGATGAATTTCTATAATAAGCCACCCCCACATCTCATCATTGTTACAATGGCTGTGGACCCTTACTGTTGGCCACAGTATGATTTCCATAGTTGAGATACATATGTGTATTTTCAGACTTGCTTTATGTACATACACACGTATGTATTTGCACTGTAGAACAATACCTACAAAAAGTGAGGTTCCTAGCACTATGATCTACCTCTGTGGGAAGACCGCTGCGTTGAGACCACAGGCACAGCAGAAACATCATAATACAGCAGGCAGGAACCACAAGCAGGGGATTTGGAGGTCAAGGGAGTGGTTGTCTCCTGTCATGGTTTGGATGTCATGGGTGTGTGCTTCTGGGGGGTATGCTTGTGTTTAATAGGTGTCTGATGGCTGGGTGAGTGAGTGTACTTGTGTGTCTTGGGGGTCTGGTTAGTGGAGGTTCTGTGGGATAAAGTGGTCAATCAATCAATCAATCAGTACTTGCAAAGTGTAGCTTATCACCTGTGGGGTCTCAAGGTGCTGTTGTTGGAGTTCTGATCACTCTAAGAGCCAGGTCTTGAAATCCTTCCTGAATTGCTTCAGTGATGCCCCCTGTCTGAGGTTGAGTGGGAGAGTATTCCATGACTGGGCTGCGAGGTAGGAGAAGGATCTGCCTTCAGCTATGCTTTTCCTGATTCTGGGGATGGCGTTGAGATGGGAGGATCGGAGTTGCCTGGCGGGGATGTGGAAGGTCACGTGGTGATTGAGGTAGTCTGGTCCGATATTGTGAAGTGCCTTATAGGTGTAAGTCAGGAGCTTGAAGGTGATGCGTTTTTGGACCGGGAACCAGGGGAGGTCTCTGAGGTGGGCATAGAGGTGGCTGTGGCAAGGGATGTCCAGGATGAGTCTCACTGCTGCCTTCAGGATTCTCTGTAGTCTTTCTTGTAGCTTCTTTGTGAGGCCGGCATATAGGGGGTGATTTTAACCTTGGCGGACGGCGGAGGCGGTCCGCCAAGGTACCGCCGTGAAATGACCGCACCGCGGTCAAAAGACCGCGGCGGCCATTTAAACATTTCCGCTGGGCCGGCGGGCGCTCTCCGAAAGAGCGCCCGCCGGCCCAGCAGAAATGCCCCTGCAACGAGGATGCCGGCTCAGAGCCGGCGTAGTTGCAGGGGTGCGACGGGTGCAGATGCACCCGTCGCGTATTTCAGTGTCTGCAAAGCAGACACTGAAATACTTTGCGGGGCCCTCTTACGGGGGCCCCTGCGGCACCCCCTACCGCCATCCTGTTCATGGCGGGTTTCCCGCCATGAACAGGATGGCGGTAGGGGGTGTCTGAATCCCCATGGCGGCGGAGCGCGCTCCGCCGACATGGAGGATTCAATGGGGCAGCGGTAAACCGGCGGGAGACCGCCGGTTTACCCTTTCTGACCGCGGCTGAACCGCCGCGGTCAGAATGCCCTCGGGAGCACCGCCAGCCTGTTGGCGGTGCTCCCGTGGTCGGTGACCCTGGTGGTCACCGGCCGCCAGGGTCAGAATGACCCCCATAGTGTGTTGCCGTAGTCCAATTTGCTGCTGACCAGATTGTGGGTGATCCTTCCTTCTAGTCACGGGGGATCCACTTGATTAGCTCCCGAAAGGGTCGCAGGGTTTGGGAGCAGGCTGATGAGACAGCATTGACGTGATGGGTCGTGGAAAGCATGGAGTCCAGGATGATGCACAGGTTGTGTGTGTGGTTGGTGGGGGTGGGGGTGTTTCCTAGGGGCAGCTGGCTGCCAGGAGCCATCCCAGGCAGAGGAGGTGAAATTGAGTACAAGTATCGCTGTCTTGTCTGAGTTGAGCCTGAAGCAGCTGGCTTCCATCCACGTAGTGACTGCACTCATACAGTTGTGGAAGTTTCTCTTGGTTGTCAGTCGTGTAGAGGATCTGTTGGGTATCGTCAGTATAGGAGACAATATTTAGTCCAAGCTGTCTGACGTATTTGGTGAGGGGGGTCATTTAGATGTTGAAGATGGTCTTTTTTGTTACCCTTGCTGGAAAGAGGTGTAGAGAGATGGGACTGTAGTTTTTCATCTCCTTTGGGTCGGCAGAGTGTTCCTTTAGGAGCGGGTTTCCAGTCAGATGGGAAGGTGGTAGTTTCATTGGAATGGTTGATAGTCTGGCAAAGCCCTGGTGAGATGGTGGCGCTGACCAGGTTGAAGAAGTGATGTGGGCACTGGTCTGAGGGTGCCCCTGAATAGATGGAGTTCATGAGCTTCTGGGAATCTTCTGTAGAGATAGGGGTCCATTCGTTCAGGATCTGTGGCATGGGGTCCATGGTGATGCTGATGGGTGTTGGGGGTTGGGTTTTGGTTCTTGGATCCTTCGTATATGTCCTGCATTTTCTGGTAGAAAAAGGTGGTGAGGTTGTCACAGAAGTCTTGAGAGGGTAGATGTCCGAGGTGTCAGATCCAGAGTTCATGAATTCCTTGACTATGGTAAATAGCTCCTTGCTGTTGTGTATGTGGGTGCTGATGCGTTCTTGAATGGCAGCTTTCTTGGAGGCTCTGATGAGCTGATGGGGCATGGTGGCTACACCTTTGTAGGCTGTGTGGTCTGCAGATGTTTTGCTATTCCTTAATTTTCATTCCAGTCGTCTGCAGTTGCGTTTAGATTCTTAGAACTCTCGTGAACAAGATAGATTTCATCCGGTGCTGGTTTTCTGTGGGTTTTCTGAAGCGGTATAGGGTGTTGGCACATTCTGTAATCCAATGGTGCAGGTTGCGCACTGAGTCGTTTGCATTTGTGGCATCCAGTGGGGGGAGTGGCTGATGGCATCTTTGAGCTGAGCTCCGGTGACTTTGCTTTAGTTTATGTCTGGGGGTGGGAGAGGGGTGTTGGCATCCGGTGGTCTTCGTAAACATGAAGTGGACGCATTGGTGGTCCGTCCAGTGGTGTCCTGATGTGTGCGAGATAGTGATGTTGTTTCCAGACGAGAAGACAGGTTTGAGGGTGTGACCTGCTGAGCGGGTGGGGAGGTTGACTAGTTGCTTTGGAGCGAGGGTGGCAAGGTTGTCCAGGAGGGATATGGTGATAGGGTTGTTTTTCAAGGTGAAAGTTGAGGTCACCAAGTAGGATGTATTCAGTGGAGGCCAGTGCCTCGGGATGATGAGGTCGGCAAGGGCTTTCAGTGAACTGAGGCTGGGGTCTGGGTGGTCTGTAGAAGAGCATACCATGAAGAGCACAAAGGCAGGTGTTCTGTTTGGTCTGAATTTGGAAGTGTCGATGTTCGCTAGTGGTTGGCTGTTTCTGTGTTTTGATGATGGTTGAGAGGCAGTGGGTGTTCCTGTAGACTATGGTGATGCCTCCTCCTGGTCGATCTGTCTTTGTGGATGAATTCGTAGCTGTTGGGAATGGCGGTGGTGATATCCAGGTCTGAGTTGAGGGTGTTCCAGGTCTCTGTGAGGAAGGCAACGTTAAGGTTGATCATTTTTGGTGTGGGAGAAGGTGTTGAGGAATAAGCACTTGAGGTGTCCGTCTGGGCTGTGGACGGGGTGGTGTGGCGTGTGGTGGCAAGTAAGGTAACAGAAGTGGCAAGAGAATGGTCCATGAGTGTTCTTTGGATTGGCTTGGTGGCAGGCTGAGGATCTTCCAGGGTTGAGGACATGCATATTGCTGGTGTTGTACCCGTGGGTGGTGCAGGAACCAGGATCTGTGACACTGGGTGCGCTCCAGGCATTGAAACATGCAGACAGGCTTACCTTTGGCATGCCTTTGATGCCCCATCGGTGGGGCTGGGCAGCAGCCACCATTAAGAAGGAGAGGGAGGGTCCGGTCAGCTGGGAGGTGGGAGAGCAGGAAAGCACTTCGCAGAGGGGGGCGGGGCCGCAGGGGCAGCAGCGGCAGGGACGGGGTGCAGGGTGAAAAAAAGCACAGAAGAATGGAAGAAAAAGGAGAAGAGACAAGAAGAGTACAAAGATGGCAAAAAGGCAAAGAGACACCCACAGACAGGTACAGAGGGCTACTAGGCCATCAGGGATGAGGCATAGGTGGGTGCCTGCAGATGGAGGTGCACCTCAAACTGAGAGTCAGGCAGGCTCTCACTAGGACCAGCAGCGGCAACAGCAATGGGTGGAACTTCACAGAGGGAGGCGAGCAGATGCTGACCAGAACGTCAGAGAAGAGGATGTATGAGTGTCTGTTGGGGTGGTGACTACGGGTATGCTGGTAGTGGTGGATGTCTGTGTGTTTGGTTGGTGTCTACAGGTATGGAAGATGTGCTGGGTGCGTCACTGACTGTTGTTGTGGTGCCTGTGGGTATGTTAGATGTTGTGTGTGTGTAATGCTTGGGGAGGGGTTGGTGTCTGGGGAAGTGGTGACTATTGTGTCTGTGGGTATCTAATGTTTGCTTGCACGCAGGTGTGTTTTCTGGTGCTTGTGTCTGTGTGTGCTGCTCTTGTGTGTTGAGGTGGATGCGTGCAGATTGGTCTGTGTGTTTTGTGCAGGTAGGGGAAGGGGAAGGGGGACTTGGATTGGGAAGAGGGAGGTGGAAGGGGGTGGAAGGTTGGGGTGACTGGCTACCATCAATGAGGAGGCCAAACAATAGTGGACTTAGGTCATCAGTTAGCCAGCCAGCATACCACCCATTATACAAATCATGTCATTATTGCACTTTCTGGCCACAGGGTCCTTCCAACATACAGTTGCCCCCTAGCTACTGGCATGTCCCAACCTGGTCAGTCTGGCAGTGAAGGAAGATCTATCAGCAATGCTGAATCACCTAGACAGCCATATCCAGTTTCCCCGAAGTAAGGATTTAGTCCATGAGAAGGCTGACTTTCATGGTTTTGAACGCATTCCACTTGTGGTGGGGGCCATTAATGGCACACATATTGGCTTGGTCCCACTGCAGGCCAATGAAAAAGTATAGCACATCGGAAAGAACTTGCATTCCATCAATGTGCAAACTGTATGTTTGGCAGATCTCACCATTTCAGAGGCCTGTGGCTGTTATCCGGGTTCATCCCATGATTCCTTCATGTTGCAGAAGGTACCATACCCCAGCTGATGTCACAACTGTACCCAGAGAGGGTCAGACTGGCTGGTAAGTCACATCTGTCCCTAGTATGTGTGTTCAATGTCTAGTGCTACAATAATGAAGTGAGTGACTCATTGTTGCACATACATCCAATGCCTTAACAGGAGCCTCCGCATATCTAAACAGTCCTTGGTTGTTGACGCCAATAAGGAATCCAACTACGCTAGGGGAAGTTCATTTTAATGAGGCCCATGAAAGAGCAAGGCGGGCAGTGGAGCAGACTTTTGGGGTCCTGAAGGCCAGATTCCGCTGTCTTGACTAGACTGGTGGAGCCTTCCTCTACTTACCCGGAAAAGTGTGTCAAATCACTGGGGCATTCTGCATGGCTCACAATATCACCCTGCAGAGGAATATCTCATACATCCCAGAGGAGGAGCAGCATGCAGTGCCACATGGTGAGAATTCAGAAATATCAAGTGAGGATGACAGTGGTGAAGAGGAAAGAGCTGACTTGCGGGAAGATCTTATCAACAGCTACTTTTCATGAGTGTAAGTATGTCATGTGATATCATGACTGTGACTGTACAATGTACTGTAGGTCTGAGAATGTGTAGAGTTGAGTGTTTTGGCAACAACTAGGGAGCTGATAATCAGCAGTATTCAGCTAAAGGGTGCTTGATGAGTTAGCCTTTGGCATATCCAGACCTTGATGATGCTGCTTTATCTGTGACCGTATCATTGAAATGTTATTCCATTTCCAGATGCTTACTATGTGATTTGTGTAATAGGTATGTTTTCAAGTCCACACTCCTTGTTTTGTCTTTGTATAGTTACCTTTACCAAGATATCCCTATGTGAGCATTCTAGAGCTGAGTTATTGACAGGTATCTTTTTTGTGTTTTTTTTGACAATTATCTAATGCTGTTCTGACAAATGAAGTGGATAGGGTTTGTCCCAGGTAATTTAGGTCACAGATTTGGGGTGTATGAGACCTGTGTCAAGGCAGCTTGAACAGTGTTTGGGTGGGAGGTCATAAGTGCTCAGTGTACTTGTTTAGTGTGCAGTGTTGGGCCAATTGCATCCTGTGTGTCATCATGTGGGCATGAAATTTGTAGTAATTAATTGCTAACAAGGAATTCACCCTTCAAATTGGCCAAACATTCTTCTTGTATGTAGCTGTAGATGTGTTTCATCATTGCAGGACACAGTGCCTGTGCCATAACAATGTCATATGTTTGTGTCATACCACCAGATGCATGGTCATTGGGTAATGATTGGCCTGTGGTTAGACAATTTTATACACACCTCTGTCTGTACCTTTGTTTATGTGATGGTGGATTAGTGTGCTATTGTATGTGATAAGGCTCAAGCTGGTGACACCTTCCACTTTCTGTTTGCCTATTCTAAAGGACAGTGTCTGTCAGGGCCCTTCCTTCCATGGTCTGGTTGGCTCTACCTTGGTATGTGTACCTTAACTCAATATGAGTCAGCCATTCTTGGCTATTACAGTCCAGACATTTCAACAGCCTATGTGCTGTACAGTGGAATAAAAAGTTTGGTGTAACAAGACACTTGTTGCAATGTGTTTGTATGTGTTGGTAGTAACCCTTAGCAGGTCACTGTATCTGTACCATATCCGTCCTTTCATTAATATCTTGTGTGTTCCTCATTTGCTTCACATGGTCTTACATCTCTACATAGCACAATGTGGAACAGAAGCAAGCAGACAATGACTTTGTGATACATACATTTGTGCAGAATATACATTGGGGCATGATGGAACAGAAAAGTGAAGGGGTCAGTCATGGTGGGGGGAATAATTAGGGTAGATGCCACACCATTGGAAGTCCAAAGTCCAATGTACTCCTCTCATTGGAAATGGATGGTAGTTTAAGAACAGTGAACAATGGGAATATGTGGCATACAAAGATGGTAATTTTGGAAGAGGTCAATTGTTGGCAATGGTAGGTGTCTTGCCATCTGCACCTCCTGGGTTCTTAGCTGAATGTCCCCACTTGTGTGTGTGTGGAAGAATCTGCTGCTACAGAGGCAGGGGTGTCTGACACGGGTTCTTCCCCTAACAGGGCCTGCCTTCCTGTGGCTGCCACCGATGATGGGCCTGATGTAGATGTGCCAAAGGAAGGGGTAGAGTGTTATTGTCAATTCGTGCTCAGGGTGGTGTTAATGTCCGTCAGAACTCCTGTTAAGGCGGCCATGTTGGTATTGTGACTCTCCCACTGTTCACGCATTTCCCAACAGAAGTCCCTCTGCAGCTTCTTCATTTCCCTGAGCTCAGAAAGTACCTGGCCCATCATACCTTGGACTCCTGATAGACCCCCAAGACATGGCTGATGGTGTCCAGGCCAAGATCAGTCCAAGTGGCTTCACCCAGCTGGGCCACAGCATCCCTCCCATGCACCCTAACCCCAAGGCCCTGTCCCCTTGCCAAACAGTGCCCTCTCCCACTGGTTCCTGGACCATCATTGTCAGATGTGTTGTGTTGCGACTCAGGATTCTGGACTGGAGGGCACAAGATGTTTGAGACTGTGCTAGGGACACAGGTTGGCCAATGCATGGTTGCCCATGATGGAGAGGCAATCGGGCTGGGAGATGTTGATGCGGTCACAGTGAGGCTCACTGCTGGTGTCTGACCAGGTTGCCCAGCTGGGCCAGAACCATCCTCCATGTCCAGCTGTGCAGGAGTGTCTTCCTCAGTGAGGGCTTCTTCCAGGGGGGTAGTGGCAGTCTCTATAGCGGCCTCTGTGTGGCCAGTGGCAGCTCGACTTGTTGACATGAGAGATACAATGTTACTGGCTGTATTGAGAGTTGCCAAACAGAGGTCTTTGGACAGGTGAAAACTGGACTAAAAAGGGGAGCAACAGTAAAAGTGGCAAAAGTGAGCCAATGGCATGTATGGCATAGCATTTTGGT
This sequence comes from Pleurodeles waltl, assembly GCF_031143425.1. Lineage (NCBI taxonomy): Eukaryota > Metazoa > Chordata > Amphibia > Caudata > Salamandridae > Pleurodeles > Pleurodeles waltl. The sequence continues at coordinate 761,097,908 of NC_090437.1, read as the reverse complement.
TACATATTTTGTGTTGTGACTTACCAGAATCCACTTCTCCAGGTATTCCAGTCAAGCACTCAGGATACAGGATGGCCAAGACTTTCTCTTCTCAGGGAAAGAAATGTAATGGGGCACTGGGAGGGCCAACGCCAGTCTTCTTGGCCTGCAGCTGGTGTCTGGAGACCAGGTAACGGACCTTGCACTTGAGGTCATTCCACCTCTTCCTAATGTCCTCCTTTGTGCACAGGGTGGTGCCTACAGAATTCATTCTACCGACTATCCTGTCCCACATTTCCATTTTCCTACTGAGAGGAGTGAGTTGGACCTGTGCTCCAAACAAGTGTGGCTCTACTCTTATGATTTCATCCACCATGACTCTCAATTCATCCTCAAAAAATGTTTTAGAATGTATAGAACGTTTAGGAAATGAAAGAATTGTAAGACTAACTTCCTAAAAAGGGGAAGTGCAAAAGGATGCGACTGGACAAAAGTGTGTGCTGGGTGTGAAAAGAGATGGTGAGAAAAAAGTGGGGCCTCATATTTGTTCTGTGTACAAAGGTCGCTCTGGCTTTAGTGTTTTGTGTTGGAGATGCGAACAACTGTGGTGTATGAAGGGGTGTGTTTTATAGTGCCATTTGCAGGTATGTCCTGTGTGACAATGTGTGTCAGCTGTGTTTTTTTCAAATCCATCCAATGTGCCATTGTGTTTTACTTTGGTGACTGCAAACCACTGGGGTTCGGACTATCATCCACTGTGACTTTGGACTTGTAATACGGTTAGTGGTTGGTTGCGTTGCTGTTGGCGCTGGAGGTTGGACCGCTTATTTCCAGGCCTCCTCACCACTGTTGGTCTGCATTTTTAAGTAGGTGGTGGACAGTCCTGCCTGCTTGACTTGTATAAGGGCAGTCTGTAAAACCATCAACATGGCAGTCTTTTTAGGACCACCAAACTCGTAGTGAGGCCCTATGTTATAAAAATACATTTAGTCCATTTCTCTCAAGCTCTAAATTGTACTATTGTGCTTCTTTGGGGTCTTAATATCTTATAATCTATTCACATCAAGACCATTATCCTTAGCCACCAGTAAGTGTTACAATAAAAGCAGGAATGGCTTCATCATCATGTTTGTGACTCGAGCCTCACAAAACCATTTGAGAAGCCTGAGGAATGTTAATATACATTGCACAATATTTGTAAAAGCTTAGCTCAAAAGAAAAGCTCCTAGTTATGGAATCAAAACCTCATATTTTTGTATCTTCCTCTGTAAACTTTAATCCCTCCTAGGAAACCGTCTGTCAAGCACAATCATTCTTGTCCTCATAATAGTTTCTTAAAGCAGCTTCAGAGATACCTTTAATAAAAGTAAACTCTTCAAGTTACATTGCCACCTGTAGGTCAGTAGGAGGTTTACCAGATGTAGGTCATAAAAATATTTGCAGGCAGTCAGAATTTGTTAGAAGATGTTGAATTAAATTACATTTCAGGCCATAGTTTGGGATAGTGCTGAGCAGTAAGTATTTAAATTTGTCAATCCCTGTGAAATTAGAAGCAACCCCAGAGAGTGTAGTCCAGCTTTTATCACATTTTCAGTATTCTTTAGGATGGAGACAAACCCTGCATAAAATTGTGCAAGCTCATTTTATTATAACTGTCCATTGAAGGAGGACACTTCCTGCAAAGGGGAAAGTCATATGTTATTGAATAGTATAGTTTGGCAAGAGTTGTCCAGGCGTTTTTAGAGACACTGGCTTCCTTGATAATGGTCATTAACATGCCAAAAAGAGGGCAAAGGCCTGTTTCAAGTATATAGGAAATATTATACGAGTCACACCATGCACTTCATCGGAAAAAAAACATTTTAATTGAAAATAGAGCTATGGGTGGTACCACCTAAAAGGTACAGATCCATTTTGTCACTATTCTATTAAAAGCCAGATGGTGTTTCTATAGTGAGCAAACTCTGAAGCTGATTTGAGAGCAAGTGTTGTTACAATAAAAACCAGATCCACATTTCAGATATGACACACTACACTGATTTGTGCAGTGGCACAACTTTAGCCAGTTTCTCAGGGGGGTAGACTGAGTCAGTGTGCCCTATCATAATGTATAATTTGCCCCCAGTGCAGCCCTGAATATTTACCTGCCTTGGACTGGCTGTTTGAAGCTGTCAGCCTGCCTTTCAGTGTTCAGGAGGCAAATGGTTCTGCTTCTAAAAGTGGGGAAGCAGAGATCCCCCAGCAGGTGTGACTGCAACCAACTGCTGGGACTATCTGGAGGTAGGGGGTGTCCATTGGAACCTTTCCCCCTCACAACGGCTAAAAACAATGAGCATATTGATTGTGTGCTGCCTCTTTCTTATGTCCAGTCACTGCTCCTCCGGATGCCCTCTTTGACTCTGAGTCCACAAGTATAATATGCTCAGTAAACCCAAAGATTTTCATAGTCCACCATATCCACATTCAAATGAAGGAATGCTTCTGTGAGATTTTGCCAGTGGATATGTGTTGCTGGTGTGATCTGTATGACATAAGGGTCCACACAAACATCAGTGCCCATATATAAAAGCAAAGATCCCTGGAGGTGCTGAATCTGGGTGCATATGCCCATTGCATCCCCAAGACACTTTAGATAACTCACCCTATTTGTGCATAAAGATTGAAAGAATGTTAAATCTTGGACCTGAAAAATGCATTCTAACAGTGCTGAACTCACCCATTGTAACTTTGGAATTGGCAGTACAATAATACCAGATCCTTTTACAAGCCTTGATGATAAACGATTTAAGGTTTTAAGGAGTGGCGAATAGTATGGATATTTAAAATTAAAGTTAATTGTACTGTTTTCAATAGGAAATCAATCTCTCTATTTCAGTTTCTCATTTGAACAGAAAGTACAATATAGGCTCCGTAACACAATGCAGAAACATCTCCTCAGGCCTCACTTCTAACTTTGCATATTTCTCAATCACTGTAAGGTGAGAAACCTACTGTGATGATTTTCCATAGAAATCAAAAGGGTCTTTGCTACAGCCTCCCTTGCATGCTTTTATTTTTCCATAAGGAAAACAAAGCACAAGGAAGCTAAATTGACCTTTTCAAATGTATGCAAAATGTGTATTTGCAAACATTATAAAGAGGTGTCAGACTTTCTTGCTGTAGTCAAAAGAGCAGGAAAAAAATAATTGAATTCTTGTTATTAGTTTGTCTGTCAACAGTCAGTTATCTTTCTATAGTTGCCAGAAGTGCACTATTGATACATTTGGACACATGTAAAATAATTGCAAATAGAAACACTCAAAATTCAGAACAGTATTGTATGCTATTGGTATTTGTATAGCGGGAGCCTAGCTGAGGAGCATCAGCATACTCTACATTATGAAAACCATGTACACCAATGTTAGATTTACATTTAGCAATTACACAATTCTATTACATGTATATTAATTATAGGGAGAGGACCAAGGCTTGGATTCACATCTTGGTCTTCAGGAGTAAAAAGTTGGCAACTTATCTATGAGACCATGTCTTTGTCTGGTGCAATTCATTCAAGTATGCTCTGTTCCATTTTCCTTTGTAACAATTCTTGGCCTCATTTGGCACTTTCAGCTACTGTAGTTCTGCTTATGCTGACTGGATGACCAGATTGTTGTGGTTTCAGCTTCTGCTTGTGGCCTCCAGTCTCCCAGAGGAGACTGGCTGAAGATGCAATTGATCTGAACTCATCTGACTTGGATAGTTATTCCAAAATGCCCTGCTCACATTCACAAAGATGAAAGCATTAGAGTAAGTTCCAGAGGATCTGAACAGTCTGGTTAGATATCATATCAAATCCTCTTCAGATTGTTACGTTCTTGTCAAAAGCTTGGTGTTTCCCTGTTAATAACATTCTGAGGGAATGTGCAAAAAATGAAATGTTAGAGATCCTGACTAGGAGCAATCTCCATTTTCTCAATGCTGAGTGGGTTTTACTAGTGTGGAAGAGGATTGATATAATGGGTAGCAAGGATGTATGGTGTCACTGATGTGTGTTCATCCAATGCACATTCTACTGCCATCACTGCCAACTCTGCTGCCATTTCTGCATTTTTCTGCCTCATTTGTTGTACACTGATCTAATATTTAACATATTTGTTATGTATAGCCATATTTTTATCTTTGTTTGTAATTATTACCTCATGAATGCACTTACAAATAGAGCAGAATAGGTTCCCGATGTTGAGAAATTGTCCTTGCCCACTGCATGTAAGGAAGAGCATGTCAGCAGCCAGAAAGCACGATTGTTCTGGACACCCAACACCTGTGAGTCAGAAGAGATCTTTATCTCTTTGACCCATCCAGACGCTTTGAAGAATCATGATCTCCTCTGCATATTCTGAGATTTAATTTTAAATCACAGTAGTAGAAAATAAAGGATTGAAAAGTAGTGAAAAGAAAGAGCAGATATTTTCACAATAAACATTTCCACAGGCCACTAATGACCTATTTGTTTTTTTCATGTTTTCCTATTCTACCTTATGTCTTTAAGTCAGTGATCCTTAGCTTGTAGTCCACGGACCACTTGGGGTCAAGGAGTCCTACTTAGGGGGTCTGTAGCTCCTAGTCAGGAGATCTGTGACTGTCTAAAAAGATAAATATTAGCAAACTGAGCCAGTGCCTGCTTTAGGGTTGTGTGACCTGTGCCGCTGCACTGGATCCCAAGGTCAGAGACACTTCACTTTAAAATATCATATGGGATCGAAGGCACAGTCTGCAGAGTTCTTCACTGACTTACAATTTTCAGTCGATAATAAAATACCAAGTTAATTGTGATGATTGAAATACTTGTTCAAGATGTCAGAGTTTTGTCTAGTGGAAGTTTTGATTTCTCACAAAGACGGTAAATCTGTCTGCTGCAAAGCACAACATTTAGCATGCACATCACAGACTCTCATTTCATGCAGATAGCCCAATGGGTTAATGATTTGTTATAGAGATCCTTATTACTTGCATAAATTACAATTCCTCCAATACAGCACAGTAACCAGCATCAAACAGCTGAATGCAAACGTCTTTTAGGGGGCCTCATTTACAAGGTGCTTGCACCACCTCCGCATCATTTCTTTTTTTATTCAGCGGAGGCTCAATCAGTGCTCCATATCTATCAGCTGATGCATTGGGCCCAATGCGTCAGCTTGTAGAGACCTGTTTTACATTATACCTGCTCTAAGTATAATGTATGCAGGGTAGGCGTTCCCACATAAAAGGCCACGCAGAACTGTTGCATTGAAATTTACAGCTTTTCACTGCGTTACTCTGCAACTTGACTGCATCAAAATCTAATGCTTGCTCAGACCAGGCGTAAGGATTGATGCAGGGCTTTTACAATGGAACTTTCCTCTGTGTTCTGATGCATTGCTGGAGTTGTTTCAGTTTTACAACGCAACTACAGCAGTGCCTCACTTTAGTGCCAGCAGATGCGTCCGAATTTCTGACACATCCATGAAAACTTGTGCCATAGAGCTCTGTATTGTTACTACAGCACATGCTTTGTGTCATTAGGGTATTTGCGGCAGGTGCAAGTAATCTGACGCATCTATGCAGATGCGTCAGACTCTTGTAAATGAGGGCCATTATTTCCCACCTGAATCTTTTTCATTCTGAGGCTGCTAAAAATGGTGCGTTTGTGTAGTAATACTATTTGTATTAGGGCAGGCAGCACCAACAACTTTGTTACATTTTAAAGCCTGACTCTGTGTTACTCAAAGCCATCAACACTTCACAATCAAAGCCAATCAGTATGGATCATATGCAACTCATTCACCTTGTAGCCCTCATTTCCTGCACACTGAATTACATATTTATATGAATCATCCCTTTGTATGAAATGTAATTATTCTGAGCTTGCTAAAAAGGGTGCAATTGTGTAGTAATATTTTTAATTAGGAAGGCACCCCCAACAACTTCATTGCATTTTAAAGTCTGACTGTGTTACTCCAGACCAAGCACATCTTACATTCAATGCCCATCAGTATGAATGGCATGCACTCACACTTTTTGCCCTCATTTCTTACACACCGATTTACACACTGAGTTACACATACAATCATTGTCTTTGTACAATATGCATGTGTGTGTGATGTAAAGCACTCTAATATCCTATATTGAAAGGAGTAACATTATAAAATAAATTCCATAAACATGAGAGAGGGGCTATGAAGAAATGAGGAGCATTGTTGGTAGGTAGTAATGAGAACTTCCATGAAAAAGAAATAACCAGTGCTAAAACTGGCCCTTGATTGATAAGGTATATATCCATAGTAAAGACAAATTGAACATTTTAAAATGCTCTGTAAATGTGAGGGAATTTGAAACTGGAGGCTGATTTATGTGGAGGTTCCTTAGCTTTATTTACTGGAACAGCAGAAGTACATCAAACCATAGTATGCTGATTAGTTGCTTCAGTTGAAGCACTTCGTACAAAACACATGGGCAACCCTTACTAGACAAGAACCAGCGAATGAAGTATTACAACAAAGAGCAATTCTCATTAGTGATTAACTGGATTAAATGGTCAAGTAAAGCAAAATGGCTAGGTACAAATTTACTGTTCCAAATTACAGACGAAAACAGTAGTCAAGGAATATATGCAAACATATATTACTTTTTAAATATACATCAAGTGCACCGTGTCTCATGTGAAAAAGAAAACGGAATAAAACAGAACATTACTGCACAATACATACAAATATCAAAAGAGCAACATCAACATAATGTGTTCCTTGAAGCAACAAACAACCATGCAGATATTCATATGTTATATATATAAATCCATTACCTTTTATAAATTAAGGGATTTGTTAAATGTTGGTTTGTTTGTATTGATTAGTGTGGCAGCGTTTCAATTGAAGCACTAGCATGCTCTCACAAAAAGAGAGGGTGCATTAAAGGCAAAGCAGACAAAGATATATGGTGGAACATAGCGTGTAGCTTTGTCTCTTAGAAATAAACCCAAATTCTGAAAAGTTCCAACCTTCCCATTAACATTATAATTTCAAATTGTGTTTGTGATTTAAAGAAATGTTTAATAATTTGTGTATTTCTTTGACATATTCTTGTTTATGTAGTTTTGTGTCTTTTTTGGAGGTTCACATCCTATAAATTATTTAAGCAGGTGTCCCCTGTTTCCACTAGTGATTCATTGGGGGTGCACAGAAGTCAAAAGGTTCAAAATGGCTGCTTTCAGTTATCCATATACTTTTGAACATTGTAGTCCATTTTCTCTCAAGCCCTAAATTATGCTTACTTACTTCATATGTGGTTTCCCACTTTTCCGCATTGATTGATGTAACTCTCATGTTATGCCGGTAAAATAGTTTCCTTCCTTTGAATCCAGTAATAAGAATAATAATGAACATAATGCTTCCTATTGATTTAGGCTTACACCTCAGAAGATAAGTGACTTAATGAGCAAAACATTATTCATGCTTGAAGCGATAGAATGATAATCTGGTGGTTCTCTAATGAATCATTGTCAGCTGTGCAATCTTGCTTGTCACAAATCCTTCAATGTTGTATTTTGTCTTTACTCCTTAATATTATTGCTCGAATGATGTGCCTGCATTCTTGTTCAATCAAAACCACCACCATTCAATTGCGCATTTATTCTTACAAATCAAATGAAAAGACTTTGTAAGTTGTAAGATAAAAGTGCCTAGAGTGGTAGTATAACATTACCTGTCACCGCTCAATGAGCGTAATTTGAAATTTGAACATATGTGAAAATATTTTAACATATTCTAATCAGTGTATACTTATGCGTATATTTGTTTATTCACTCTTACACATTATGGTTAAGCTACCTAAGAGGACTATGTTGGAAGTCTAAACAAGAAGGATACACAGGTGTTGAATAACCTGATGGATCTTATAAAATTGGTGTGTGGTGACTAATTTCAGAAAAGGCACATTGGATTGCATGATGGTGAATGCACAACTGTGTGAAGAGGGGCCCATCAGCACCTACCTGATAGTACCTGATAGGATGTACATTTGAATGATGTCATGAAGCCAAGTCAGCTGAAAGTATCACATAAATTGAGCACTAGAAGCACTAGAAGTGCTAATTGAAGTTAGTGGATCAGATAACAAAGCAGAGTTCACTGGTACGATTACATGTCCTTTTTGATAAGTAGGATGGTGCTCCGTTGAAATATCTTTCACTATCATATAAAAGTTGATTTTTGGAGATGGTAATGTGTGACAAGAATATTTAGTATTATTTTTTGTAATTGCATTTTGTTGTGGTGAAGTGTTGTGTTGTATGTGCTTTTATAGTTTGGTTGTGTATTACTACATTCTGTTATTGTTGGGTGGTTGTTTTGCTGTATATTATTTTGAGTGATCTGCTGTACTCTTTTTTTTCTTGTAATGTTGTTTTGCTTTGTCTAATTTATTATACTGTGTTATTATGTGATTTCTACTTTAGAAATGTAAACAAAAGCTACTTTCCCAGCCAAAAGCAGCACATTCTTGTAAAGTGACAATGACAAACAAGCATTTAATACTGTCTAACTAGGGAAAATGCTGCAGCTACAGCTCTTCAGTTATTTAAGCATGTATTGTGAGGGCTATTTTAATAAGTTTTATTTCACTGTTTGAGATTTTTGGAGCTTATCTCTTAACAGTAACTCATACCTAAAGCTCTATTTTTTTAATGAGCATTGTATATTTTAATGGCAAGTTGTCCCTTTGTTTAGTTTCTCTTGCTGTAATGCGTCTGACATGTTCATGTAATACAAGGTTTTAAACACTTTTGGAGAGGAAGAGCTCTGGTATGACCTATGGTTTCAAATGATAAAGAAATTGAGCAGCACCTTGCCTAAAGTGTTGAATGAGGGAAAGCCCTCTCACATCTTTAATATCTAAGCATTTTTGTACTTTGCAAGTGCTTTGTGTAGTTCTTTCTAGATATCCAGTAGGTTGATTTCTCACGTCATACCCAGAATTCTGACTGGAAGGCACCAAGACCCTGAAACCAAGTTACTTAGTTACTTGGTTACTAAGTACGTATCCAATAATCTGTGCATGAAATTCCATTTTATTTGAAGTGTTTAATAACAAATAAAAATTATGAACCTTGTTCTGGAATAAACAAATCAATATGGAATGTAAATATAACTTTATTTTAGTGCTTCAGCTAACTGGGTGTTCTAAATACATCCACTAAAGATTTATTTTGAGAAAACTTTACAAAGCATAGTTGATTCTGTCATGATAACGTCTCATACATATAAAAGTCATGACTCTGGTGACATAGTAGACACCACAGTTCCACCAGCAATACAAAGAGTAGTGACTACAGTCAGCCAGATACTCCCGACAAGTGATCAGCTAGTGTCTTTTATATCCATATTCATTTTTCTTGAAAGCATATCCCATTTGGTTTGTTGAAGAAGAGTTGTAGTTATCTGTGTTCGATGTTTTAGTCTCTGTCATCAGCATATAGCACGAGAGCAACTTCAGGATAGTGTTCATTAAAAAACAATGAGTTCTTAATCCCGAAAGGGCCCCAGTGCTGCACATTAGGGACAGGAATGATGACATGGTCCAAATCCCCTGTTGTTCCAACACAAGCTGCAGCTGCTCTAGCCCTCCTCAATGAAGCATAAGCTGCAGCTTAGAATCAAGGACTCGTTGCTATTTTTATTTACCATAAAATGATGAAATGCTGAAGCCATCTTTTTGCATTTAATACCTTGATCTGTAATTTCTAAAGAGGTTTTCCACATACTTGCATCAAACTAATACTGTATAGTTCCACATGGATAACAACATTGTAGTGTTCGAAACACATATACGCGAAAACAAGCAGAAACTAGACATTTATGGCCAGGTGTATGAAACGGAGCAATTTTGCAAATAGGGAATCACAAAATAACCTGCCCTGAAGCAAAGTTTAAAAGTGTACCTAATTGAAAGCTATTAACTGCACAGTTTAGGGAACTGTTATTAGCAAATCACAATTATTTGCCATTAGTGAATGGGCTGTTAACTCTATCTGATGAACTGCCTAATGCTTCCTGGCAGTCATAAGGAGATCTGTGCTCAAGGTCAAAGTTCGGCACTTGGCACGTGTGGCAGAGCAAATTCATAAATATGTTTTTCAAGACAATATTCATTTTACAATTTTATCAAGTATTAAGGAGCAGTTTAGTCGCAGTGAGGAAATAAATCCTGGAAGGCATTTCCTCTGCGCTGTCTAAAGAATACAAGACTAACAAACCTTAATAAGCTATTTTGAATAAGTTAAATGGAAAACTGCTGCAACTGTGCAAAAGGTGAAACAAGGCATCAATCTTTTCCAGCTAGATACGTCCTGTCATCCAGCTACACATCAGTTTTAGGCATACCTATCCAAGTGTGTTCATGTGCCCATGTATTCCACTGGGTCTTAAATACATTGGACATTTTTTTTTCAGCTTCTCAAAAATATGCCCAAGTGCAGCCAGTTTGTATCGTCAGTAATATTTTAGGGTCATTAAAAAGACTCTTCATTCTTTTCACCGCACTTTTGCTATCCTTATTTAAATTAGACCTGATTCGCAACTGGTCAGAATCGATGGATTTGTTGAGCCCTATATGTCATTTTTCCGACTAGTCTCAGTTTGTCAGTGTTTTTTACGTGGCTGTTGGAAACTATTTGCAGTTCCCTAATTTTGCACCACTAATCCTTCACTTTTTTACTGTGCCATGCAGACTCAGTAAACCCTGTCTTTGCAGTGTTGTACACATTTCAAAATGTTAGTTTTGCGATTCGTGTTGATTTTGAACCTAGTCAATAAAACGCAAATATTTTTTACAGCTGAACCCTATTATCGACCAAAACAGGTAGCCTGGAAATTAGAGAAGCTTCGCCTCTTGACCCCAGACTTCAGATTTGTAATCTCAATTTGGCATACTCAAACTTCGAAAGATAGTGTTGTGAGAGAAATGTAAGCACATAGCTATTGATTTTAGTCCATCATTTATCATTTTTTTACATTTGCTGGCTAGTGCAAAATATAATCTCTGGAGATGGAGAGTGAGCGTTGTTCCAGGGTGTAGTAACATATAAGTTTAAGTTAGAGTCTAGGCGACTGCTCTGTGTTGTTCTGTGTAATGTTGAATTTTCAGCAACTATCTTTATTTGGACATTGTGGTCATGGTTAGTTGTGGCCCTTGCCTTTATGCCACACTCCCCTCCCCACCTCAAGGATTATCGCCTGCACCTACGCGGCACATGATCAATCCTAAAAATAGAAATTGAGAATTGGTGTGACTTGCTTTTTACTTCATGTTTGACATTTCGTAGTGTAAATAATGGGTCAGACTTCTAAATAACGGAATTAGTAGTATTCAAGCTCTCAGCCTCTGAAGGATGATACAACGAGCTGGCCCTTCCAACAATGAAACTGATGGCCTTAACTGAGCACGCAGATTTCAGCAGACGTATCGAAACATGGTTAGGCTGATGACAGACGCATGCCTGGTACTTTTTTGTGGTAAACTGCTGTAGAAAGTTGTTAATAAAAGAGTGTGCAATCACAAAGTTTTTCTGTGAGTTGCAGAAGCTTGCAATCTTTTCACATCAGAAAGGTTGAAAAGTTAGGCCCACATCTATACTTTTTTAGGGCCGCATTAGCGTCATTTTTTTACGCAAAAGCGGTGCAAACATAAAATATAATTGTATTTTGTAAATGTACGCCGCTTTTGCGTCAAAAAATGACGCAAATGCATCGCAAAATTTTTTTACACTTCGTGCATCTGTAGTTATTCATGAGAACTTCAAAATAATCCGGAGCAGTCGACATAAATACCCAAATAACCAACCAAAAGGCGGATACAGAGGGGTTTCTCGTATTCCTTGCATCTATTTGAATACGTTGTTTTGTAGTTATTTATAGATCTGTGACACGTTCTCTTCAAATGCATGTGTATATTACCAATCGCCATGAGCATTATTCTAAAAACTGGATAATAGTTAAAGAGGTTATGAATACACAGTAGGAAAGTGATTTTCACAACTTTAATTGAGATTTGTTTTGTTTTATGACTAGTTAATGTGTTATATGTAACACTGATATTGGGGCACTGCGGCTCTCATACAAAAGTTTGACCATCTTTAATTATGACTTTGGTAGTACATATTTCATGACACCCGCAGTATGTCATAATTTATACTCTAAATGGCTGCAGTCCTTCCTCAGTGGGTCAGAGCGCAGCAGGGAAGCACAGCAGAAAAGCAGTTCTTCCAGAGCAGGCAGCAGTCCTGAGTGGTGGTAATTGTAGAAGCACAGCAGTCCTACCTGCTGGCAGAGTTCTTGGTCTATTCAAGTGGTGGTATCTGAGGTCCAGAACTCATACCTAGTTGTACCTTTGAAGTTCACAGAGTACCTGCCTTTCCTGCCCTGGCTCCACAACCACTACAGGGGTGTGTGCAGCCCTTTATGTGGGGACAGAACACTGCCAGTTCAGGGGTAAGTATCAGCACTTCACTCTCATCCTGCCTAGGACGGCCCATCAGGATGTTGCTGGCCCATCATCATACCCAAGCTCCCTTTGTTTTATAGTTGTCTACAGAGAATGAACAGTCCAGCTGTCACAGATGTGTAGTCAGAGACAGTCAGAAGGCACCAAATGGCTATTTGAGAAAATTCCTACTTTCTAAAAATGGCATTTTCAGAATTACAATTTTAAACCCAACTTCATGATAAGTGATTTAAATTCTGATTCCAGAGACATTAAACCTGGGTTCCCATCTGTTCCCAATTGTAAATGACACCCATAAAATGTAATAGCGCAATCACAATGTTATCCCATGGGAGAGATAGGCCTTGCAGTAGTGAAAAACAAATTTAAGAGGTTTTCACTGCTAGGAGCTGTAAAACTGAAAGATTTTTGGCATGTTAATGACCATTATCAAGGAAGCCAGTGTCTCTAAAAACGCCTGCAAGAAATTAGCTTGGCAGATGTTTGCGGGTCACAAGAGGAGAGGTTTATGCAAAACTTTTGGAATTTGGTGACTGGGGTTGATGAAGGGTGCAAGGTTTTTAGTTTACCTTGACAAGAAGCTCTATTTTGTATCTGGCTCTGAAGTGGCCACACTTCCTTCCATTTGACTTAAGATCAACCCAGTCCCAATTACTCTCATAAAAAGGTTACAAACCTAACTATTTCAATTTCTCTAATTTTTGAGGTGCGATAGTATTTGTCCCTGTGCAGCACTAGGGCACTCCTTACTGGGTAGCACTGTGTTATAATCATCTTTAAATAAACAAATAACATGAATAGCAGAGGTATCAATATGTTTTTGCACAATTAAATTTTTTCTGCTCTGGAAATGTCCCTAATTATTTTCAAATATGTACATGGTTTTAATCAGGAACTTTTATATTTGGATACTTCTGTTTTACCAAACACTGCCTTCTGGTATCCGCTGTTATGGGTCTTTCGATTTAGCTCGAGTTTGGCATTTCCACTGTTTATCCAGTTTTGTTCCATTTTCAAACTTTCCCTCTTATATTAATACCAGAAACTATCAGGAACTTGCAGTGCAGCTCATAGTAGCTTTACATTTTTTTTTTTGGATAGGGCGGGGGGTTCACAGTGCCTAAAATGTCACTATATTGTGTTCTGTTATGTTGATGAGGGATAGGAGCAAATTAGGCATAATAGTCTTTCTAAGGTATAAGTCTGCTAGAATCCTTAATGAAGGGTTTACATGTGGATGATGAAAGAAGTGTACAGGTGTTGGAAACTGATAAGTGACTGGGGTTGTTATATGATTAGAAACAACTATGCTACTGGAAAGAACAACTGTAGAGGTCAAAGTGGTTAGGAACTATTAGGACGAGAGTTGCCAAGTTTTATGTTTTGTGAGATCAGTTCTGAGCCTTTTTGTGAAGAAATAACTGCTTCTGAATGGTTTATCTAGGCACTCATCTGGCTGGGGGGGAAATATTGTGTCCTTCACTATAGACTCAAAGGAAAGAGAACTAATGTAATGATATCCTTGCTTCGCCAGATCATCTTTGCACTGACTTCCTGAAAGAGATGTAACTATATGGGGTGATTAGCAAACCATTTTAGAGCACCTGTTGCAACTGGTGAGTGAAAATTGATGTTTTCTAAAGTGCACTTAATGTAAAACATTGGTGGGTCTCGTCAGGTGTAGCCTGCTGAGTTTTGATGTCGTATTCAATAATGGAACATCTCTGAAAGAGAACAAGTGGACTTGTCCATACTTTTAAATGACAGTCCACCACACCAGAAATTCTCTTTCCATCTCCTGAAGTTTAACAGCAAATAATGGTAAAAAGGATTAATGTTGCCCAAACCCTCCTACTCAAAGGCTCTGAAAATAATACTAAGGATATAACTGATGGAAATAAACTTCGGTGCAGCTAACCAAACTACTCACAAATGAAAAAAAAAAACATGCCACTCTTCAGTATTCCACATCCCCATGTCTATGACACAACAAGGCTACTCTACAGAAATAACACAGCTCACCACCTCACTCTCCACCACCTACACACGTAGACCCTTCTAAATTCCTTCTAAGCCTGCTGGATGAGGAATATAATTTAGAAAAGCAAAACTATTGCAAGACACATACAGCTAATACTAGCACTGATGACACACCTGCTACAAGTTCACAAAATACGGCTCACTCTTCTACAAAACAGTCAAAAAACCACCCAAACACAGTCTATAAACTGCCTACTAATAAATGCTTAATCACTCTCTAAAATAGGCAGCTCTCTAACCTACTCACTGATACACAACCTGACTTACTCTTCATACCTGAATCATGGTTGGGAGATGACATGGTTGCAATATTGCATGGAGCTGTTCCTCCAGGCTAGCAGACTATAACAAAAAATCATATAGGCAAAAGAGGAGGTGGACTAGCTGTTATTTTTTAGCAAAGAATACATCTCACCAAAGCTGACAGTGTTTCTATACAAAATTGCAGATGCACCCCTACACCAACGTCCTCCTGTAACTTCCTTCTCCTTTATAAAAAAACACCAAGCAATGCAGCATTCCAGAACACATTTCTAGACAAAGTTTCAAACCTTATACCGCTACATAGATTTCACCCTGTGCAGTCTTGGCAACCAAAACATTTGGTTTGACAAACCCAATGTGTCCCATCCAAAAACCATCATCACTGGCCTTGTCAAAATGAACCTGCATCAGATCATACACAACCCCAAACACATCGTTAGACATATCCTAGATGTCATTTTTGCTACCTTTCAAAGGATTTCTCAAATCACATGCACAGACCACCATGTCATTTAATAGCTATTCAACATAAACACCACAAATCAACACACTTAAGCCACCTACATACATACATCTATCGACCGTGGAAAAAAACTCAATTTTGAATACTTAGTCAACAATTAACATCCAATACAGATCTAGACACAATAAATTCCATTCAAACGTTGTATGTATGGCTACAGGAAGCTTTTTATATCCTAATACCACTAAGAGCAACAAAACAGGACAAAATAAAACAAGCACCTTGATGAAATACAAAACTAAAAGAGATAAAACATCAAATTAAACAGCTACAACACACCTGGCTCAAAACAAACAGCAATAAAGACAAACATCGCCTACAGAAACATAACAGAATATACAAGCCAACAATCAAAAAAGCTAAAAAAGGTACTATTCAGACATAATTCAAAATGCTAAATGGGCATATAAAGAAATGTATAAAATTCCCACCTAATTTTATAAACCTTAATGTACAGGAGGAACCCATAAGACTACACAAGAATTCACTGACAAACTGATAAATCATTACACAACCAAAGCAAACATGTTGGACTCCTATTTAAAAAAAAAGGAAAACCAGCATCATTAACCCATTTCCCCAAGTCTCTTCCACGAGTAGACTAACCCACCATCTGCATCCTCATCTTGAAACAAATCACAAAGTGCATTTATGGATCTGGTAAAGGCAAGCAGGCCAGCCAGCTGTCCTTCTGACCTTTGTCCATGGCAAACATTCAAGAACATTCTTCTGTCTTTTCTGCCACACCAGAATGAAGAAGCATCAATAGTTCTTTAACTACAGGAAGCAATTAACTATAACTCGCCCCTTAAGGTAACTATAACTCACTCCTTGGCCATGCACAGCTATTTACTCCACATATTATACCATTGATGAGATCTTGTATAGCATCTTTGATATTATCACTGCAACATTTGCAATAAGATTATTGATAAAAAAAGAGCGCATGGCAAGGCACGAGTTATAGTTACCTTAGGGGATGAGATATAGTTACTTGAAAGAACTCTGACTATAACTGCTGAATTTCTACCCTGAAACCTTTGTTTTTTTCAGTGAATATATATGCTTTTTTAATGTAAACAAATTTTAATTACTATACGTTATTCCACCCTCAGCTGCGCATGGCCTTTGTGGGTGCAGGGTTTGGTCACGAGGCCTGGCCTGCAGCCAGGCCTTGCAGCCAAGCCCTTAAAACCACTTAACTCCCACCACACATAGCCTTTGGCTGTGAGCTGCGCAGCTTGGCCACAGGGCCTGTCTCTGTCAGTGGATCTGTGAGTGGGTGTGTGAGTGTCTAAGTGGGTGTGTGAGTCTATGAGTGGGTCTGGGTGGGCGTATTGGTGACTCAGTGGGTGTGTGAGTGGGCACATGACTCTGAATGCATTTATGAAAGAATGAATTTATGTATGAATGAGTCAGTGTTTTACTTTTCAAATTTGTTCACATTTGCGAATGATTTGCGAAAACTTGTGAAAATTTGTGAATTTTCACAAATACCGCACATGGTAACACAAAAATATTTTAAACCCATAATTTGCCCATAAAACACACATATATCACACCCCTGGAGGCTGGGTACCTTCACCCTGACCCAATGAGGATTTTCACCTCAGGGGACTGTGCCCCATGAAATAAAAATGGCCGCCACAACTTTCTAGTCAGGTTGCGGTCAGCAAATTACAGCACTGCTTTTTGCATGCACATTCGAGAAAATTTCACAATTTATTCACAAAATAATTGCAAAGTGGCCACAGACAGAAATATACAAATTTGTTTTACCTTTTAATTCCTCAAAAACTACTGAACAGATTTACACCAAATAAGTGAAAGCCAGCTTTCTGCCAAATTTAGTGTAATTCCGTCTAGTGGTTCGGGCTGTAGTCGTGTTCAAAGGTCCTGTAGAAATTAACATTGGAAACACATGTTTTTTTACCCCTCCTTTTTTCTCACCCCTACTTGATGGATTACCTCAGACCTTTCCATGCATAACAAGAGTCACCGGAAAGCTTTTATGGGAAACTTTCGTGAAGATTCGTAAAACGGTGACAAAGATATAGACAAGTCCAAAAATTTTTTTTTTAAATGAAAACATGGCCCTAATTATAACTACTTACTGGCGACCACCAGTAGTTAATTAATATATATATATATATATATATATATATATATATATATATATATATATATATATATGCATATATATATATATATATATATATATATATATATATATATATATATATACTTCATATGTATCTAGGTCAATGCATAGTTTTCATATACGTTATTTGAATAGATGCTTATGGCTCCCTTTTTTATTTATCTTTCAAAATATGTAAATAGTGTTATAACTATTTTTCTACAAGTTTTTCACTATTTATATTTTGCGAAAAAATCAAAAATTAATAATTAGTAGTCCTGGGGTGGGTGGAGCTGAGCAGGAGGCAGTGTTGGTGAAAAAGGCAGGAGCTGTAAAGAGCGGAAACGGCAACTGGGCCAAAGCCAAACTAACTAACCCCAACGGAAATCAAATAAACCAAAATAGACCAAAGAAACCAAAGCCAGCAAAGGGCTAAGCAAAGTGGTAGCGCTATCAAGAGAGACCTAGGGTACAGCGGGTGAGCATTAGGATTGAACTGAGGACCTGGAGACTGTGAGCAGAGTCCCAGTATTGTGGAGCCAGATGGGGGTGCAACGCAGAGACCAGATGTCACTCGGCCAGTATAAATCTGAAAAAAAAAGCTGTTTCCAAAACATAATTTGTCCAAAATTATTGTTCAACCCTAGAAAATCATATATATGCAGCCATCCACCATTTTGTCAATAGTGTTACACTGCCAGAGAAAAGAAAGCCACAGACAAATCCAAACACTGCCATCTAATAACATAAGTAAGTGAAAACATATATTTTAACAAGGTCTGTCAATCATAGCACATCCCCTAAAATATATTTTTATGTAGTTTAGTTATATTTTACTGAGCTTTTTCAAAAAATCTGGACACATAAAGTATTCTGTTTCACACTGTGCTTGCAAACAAGGTAAAGCTTAATTATTTTATATATTAATAAATGAGAATAATTATAAAGTAATCTGAGAAAGGTGTCTACTGTACATATACTTACCTCATGGACAGTGATGAGGGGGCAAAATTACTATTCTACCTCTGCCAAGTACTTACCTCAGGGACTGTGCTGGTCAATGACTGGGAGCAAAATTACTATTCTAACTCCTCTGGGTGATTACCTCAGGCAAGGTGTCGGAGAGTAACTGGGTGAAAAATTACTATTCTAACTCCCTCCTCCAAGTACTTACATCAGGGAAGGTGCTGGACAGTGACTGGGATAAAATTACTATTCTAACTTTGCTGGGAAATTACCTCAGGGAAGGTGATGGACAGTAACTGAAGGGCAAAATTACTATTCTAACTGCACCAGTTACTTACCTTAGGAAAGATGCTGGTCTGTGACTGTGGGCAAAATTATTATTCTATCTGTGCTGAGTACATACCTGAGGGAAGGTGCTGGACAGTAACTGGGGGGGGGGGCAACACAAAGCATGTTCGAACTTCGCCAAGTGCTTACCTGAGGGAAAGTGCTGGACAGTGAATGGTGGAAAAATTACTATTTTGACTCCGCCAGGTACTTTTGTCAGGGAAGGTGCTGGATAATGAATTAAGGCAAAATTACTATTCTATGTCCGCCGGGTACTTACCTCAGGAAAGGTGCTGGGCAATGACTGGGAGGCAAAATTACTACTCTAACTCCACCAAGTACTTACCTCAGGAAAGGTTCTGGACATTGACTGGGGCAAAATTACTATTCTTACTCCGCCAAGTACTTAGCTTAGGGAAGGTGCTGGACAATGACAATTAGTATTCTAGGTCCTCTGGGAAGATCATTGCAAACATAAACAAAAAATTACTCCTCTCCAGATATCTCACTAAAGGACATTTCCAAGGTTTAAAGAAAGAGCATGAAGGAAAAGAGCTCCTAAAATCCAAAAGATTCAACCAAGCGATCTGCAGGTACAAATGCAAACACAATTTTTTTCTCAAATAATTAGGTTTCCATCTGTAGGAAAAACGCTATCAAACAATGAAACTTTTTGTTTTGACATGGCATCTAAACTTTTTCTTATCTAAAAAGAGTATGGGGAATATCAAACCATTTTTTCTTATTCTTAGTAGGTGACACACGTGTAGAAAATATTTCACAAACATTTCTTCCTACTTTTCCGCATATATCTTGCTAAACCACTTTTGCAACAACTATCCCAAGGATGGAATTCAAGCAAAGAAGTCGAACAGACAGTCTTCACATCCAAAAGGCTCAACTATGCAATCTCCAGGAGATGCATTAGCTGGAGATGCTTTTGACATAGAGAAATTGAAGAGTTACACCGTGGCTCAGTTGAAGCAGTTCTGCAAAGATTTGGCCTGTCCCATTAAGAGCTCTTCCAAGAAGTAGGAGCTGCAAAAGGCACTGAGGGCCTGGGGGACAGCCAAAGAGGTTGAGGGGCACACAGAGGAAGAGCAGGGTGAAGAGGAGAGGGTGCAAGTCACTCCCAATGATGTTATAGGTGGGCCTGTTATGTCCAGGGAGAGAGTCTCCAGGGCAGGTAGCAGTGTGTCCTCCAAGGTTCTTGCACCTGAAGAGTTACAGAACAGACAGGCAGAGAGGGAATACCAATTGGAGCTGAAAAAGTTCAGTCTAAAAGATGGAGATGGAAAGGGGGATGGAGCAGAGAAGGTTGGCCATTGAGGAAAGAAAGCTGCAGCTGGCTCATGAGCTTAGCTTAAAGGAGTTAAAAACAAGGAGCCAGTCTAGCAGAGATGGTGGCAGCAATCGTACAGTGCAGCCTGAGAGGAGGGTGCACATTCCTAAAGACCTTGTGAAGGATTACAAGAGGGAGGATGGCATATTCTTGTGGTTCAAGGGGTATGAGTCTGCTCTCCACATGAATCTGGTTCTTGAAGCTCATTTGGGGGCAGGTCTGTGGATGCACTATGAGGTAGAGGGGAGGGATACACTGACAGCCTAAGGGGATTCTCAGAATCTCACCTACTCTAGTATGAAGGATGCCTTGCTTACAAGGAATGGTCTTACCCCTGAGCAGTACAAGGATAAGTTTAGGTCCTACAAGAAGAAGGAATCCCAAACATGGTTGGAATGTGTTGATTCTTATTGCAGGTCACTGGATGGTTGGGTGAAGGGCAGTAAGGTAACTACTGCCAGGGGGCTTTACAATCTGATTGCTTGGGAGCACTTGTACAGTTTACGTTTTCCAGAGCTGCGCAAGCACCTGATTGACAGCAAGCTGACTGACCCCAGGAAGCTTGCGCAGGAAGTGGACTCCTGTAAGAGCACCAGGGTCCAAAAGAGGTATGGGGGAGACCATGCCAAGGTTGGGCATGGTCCCTCTCAGAAGAAAGGGGGGGTTAAGGGTAAACAGGGGGAGTTCTCTAAAGGGCCCCAAACTGATTCCCAGGGTAAGGATTCCCAACCCCCCCAGTGAAAAGAAGCCATGGTTCTCCAAAGCAAGCCAGTGGAAGTTGGTCCTCAAAATAAGTGCTATGCATGTGACCAGGTGGGTCATATGAGGGGTGACCCCAAATGCCCCAAAAGTACACTGGCACCCACTGGTGCGCCGTCCCAGGGTTTGGCCAGTGTAGCGCTTGAGGAGGAGTTGGTTTCAGGTGGGTGGGAACCCTAGTGCCTGAAAACACTAAGAAGTACAGGCAGTGGGTGACCATTAATGGACAGAGGGTGGAGGCTCTGAGAGACACAAGAGCCAGTGTGACTACAGTGAGGAGTCAGCTGGTGCCTGAAGAGCAGAGAGATCCCCAGGTACTTCACCAAGTAGTTGCAGTGGACAACTCAGAGCTCCTGTGCCGAGTGGTGCAGGTTCCCTTTGAATGGGGGGGTCTCAGGTTCCTTTAAGGTAGCTGTGAGTCCACCCATGCCTGTTGATTGTTTGCTAGGCAATGACCTGGTGGATTCCTCTTGGAAGGAGATGGAACACAGGTCTCACTTGCAGATGTTGAGTCTGCCTGGGTGGGTATGCGTATCCACCCGGTCATTGGCAACCCATCAGGGTGGTCAAGAGCCCCTGGAGCCTGAAACAGTGGCCCAGGGGACCACCAAGAAGAGGAAGGGCTGGGGGCATGGGAGACCCCGAGGAGGTGGAGCCTAAGACTGATGCCACGGAGCCTACAGGGAACGGATGGATGAACTGGGGGAGGTCCCTGAGCTGTCGCAGTGGCAGCAGGAAGGGGGACCCACCAGAGAGGCATTCTGTGAGGCACAGAAGGTATGCCCTACTTTAGTGGGGCTGCAGCAGCAGGCTGCAGCCCAGGCGACTGGCGAGGAGCCAGGATCACACCTAATCTACTGGGAGGATGGCCTCCTGTATAGCGAGCCTAAGGTTCCTCAGACTGGGTCAAACCATGTGCTGGTAGTACCCTAGTGCTTTAGGGCTTTCCTACTGGGTCTGGCTCATGATGTGCCTTTAGCTGGACACTTGGGGCAGGGCAAGACCTTTGACAGGCTTGTCACCCACTTTCATTGGCCCTAAATGTGAAAGCACTCTGATACCTACTGTAGGTCTTGCCCGCATGGGGTTCCCCAAGGAAGTGGTATCTGATAGGGGTAACAACTTCATATCTACGTATATGAAGTCTCTGTGGAAGGTGTGTGGAGTAACTTACAAGTTCACTACCCCTTACCACCCCCAAGGTAATGGTCTGGTTGAGAGATTCAACTGCACCTTGAAAGGCATGATCCAGGGCCTGCCAGAGGCCTTGAGGCAGAAATGGGATGTCCTCTTGCCATGCCTTCTGTTTGCTTACAGTGAGGTGCCTCAAACGGGACCTGGCTTTAGCCCCTTTGACCTCATGTATGGCCACCCTGTGAGGGGACCTTTGAGTTTGGTGAAGGAAGCTTTGGAGAAAGCTCCTAGTAAACCAGCCCAGGATGTATTTAGCTACATGCTGGCTTTAAGAAACCAGACTGCCCGCTTCAGGAGTCTCACTCAGGAGAACCTGGAAGCAAGCAAGGGAGGATATGAAACAGTGGTACGACTGGCATGTCACTCTGGTCGAGTTTCCACCTGGTCAGAGAGTGTGGATGATGGCGCCAGTGGAGCCTAGGGTGCTCCAGGAAAAGTGGACTGGGCCATTTGAGGTGGCGGAGCGCAAGAGCAAAGTCACCTACCTAGTGGACTTGAGGGCTCCAAGGAACCCTTCAAGGGTCCTGCATGTCAACCGCATCAAGCCACAATTTGAGCGGACTGAGCTGTCAATGCTCCTTGCAACAGATGATGGGGTAGAGGAGGAGAGTGAGCCTCTTCCTGACCTCCTGTCTGCAGGAGAAAAAGATGGGTCAGTGGAGGGAGTGATCCTCTCCCCCTCCCTGACTGAGGAGCAGCAAGGTGACTATTGCCACATGTTGGGACAGTTTTCCTCACTGTTTTCCCTGATCCCAGGAGTCACACAGTTGTGCACACATGATGTGGACACTGGGGACAGTACACCTATTAAACAGAAGGTTTACAGGGTGACTGACAGGGTCGGGGCATGCATTAAGGATGAGGTATCCAAAATGCTTACCCTAGGCGTTATTGAGCACTCCAGCAGTCCTTGGGCCAGCCCAGTGGTATTGGTCCAAAAGGCTGCTGCACCTGGTGCCACTCCAGAACTCAGGTTCTGTGTGGACTACCGAGGAATCAATGCGGTCAGCAAGACTGATGCGCACCCCATCCCTCGAGCTGATGAGCTCATAGACCGGTTGGGAGCTTCCAAGTACCTCAGTAAGTTTGATTTAACATCTGGATACTGGCAGATTGCCTTAACTGAGGGGGCCACGG
Source organism: Pleurodeles waltl (assembly GCF_031143425.1). Lineage (NCBI taxonomy): Eukaryota > Metazoa > Chordata > Amphibia > Caudata > Salamandridae > Pleurodeles > Pleurodeles waltl. Next base: position 761,074,727 of record NC_090437.1, on the reverse strand, counting down.
AGAGAGAGGTCAGCATTCTCTACCCCAGATGGACACTTTCAATTTAAAGTGATGCCATTTGGAATGAAGAATGCCCCTGCCACCTTTCAGTGGTTGGTCAACTAGGTGCTGGCTGGGATGGATGAGTTCAGTGCCGCCTACCTGGATAACATTGCTGTGTTTAGTTCCACATGGGAGGAACAGTTGCAGAACCTCTGGAGAGTATTAGAGCCCCTGCAGAGGGCAGGCCTCACTATTAAGGCGAGCAAGTGACAAATAGGGCAGGATTCTGTGGTGTACTTTGGACACCAGATGGGGAGTGGCCAAGTGGCACCCCCTACAGCCTAAGATTGACATCATTCTGGCTTGGAAGTCTCCCAAGACCCAGACTGAAGTGAGAGCCTTTTTAGGTCACACAGGATACTACAGGAGGTTTGTAAAGGGATATGGTACCATTGTTACCCCCTTAACTGAGTTGACTTCTAACAAGCAACCCAGGAAAGTGATCTGGATAGAGGCTTGCCAGAACGCTTTTGACGCCCTAAAGGCTGCCATGTGCACAGCACCTGTGCTGAAGGCACATGAGTAGTCCAAGGAGTTTGTTGTGCAAACAGACACCTCAGAGCATGGTATTGGAGGAGTACTCACAGCTTAATGAAGAGGGCCTCAATCAACCCGTAGCCTTCATTAGCAGGAGAAAACTATCCAGGGAACGTAGGTAGAGTGCCATAGAACATGAAGTGTTTGCTGTGGTCTGGGCACTGAAGAAGCCAAGACCCTACTTGTTTGGGACTCACTTCCGAGTTCAGACCAACCACTGGCCCCTCAGATGGGTAAGGCAGATGAGGGGTGAGAATCCAAAACTGTTGTGGTGGTCCATTTCTCTACAGGGGATGGACTTTACGGTGGAACCCCATCCTGGTACAGAACATGCCAGTGCTGATGGTCTGTCCAGGTTCTTCCGCCATAGTGACTCCCATGAGGTTGGGTAGTTGCTCCCCACTTTCAGCTGGGGGGAGACGTGTTAGACTTTTTCATCCTTGGTGTAGTCTCCCTTAACTTTTTGCCTCTGTTCCCCAGGTTGGTGATGTGTGCTGGACTCTGATTTTGCTGCTTTTGTTACTCTGGGCACTTTACTACTGCTAACCAGTGCCAAAGTGCCAGTGCTCCTTTACAAAATGTGTATGTAATTGGTTTATCCATGATTGGCATATTTGACTTACTAGTAAGTCCCTAGTAAAGTGCACTAGAGGTGCCAGGGCCTGTAAATCAAATGCTACCAGTGGTCTTGCAGCACTGGTTGTGCCACCCACAGAAGTAGCTATGTAATAATGTCTCAGACCTGCCACTGCAGTGTCTGTGTGTGCAGTTTAACTGTAAATTCGACTTGGCAAGCATACCCACTTGCCAGGCCTACACATTCCCTTTTCGTACATGTAAGACACCCCTAGGGTAGGCCCTGGGTAGCCCCAAGGACAGGGTACAGTGTATGGTTAAGGTAGGGCATATAGTAATGTGTTTTATATGTCCTGACAGTGAAATATTGCGAAATTTGTTTTCACTGTTGCAAGGCCTGTCCCTCTCATAGGTTAACATGGGGGCTACGTTTAAATCTGATTAAAGTGTAGTTTCCCTTTGGGAGCGGATGGACATGTGGAGTTTGGGTTCTCTGAGCTCACAAGTTAAAAATACATCTTTTAGTAAAGTTGATTTTAAGATTGTGTGTTTGAAAATGCCACTTTTAGAAAGTGAGCATTTTCTTGCTTATACAATTTCTGAGACACTGCCTGTTTGTGGATTCCCTGTCTGGGTCAGTTTGACAGTTGGGGTGGTTGCACCTCACACTAGACAGTGACATAAAGGGATCTGGGGTGTAGCCTGCATATCCTGATGAGCTGTCTGTGCTAGGAGGGAGGGGAGGAGTGGTCACTTTTACCTAAAAGGGCTAGTGCCTGCCCTCAAACAATGCAGTCTCCAACCCCCTGGTGAGTGTCTGTGGCCTGGCCTGGGCAAGGCAGTATTTCACATTCAAAAGAGACTTTTCTTTGAAGTAGGCCTACTTCAAAGGGGAAATTGGGTATAAGAAGGGCACCCAAAACCACAGACTTTAGAACACTTCTGGAAACAAGAGGAACCTCTGCCTGGAGAAGTGCTGAAGAGCTGAGGAAGAAGAGCTGCCCTGCCTGTGACTATGCTTTGTGGAGCTATCCTGCAGTTACTGCTTCTGCCAGAGTAAGAGGGCAAAGACTGGTCTTTGTGTACCTTCCATCATGTGAAGAAATCTCCAAGGGCTTGATTTAGAGCTTGCCTCCTGTTGTTTGAAGTTTCAGGGACAGCAAAAACTTCTCTCTGCCAGCACCTGGAGTCTCTGGAGAGACTCCTGCTTTGACAAGTGGTGCCCTATCCAGTCCCTGGTCCCTTGAAAGGAAAAGCTGGTGAAAATTCAAAGAAATCGACTTCGGACGACTCCGGCCCGATGCCGCTGCCGAATCCAGTGACGCCGCCTGCAACTAACTTCTTGATCTTCGCTGGAACGCGACGACCTTCGCAGGCCCAACAATGCTGCAGCCCCGCCGAAGTCTGCGACTCCGTGGAAGTAGCCGCACCACGTCGTGACCGACGCCGCTCGAAGTGTGCTGATTCAATGTTTTGCACAGACGCAGCAATCCCAGACTTCGAGCATCAGCTTGTTTTCACTCTTCACCAAAGGTACTGTACCTGGGGGTCCGAGTGACTCCATGGCCGGTGCCGCTGGTGTCGGATTGTTGGGAACGACTCCATCACGATGCCGTGTTAACACCTCATCGAAGCATTTTGTATTTCTAAGTGCTATTTTTTTGTTTAATCTTTAAAAAATCATAACTTGACTTGTGTATGTCGGATGTTTGTCGTTTTGGTCTTGTTTTGTTTAGATAAATATTTCCTATGTTTCTAAACTGGTGTTGTCTCATTTTGTATTGTTTTCATTAAGTTACTGAGTGTGTTAGTACAAATACTTTACATGTAGCACTCTGAAGTTAAGTCTACTGTTCTGCCAAGCTACCAAGGGGGTGAGCAGGGGTTAGCTGAGGATGATTCTCTTTTAGCCTGACTAGAGTGAGGGTCCTTGCTTGAACAAGGAGTAACCTGACTGTCAACCTAAGACCCCATTTCTAACAGAGGGTGACAGAGCATAACCACTCTCTATAATCTGTAATAGGTAACATAGTTAGCAGCCACCTCAAATGAACTCTGTGGCTCAGTTTTACGGGAGGTTACACAAAATATCCCCATGCATTTTGCTAGTAATATGCCCACAATGAATAATGTAATCAGAATTATTCAGAGAATGAAACAGGTGAGTAATCCACACAAAATAACACCACAAATGTACTCTGCTATTAACATCCCTGCTGTCACAATGTCACTTTCACTAACAATCCCTTTCTTTTGCATGATAATGAAAACCCACTGAAACGTATACTAATCTTCTATACAATGCATGCCTTGGTAACCTTTAGAGAATACTGAAGTTTGGATGATGGATGGTTCTTTTAAGTCAACACCCCATCCATTAAAACTATTCACAGTAACATTAACAATACTACTATAGCCTTAGAGCCCGCCGTAGCGGGCTATACCGTCCATTAAAGGTCCACTCCCTCAACAAGGGAGCTAGACTTTAATTGCCCGTATAGCCCAGCTAGGAAGGGATATAAGGCTATTAGAAAATTCTGCTACTAGAGGGCAGAATGTTGTAATAAATAAAATAAAGTCCTCATGGAGCCCGAGGGGATTCAAATCCCCTCGGGCTCCTTGAGGCCTTTGTTCAAGGCTGTTGCTGTGAACAAAGAACATTGGAATGTTGACGTTCCGGGCTTTTACCAGCCAGCAAAAGCCTAGAGCACTCCATTGTCTCCAAGTGAGCTTTCAAGATTCCAGTTTTTTAATATCCCCTTAGTAAGTAGTTTACTCCCTGACAGATAATCTTCAACTTATACTGAGTTTTTAATGTAAAACTGCTAACAAACGTCCTAGGAAAGTAGCAATTGACTTTGAATTGCAAATGATAAATACACTTACAAAACTTTATCCTAAAACCCAGATTCAGGGATGTTTCTTTAACTTTTTCCCAGGCGTATTGGAGAAAAAATTTAAAAACATACTTAGCTGAGGATTATATGGCAGACAGTAAATGTCAATTCGAGTTGCGTAGATGAATGCGTAGATGAGTTTTACACTTCAATGGTACAATCAGATTACTTTATTCACAATGAAGTAAAATTGGTACCTCTTCTAAATTATTTCAAAGATACCTGGATTGGCCAACTGAGCAGGTCAGGTCACAGGAGGAAGCCAAGTTTCCCCATTGACTGGTGGACCAGCCACTTAAATTGCTTAGAGGGAGGAGCAAAAACAAACAATATCATTGAAAGATGACCTACTTCTTTTAACAAATCAGTTTTAAAGTCACCCTAACCTCTATCATTTCTCTGAAATTTTGAAAAAAGAAGTAGGGCCCAAATTTAAGAGGGGCTAGTTCTTCCTTGCATCACATTAGAATCATTTGTTTTTTACACTAATGTGGCCTAATGAGGCCAAAATTGCTGCACCAGAATAGGGCACAAGAAAAGTGGCACTGCACTGGGTGCAGCACCAATTCTCTTAAATCTGTCCCTAAGTTTTCAAAAAATTGGAATTTCTCAGTCATTTTCTGGTAGTTTGAATCTCCAAGTATCTAAAAGAAGCAAAAAAATGAGCGACAGACTTTTGGGCAACATTCAACAGTTTCCAATAATGGGGACATCAGACAACATAGAAAATATTGCCTATTTTCTACATTATTAACATACACATTAACCATGTGCAAATACTTTACTGTTTTAATCTCCTTTCAAAAAATTAAATTGCCATTTGTTAAACATTTTTCTGAATTAAAAGTGCATTAAAACTTATGAGTCCTACCTAGTGATATCTTCTTTTTTGAGTTATGGTGTTTTCTCAAGTAGTCCACTCACCATGGCTCACAAACAATCTGTTGAATAAACCCAAAGAGTCCAAACTGGCAAACGATAAGACTGTAAATAGTTTTCAAAAGTTCAAAAAAGTCCAAATATCCCAAAAGCAATTATTTCTGCTGCATTTAAAAATAAAACAACTGTGCAAAAAGGACATAGGAAAACAAAACTAAGCTCACCATTCACAATCCTGACTCTTTAACTTATAGGCCCTCCAAATGTCCTCATGTACCGAAAGAGCCCCAAAATGTAATCCTTTCAAACCCAGAGTGTCCCAAACAAAACCCAAGCAAAAACATATCCACTTAAAACTATCCAACCAATGAAATCTTCTTCTTTCAACCCAATGTGTTTTTGGGCCCATTTCTTAAAGAGAAACCTGATACAAAAAAGGGAAAAACTTTGGGCTTGATTTAGATCTTGACGGTGTTACTGTCAAACTGTCACAGTGACAGTCCTGAAAAGAACTTCAAGTCAATAGTGTTCCACCCACCATATTTAGATGTATTGTGTCTGAGCCAAAGACCGCCACAACGGAGTGTGCTCCATACCCCCAGCTTATTCCCACAGCCAAGTAGCCCACCATCACTTCTTGACGGCAGGATCCCACACAGTGTATTTAGATAACACAGTCATGCTGGCAGTGTATCAGCAGTGCTCCCATGACGACGGGAGTCCATTGCCGAACTCATTCAGTATAGTACAATTGTTTGGAGCGCAAGTACAAAATACAACCATATCTCAGAAAAGGCTAATGTGGTCCAGAATAGTTGACAGAGTGAATGCTGTAGCAAACAATCTCTGCACACAAGTGGAGATTAGGAAGAGGTGAAATGTGTTGTGGGGGAGAGTGCATTCCCTGGCCTCAAATGTCACCTGGAGGTCTGGAGGACTGGTGGTGGTCCTCCCAACACCCCATTACAACTCTTTCCCTGGAAGAAGAAGGTCTTGCAGATCCTACATCCTGAAGGCTTGACAGGAATCCCTGCTGGAGTGGAGACTGGTAAGATGCACTTAGCAATGTCTCAACAATCAGAAGTGGAATGCTGCCCTTAACTTAGATTTTTTAAATGGTTCAACACCCTTATCAAAACATATATATCTAAACTTGACTCCACAAAGTATCTTGTTTCATACCAGTTACTAGCTTCATGATTGTATCTTTCTTTTTAACAATGTGCAATATGTTTAATCAGACTGTGTGTTGTGTCAACCATCCCTTGCATTTGCTTAGTCCCTTGTTTTCTATCAATATATGTTGTTGTCTATCCATTTGCTCATCAAGGTGCTTGTAAATGGCATGTTGATCTAGTCACATCATACCCAAATGTGTAAACATGTTGTGAATGTGTGTTCATCGCCACTACAGTTATTGAAATTGACATGTGTAACTCACTTTTTGACAAGTAATCTCTATGGTGTCAACAGACAACTACAACTACCATGATGCTCTGTTTTTGTATCTGAAAGACAATAGTACAATGTAATGTTGATCCACCTTCCTTTACTTCCAAATGTGCACACATCTCAAAAACATGTACATTTGACAGTCACCAGGATATGCCAGTTGTGGTATATCTTAAGCATGTTGATACCGTCTCACAGCTACATTGAAGTGATATCAATTCTCACATAATGTATTTTCTCTTGAATCCAAGATTTTCTACCATGTAATGTGGCATGCTGGATAGAAGTTGTATCCACATACAATTTACTTTGCACTGTCCATATGATGACCAATGACAGTTTTACTATTAAATGGAACCACAGTTTGTCTTATGTTTTGTAGCCTGCTAGGCCATAGAATGGTCCAGTACTCTAAACTACTTACCACTGTGTTTGCTTGAATGTCTGGTACATGTAATGTACAATTCAAAAATACCATTTTGCTTTTGAGGACATCTCTACAACATCAGGAGTTTGCAAATGTGTAAATCAGCCTGCATGTGTAAAACAATGAAAATCACACAAAGGCCTAATCCTTCTAATAGTCTAATTTTACTCTTTTGGTTTTTCCCATTTGTAGCTAAACACATATGAGATACAAACTAGATTATAATTACATATTGTCTGCTTTTTTCTCTGGTCCAGCCCCCTTGGCCAGTGTACTACCGTCCACCACTCAAGAGAGGTCCACTCCAGACCAGGATCAAGACTTCAGTGTGGACTCCGGTCCTGCAAGTCCGTATGGTCGGGAGCAGCCTGTACCATCTGGTCAGTCTAACCAGACAGCTCCAATGAGTCGCACTCTACCCACACCTACACCTCCCACCACAACTGCAACCGCATCTCAACATCAGGATACCTCCACTTCCTCTACATTGAGGTACTATACACCAATCTTGTGCCCGCCAGCCCTTGCTGCTGTTGAGACAATACCAACACCGCTTCCAGTTGTGCCAGTACCCAGTCGAATGGTGACACTGCCTCATGGTACAGAATAGTGGGGGTAGGTGTCATGAGAGGGAATATGTGGGCCAGCAAAGTGAGGGCCCTGGTGTGTTTGTCAGCTATACCACGATTGCCTGAGTCTTGAGAGCAGTACAACAGTCTGATGACATGATGGGCAAAGTCGTAACTGAGCTCCAGGAGATCAAGGAGGTGCAGCGGGAGCTCTTGTTGGAAATACGTAACCATAGTGACAAAATGAGATACCTGACTGGGGTGCTTTTCGACATGTATTACAACATGTGCAGGGCATTTACCATACCATCTGCCCTGTCTGTGGTCCTTATACATCTAGACCAAGTATACCACTGCCAGCCACAGACAAGGAGACACTGCCACATGAGGAGCCTGCACCTCCCACTCCAATCCCTGCTCCTGTGACCCTCCTCCTCCCGAGAGGGAACGGTCACGTGGACCACGGGGCGAGGATTTCAAGACTTCCACTACCACCTGCAAGACATGCAGATTCTAATTTCCTCCAGTGTGTGGCTACAAATTAATTCTGTGGACTATTTTAGGGACACATATACCTATTTTGTGGACAGTTGTATTTTGTACACCGGACTCCATACTGTTTTTATCTCTGCTACTATACTTTCATCCACCATGATAGACTTTTTTTGTTCATTTTTTCATTGTTTGAAACACCTTTCTATTTGATTGTGTCATGCAAATAAATGATATGAACACCAAATACAAGACTGTTGTTGCATTTATTGCGGCATTTCATTTGTCATGTCTGTCTTTCACCATCATTTTGTCAAATATTTTGAACATTTATTTGTAAAGGAAAATTAGAAATGATAAAGAGGTAATGTGTTACCCATTTCATTCAAACAATACAAAACAAAATCCCAGTATATTGGTAACAGAAATATGTAGGTAACAAGTCCTAGACAAAATCAGAGCTGTGTTTCACAAACCAGGCATAACCCCAATAGTCTGTGTCATTTAAAGGTGGGCAATCGACAACCTCGACCATGGGAGAAAGGGAATACTGGATGGGATCAAATTAAATAGGCAAACTATCATTGATGTATGACCTCAGCTGGGGCCTTACATCCTGCCCTCACAATAGGAATCCTGCATCAATGACACCAATAGTATACATCCTGGTGGTAAAACAATTTGAGGCCACATAACCATTATAGGACACTGTGGCAGTGTCTGGTGAAATGTCACAACCACCATTCAGTGGTGTGCTAAAAGAATGTTCTGTGAACTATGAACATGGCCTTGAGGATCCCAAAAGCCTGCTCCATTGACCTCCATGTTCTTCCATGAAGCAGACTTTCCCTGATGTTGTTGGATTCCTATGCGGTGCTAATAAGCATGGTTCTTTAGGATAAGGTGAGACTCCTAGATAGAAGCAACATATCAATAGATTAATATCAGATCAAGCCATTGTATCTTCCTAAAATAGGATTCAAGCAAATGATCCTCAAGTCATATTGTACTTACCAATAAGCCAGGCCCTATCAGGTCCAAGTTGTGACATTTGCAAGGGATATGGTGCTATTCCATGGTGCAAAGGAATCATGCGTTGACCAGAGAAAGCAGACACACAAACTTGTATGTATTAATTCAGTAAGCAGACAACTTGCACATTGATAGAATGAAAGTTCTCCCGTTTGCAGTAGACCTGTTTCCTTGCATGTGGTGGTGCCAGGGCAATATGTGTACCATCTTTTGCTCCAAACACATGTGGTAGGCCACCCAAAGCATACAATTCTCCTTTCACCATGGCCAAATCCTTTTGTAGTCAGAACTTGATGTAGCTGTTGATGTGTCCCAACATTGAAGAAAGAACCTCTTGTAGCACACCCCTGTTGGTTGGGACATGCCGCCAGATACTGCCACTGTATATTGAAAAGTGCCAGCGGCCATAAAATGAAGTACTGCTATGATTTTTACAATGGGTGTTATTGCTCTTGTATTCTAGTTGTTAGGCAGCTGGTGACACAATCCAGGTTAGTTTGCATATGTAACCAAAACTTATTAGTAACATGCCTTTCCTCCATGGTCGCAAGGTCTGGAAATGGCCTGAAGACCTGGGGCCATCGTCTCCTACCCATGCCTGAGTTCATATTTCTGCACATATGGAATAGAAAATATCAGCTTAAATGGTCACACCATTCTTTGATAATCCTCACACATCTTATGTCTTGGGAACATGATGAATGTCATTGTAACTTTTAAATATATAAAATGTTGTCAAATCAGTTTCTATTTCAAACATCACTTTTGACGTGTACATTTTTTATGTGCAAATAATATATTTGAAATGTATAATTTGCACAGAATTTTCATTTTTTTTTTAAATACCCTCAGTGTTACTCCCGCCACTGCATTATTGATCTCAAACACAATCACAGTTCACTTTTTAATGCATCATAGCTTGGCAAAAACAGTGTTGTTCATATCTGACATTTGTATGGACACTAGCTTCCATTTTGAGTGCTGGTGATGCACTAATAATTAAAAAATACACAGCTTCACACCCTAAAATGGAGGCTGCCTGACCTTGCCGTCAGGACATGGGCTACCCGACTGCCATCTGTGGAAGTTGACAGTGTAGTAGGTGGAACAGTCTGCAACAAACCCTGCCATAGGCTAATATGTATGACGACTATACACAAAAGCCAATTACTGTGTCCGTCTCTGTCACGTATCAAGTCTGCCATGTACTTGTACATGGGGTATTGAAAAAAAGCTCACTTACGTCCTAACACTGCAGACAACTGGACCTCCATGTTTTTTTGCTGCTGTTACATTTTTCTGGGAGACAGGATGCTGGCAAAGCAGGTGACAGGGCCCATGCCTCCTCCCCTAAGGTGCTGGAGCTCCTCAAGCAGGAGGCCTTGTCCCTGTACAACCAGCTGTATATGACCCCAGAGGAACAGGTACATGATTTAGAGGGAAATGTTTGCCAAAGTAACTTGTCCCTCTGTCCACAGTCTGTTTGGACATTTTCTGTTCATGACTGATGTGTGTGATTGGAGGGTAGTAAATTGAATGATTTAGCAAAGTACATGGTGTTGTTAAAGGATGTTGGAAATGTCTGTGCATTGACATAAAAAGTCACCTTTGAGAATTAGTTGAGTTTTAAGTGTATGTTGCTCACAGTTCCAGGTTTAATGAGACAAAATGCAGCCCCCTTACTTCCAGTGGCTAGTAGGGACTGTATCACTAGTTTAAGTGGAAACTCGCAGCTCAGGTCAAAAAGATATAAATCTGATATCCAAGTATATTTCTGGAGTTGTCTGATGCTGTTACGTCAAGTGAACATACAGGCCATAATTGGGATTTAGAATAACCTTTTGATTTAAACATGTCATGGTGCCACATTTGCAGAAAGGTATTGCCTGTTCTGCCACTCTAAATGACACAGGCTCACAATCAGCCATACAAGTATGTCTAATTACTATACACACTTGTTCATTCATCACTCATAACCATACTCTCATTGACACATGGAGGCACTCTCATATTGCCCCTAGTCACTGAATGTGGTACAAATGATAGTACCTGACTCTTAGAAGGTTAGGCATGAAGCCAATGTAGCTGTAGTTATGTGCACATAATGTATCTGTACACCTTACGGGCATTAGTTTTCATATTACCCAGGCTCAGCTCAGGATCTGAGCCCAGGCCTTGTGTCACCTTGTTGTGCCTAGTTAATTACATGTTCTTCAGCAACACGAGCAACAACCACCCCACACAAAAGGAGCAATTAGCAGTACTACTAGTTCCTAAGGATGAAAGGGGTGCAGTGGAATGATCTGCATCAATCGCCCAGCTGTCACACTATACCAGGGATGGGCCTTCCCAGGCCCACTGAACAAAGGAGAGTGCCCAGACAACTGGAAATTCACAGGTCTCCCAGCTCAGCGGGAGCGCCAATACTGCAGTATTCACCTCCCTGCCTAAATCACCCTATAATGCCCTGCTGTTTCCCTGCATTTTTGCCCACATCTCCCTTTGTGGTGATCCCAGAATGACAGGGCCACCACCAACAAACAGAGCAGGATGCTGCCTTCCCCTACATGGATCTCTTGAGTCCTCACCCTCCAAAATGATTACCTCCCTGTGATTTTTATGCATTTTTTCAAGCCCTCCCATGACTGGAGATTTTGTTCTGTAGCTGGGAGTGTTACACCATCTAGGGACCATGTGTATGGTCTCATTCAGGACGGCCTGTAAGGTTTAAAAGTGCATAAATGTAATGCTGCCACACTCCCTGGGGACCAAAGGTATGACTGCAATGCAATGATATATCCATATGAAGCCCTCTAGGGGTTGTTTTCACGATTACAGTTAGGCATCAAATACATGAAAAATACACAAACACAGGGTTTATTCCTGTTTTATTGGTTCATCATAATCATTTCAAATGTTTTATTGAATATTGCAATAATGACAATGAATTCTGCAAAAGGTATCTTAATGTGTTTATGACAAAACAAAATGATTGATTTCACTTAATATGTTTGGGTGACACCTCTAGGGGGTCATCAGTGGTTATTCAATGTCATCTAGGGTAAGTTCCATCTGTCAGTGTACATATTTGTAATTTCATTGCATAGTATTTAGTAGTGTGTGTAATAAATGTACTTCTCCTTCTTCTAAAGAAAAAGTGCTCACTGAACTGCCATTTATTGATGTTATTGTTGCATGTCAGTGATAAGTGATTGCTAGTCCACACCACCCCTCTTGATTAGGCCCTGGGCTGTTAAGCTCCATTACCCTGTGAGAGTCAACATTAAAATATGGTGTTTGGTTACCAGTAAGGCCAAATGTGAATCTATTACTTGTGCAGGCCACACAACTAATAGCCCATTTTCCAGCATTCACTCATACCTATTCTTTCACAAGCATTCACACATACACTCACCATTCAAAAGCACATACTCAAGCACATACACCCACACACACTCATTCACAAGTACAAATACACCTACATTCATACACGCACAAACACCAAACATTAAAATAAATTGTACCAAGCTGAAGGGATGATCGCAGATGGGGTGAGGGATGCTTCAGTGGTTTTTGGAGGATTTTGACTGCTGCCTCCTCTCATTGGCTGATCTTGTTATGGGTCAGCCAGTGAGAGTACACAACAGTCCCTTACTCATCACTCTGTGGCAACAGGCCACTGATGGACACTCAGCCTCTCAGCCATGGACACTTCAGGACTTAAAACTGAAACACCCAAGTCTGAGTCTATATGTGATCTGCCCCCTTGGGGGAGGACGTATATGCACTTTACTGGACTGAGGAGGTGACACCCACTGTGGTGTGAAATCCTTAGCCCAGCAAATCTCAGCTCGGGCAGCCAGGCACCTCCCCAAGTAGTGCATGTACAGTGCCTGACTGCCTGACATGAGAAAGAAAATAGAGTCCGTTAGCCTGACCTTTGCTCAGCCTGACACACACTCTTCCTGTCAGCAAAAATGTGGGTGGTGGAGCTCCTTTTGTCTTAAGGACAGGCCGCTACTCTGTTCTACTACCATTGGTGAACACAAACGTGCCAATACTAAACTCCAGGAGTGAACGTGCTTTCTATTCCTCTGATCTGAATAATGTTTCTGATTACTCCCCGTTTAAGACTATTTGATCTTTGCAAGCTCATTTAGTTGTCACACCTAGGTTTAGGATCTCAAAGAGACCCTGCTCCTTTTCATTCCTGGCCACTCAACTTTGGAATAAGCTTCTGGTGATTCTATGAAGTGACAAATTGATCTATATTTTAGAAATATTCTTAAAACTGCTATTCACTTTCTGTTAATCAGTAGTGGTTGCAAATTCCTCAGGTCTTTGCAGTACCAGAACACTTTTAGGGGCAGCTGTGAATTATAGAAATCCTGTCCTGATAATTCGTCCATTCATTCCAATTTGACTAGTGACCCTCTTTATCTTCTTACCACTCTTAGTTTAGAGAAATCTGCAGCAAGTTCAGTTCATGTTCCATTGTGCTGTAAAGTATCTAATTTTTATTGTCTCTAAGATCAGTCTAATGTGTTGATGTCTCATCAGGTAGACAATAAAAGCTCTGTTCCTAAATGCACGCTGCATCTCTAAGGGTGAAAGGAAGGTTACATTGAACAGTTTAGTGCCCATTGCTCAGTGGTTGCTTAAGAATATTTGCCCTTCAGGTTTTCTAGGACTGTTAGAAAATTGGTTATTGATTAAGGGAATGAAACCACACTCAGGCAACAATACAATCCTTATCAGGGACTAAAGTCACTTAGTTAACGTGTGCTTAAACCTCTGGTAGCTTGGCACAAAAAGTCAGGCTTAACCTAGAGGCTATTTATGCAGCACACAAACAGAAATGAAGTGTAAATACAAAATAAGAAAAATCCCAAACCAATTAAATGATAGAGTTAATCATTTTAATAAATAAAATGATATCAGAATGACAACAATCCAATCAATACAACTGGAGATATGCAATTTCACAGTTTTAGGTAGACATAGTGCCTAAAATACAAAGCACCACTCATGGTCATCTGGCCACGCTAGACTCGAGGGAAGTCAGCACCATGAAGCCATGGGCCAAATACAGGGACCAGGCTAGTCCCACTGTAAAACCTACCTTCTTAAAGTCTGGCATGAAGAGTTACATTCATGGCGGAGGAGGAGGTCAAGAGTAGCAGAGGGAGTGTTATGGATGGTCATCACTGTAGTACAAAGAGCAGGTTGGGTGGTGCAGGCTATCTTTGCCATAACACAAAGAACCGGTCAGAGGCAGTCATTGTGGGAACTTCCCAATGACAGTCACCGTGAGTTGTCATTGCTGTAGCACTAAGTGCAGATCTCGTATTGCTGGTCGTTAAAAATGCTCGCTGTAACATGAAGAGTCTGGCTCACAAGTATTGTTTTGGTGGTCATCATGGGCAATGGAGTGATGGCGGGAATAGTCTTGTTTGCAGTCGTGAAGACCCCAAAATGTAAAGGTTTCTCTTTTTTTCACAAGAAGAGCTTAACTGATGCCAGACAAGGGTTCAGAACATGGGAAGGCACCTCTTTGGGATCAGGAACTCAATGCAGCAGAGGCTAGAAGGACTCAGGCAGGTCAAGTTGCACATTCAGGCAGGTCCAATGCAGTAAGTCAGCTGGGAAATTGCAGACAGGCTTCTGGAGCTTGTTGTGTCCCTGTAACTCAGACAGGAGGTCAGCAAACTGTCTTCAAGCAGCAGTACAGCCCTCTGGTAGCAGCAGGGCAGTCATCTAGGGTGGTCCTTCTTCTGTAATGTCCGAAAGTGTACTGATGAGTGGCTTAGGAGGTCCAATATTTATCCCTGGTACCAGCGTTTGAAGTGGGGGATTCCCTATACAGCCACCACATCTGCTTCTGGAAAGTTATTTCCTTCTCCTTTCAAGGCTCCAAGAAGCCTGGAGTGACAAAAGACTAGTGTCGTATTCCTTTGTGTGTGCCGGAGGCAAGTCCCTTGAAGGGTAAATGGGACAAGGCAAGCTCTGCCATCAGCCAGTCCAGCAGGATGGCCCATCCTGCCCACTGCATGTCCCTTTGTGTCGATGTCTTGGAGGAATACAGCAGAGCCGCTCACATTCATGTGACCCAGGACAGTGGCAGAAGGCACAAATAGTTAGGACAAAAATGCCAACTTTCTCTGAAAGTGACATTATTAGAATTGTGACTTACAATCCGACTTTACCATTAAAAAACTTTTTAAATTGCAATCCAGTTGAGCGCAATCTATATAGTTCTATCTGCTCCAAACAAAAAGGTTTTTGCTTATTAAATGTAATAAGGTAACCCAGTGTTAGTCAATGGGAGAGATAGGCCTTACAGTAGTGAAAACAGCTCTAGGACACTTTCACTGCCAGGTTATGCAAAACTTAAATCAACATGTCCTACCTTTTAATAAGCATGGACCCTGCCCTATGGGCTTACAAAGCATACCTTTTAGGTGACTCATAAATATTTAAAAAAATAATGTTTAGGCCAGGCAAAAGGTTTAGTTTGCTGGGTCAAAATGACAGTTTATAACTTCTCTACAGGCCACAGAGGCAGGCCTGAAACATGTTTTAAAAGGGTACTTTATAGGTGGCAAAATGAATGCTGCAAGCCCGCTAGTGGCATTTAAATATTTTAAATTACTGGCCCTGGGTACACATAGTACCATTTTCTAGGGACTTAAAAGTGAATTAAATGTGCCAGTTAGTTGTAAGCTAATTACTTTTGCCATGTTTGAAGTAGAGAGCACAAGCGCTTTAGCATTGGTTAGCAGTGTTGAAGTGAACAGAGCCCTAATGCCAAAGAAAATGGATTCAGCAAAACAGGAGTAGTGAAGGCAAAGGATTTGAGGGACTACCATTCTAAGAATGTCAGGTCTAACAATGATTCTATATCGGGTTCATCCCATTCTACCTTCGAGGTCACTATTTGCTTCCCCCAGCTCAGTTCCACCAGTTTAGAGATGTGTATGGTGGTTTCAATTGTGTTTAATACTTGACATTTTTTACTTCATCTACATTTTCCATGGAGGAGCTGTCAGATAGGGCACAACCACTTCCAATGCCCTATCCCAAATGTCTTAACATCTGTATGATTCTCCTAACGTAAAATTCTCGCAAGAGGATTCATATTGGATCTGTCCAACATTGCATCCTAAATTTCTTTAAATCTGCATGATCCCCTTAACAAAGGTTCTTGCCAGAGGAATTAATTTCTTCTTGAATGAAGTAGCTTTTGCTTTGAATTCTGTCATCAGCAGAGTCCACATCACTTTTCCTCTTGTCTTGTGAGCACACATAAAAGGATGGGAGCAAGCTTATGAGTGGGTATTCTTGAAGCACTGTAGAATCTGTCCCGAGGAATTCACCTCTCATTTCCTTCTGTCAGGAAACTCATAAACACTAGATTTACCAATGATGTTCAACATAATCTTCACAATGATGTGTTATACTTTGTCATCAAAGCATTTTAGCCAATGCACCTTGCAGAGAATATTGAATATATCTCACTGGAACAAGGCAACCCTGCCAATAGCATACCATAAAAGACCAGAGTTTCACGATTTATATATGCAAATGTGCTTAGTAAACTGCAAGGTCCTCAGTTTCGCCACTTGCTTGGAAATAAAACTAAAGTGGCTACGCAATATCTCCCACAATTTACATACCGTGGATTAATTGCCCATAAAAGGGTGCATGGTTCTAAGGCTGTTCATCCTTAGAGTATAGCTTTCCTGATTAAACATTTCATTAAAATTTCCAGAGTTTTGGTGATGTCCTGCATTTTTTAGAGCATTGTTTTTGAAAGAACCTTCTCTGTGCAGGCTACATGTCTACTTCAGAAATACCTTAAAATACCTTAAAATCTTTTCACTGTGTAGCTTAAGCAGCAAATGTTACTATTGAGTATTGTAGTGGGCAGCCAGTCTCTCTTAGTGCAATGAAACCATGTCAGTGACAAACAGGCATCAGGAAAACGTCTTAATATAAGATGACATTGTATAGTGTTCATTTGTCCACTTTCAAATTGGTGATTTTGTAGTAGATATAGGTGCAGTATAATGATCACTGAGTTTTACCCCCAATGGGAAACATGGAATTTTTCCGTCTACCAATTTTATTTCTTTTTTTGTAATGCTACTTATAGGTGCAAAAACATATTTCCTTAAATTAGAATGATAGTTTGTCTTTTTCTGTAAGCCTGTTAAAAATTAACGGTGAATGGTGCAATCCCAGTGCTCCACAGTAACTTACGAATATTTTCATGATCGACCCCATTTTTTGGGGATTGATGATGCTGTTTTTGGATACTCCTAATTGACTGTTTAACTAACATACAAGTCCCTAGTTTATGGTACTTAGGGGCATATTTAGGGGCATATTTATACTCCGTTTGCGCCGAATTTGCGTCGTTTTTTTTGACGCAAATTCGACGCAAAACTAACTCCATATTTATACTTTGGCGTTAGACGCGTCTAGCGCCAAAGTCCATGGAGTTAGCGTCATTTTTTTGCGTGAACACCTTCCTTGCGTTAATGATATGCAAGGTAGGCGTTCCCGTCTTAAAAAATGACTCCGATGCTATTGCGTCGTATTTATACTCCCAGGCAAAAATGACGCCCGGGAGTGGGCGGGTCTAAAAAACCCGCATTTGCGCCGGATTTTAGCGCCTGGGTCAGGGCAGGCGTTCAGGGACCTGTGGGCTCAGAATGAGCCCAGAGGTGCCCTCCCCTGCCCCCAGGGACACCCCCTGCCACCCTTGCCCACCCCAGGAGGACACCCAAGGATGGAGGGACCCACCCCAGGGACATTAAGGTAAGTCCAGGTAAGTATTATTATTATTATTTTTTTTGTGGCATAGGGGGGCCTGATTTGTGCCCCCCTACATGCCACTATGCCCAATGACCATGCCCAGGGGACAGAAGTCCCCTGGGCATGGCCATTGGGCAAGGGGGCATGACTCCTGTCTTTGCTAAGACAGGAGTCATTTCAATGGGGGATGGGCGTCGTAAAAAAATGGCGCAAATTGGGTTAAGACGTTTTTTTTGCCTCAGCCTGACTTGCCCCATTTTTAGACACCCAAACGCCATTTTTCCCTACGCCGGCGCTGCCTGGTGTACGTGGTTTTTTTTCACGCACACCAGGCAGCGCCGGTCGGCTAACGCCATTCAATAAATACGGCGCCCGCATGGCGCTTCAGAATGGCGTTAGCCGGGGCTAATTTTTTGGGCGCAAAACTGCGTTAGCGCAGTTTTGCGTCAAAAAGTATAAATATGGGCCTTAGTGTACCCAAGGCTTGAAAGTTAAATATCACTGGTAGGCTGCATTGCATATTTTGCAACCACTAAAGTGACAACGCAAAACATGACTGCAGGTGTGCCACCAATACCTTGGCGGGGCAGGTTCATACTACAAATTTAACGCGTCAAAATATTTATGTAGTGCACAGTAAGGCGTGGTTCATGATACTTAAAAGAAGAACATGTGAAGGTTTCATTTATTTTCACTGTAGCAGGGTTAGATGTTACAATGGAAAGCATTAGGAGTAAATATTAAAATTACACAACGTTATCTCCACCTAGGAGCCAGCTAAAAAAATCATTTTTTAACTATTTTAAATATTAATTACAAATAAAATTTATTGATAAAGTCAGATTTGTTACAAATATTTTTCAAATGTTATTTTCAAAAGGTCACCTTTTCCTGTCTAACACCTCTAGAACCCCATTTGCATGAGCTTCTAACTGTCATGCAGGAGCTGAATAACTCCTTGATGAGGTATTAACTTTCTCCCAGACCTGAGACAAACATCTTGGGCCTGGGGTGGTGTTCTGTTCCCCTGACAGGATGACCATCAAGTGTCCAGTAGCTTAATTAACTTCAAAGAGGTCTTAACTGTTGCAGGCAGATGTAGGTAAAACCTGGGCCTGCCCCACTTTTGTCCTGTTGACCAGAGAGGTATATGTTGGAGTGAGTCTAGACCCCAAATGCTGTTCCTGAGGTCCTAGAAGCTTCAGAGTCAGAGTGTACTCCTTTTGCCTAATCCTAAAAACTAGGATTTAGGAACTTTTTCTTAACTTTCTTCCAGGAGAACCATTGTGGAATTGGGACCAACCTGCCAGCTGATCTACTGAGAGTGCATCACCTGTGGTCCTAACTTCACTGCAGGTCCCATTAATTTCTTCTCTGAAGGAATAAATTAGATCCAATTGGCCTAGCATTGAGGTCATCCAACTACATTAAACCACCTTCAACCATATCTTCAACCTTCCCCCACTGAGGAAATCCAAATCCAGAAAATACTTTATTACAAAGGTAGAAAACATCAATGTGCTAGATGCCGAGCAGCATTCGATTGATGTTGACTACTTCTTGGACATGAACTCCAGATTTTTCTCACCTTTGTTAACAGCTTCACTGACATCTTGTCCTTGGTCAACATGTTGTCAACAAGTCCATCCTTGGATCCATCAAGCCTCATTGAGGACTGTACTTTCTGAAAATGTTCTAAGTCTGAAGATAAATTTGTGAACGGGACCAACCCGGTCCTCGTATCCACATGTGCTCCATCACAGTCAGCCAAAAACCTTACCCTTATCCCGGTCTAGCATGATCCATTGCCTATGGGTTGCACTTTGAGCTCTTTGGCACTATTTTAATTTAAAAATAAAAAAATAAAAAATCCTATTTCTGGTTCTCCTTATTGGAGTTGTGTCATTTTGGAGTAATTTTATTCATTTAAATATTCTCTATTTTTATAAACTGCAGTGGGATTTTTATTGTGTTATGTTTTACTGTTCAACTCTTTCGGTACTCCTAAATGCTTCACACATTTTCTTAAGGTCAACCTATCTGCTCTCTGCCATAGCTGTCAAGGGTTAAGCATAGGCTTAAATTACTGAACCATTTACTTGAGCTAGCAAGTATTGCCTTTATTACTTGTGGTGGACTACTACCCACCCAATTTATAATCCAGTTTCTCAGAGGTAGCTGCAATTTATGCAGTCATTTAAAGCAAACCAATTGTAGTCTTTTGTTACATGAGTCCTCATCTTTAAAATAGTAGCAGTAATGAAAAGCTATGGACTGTGATGCAGCCTGACTATTTACCAGTTGCTTCAATTAATTCAAGCTTCCCATCCATCACTTTTTTGTATATGTTTGTATAAAAATTAAGGTGGCAACCTCTGTGTTCTCGAGGTGAGGAGCAGATCCATTGGCTCTGTCCTTATGGGTATGTGGGTAGTTGATGGGGATTAGCATCAAAGTCCATGGGTGAATGCATGGGAATGTCAATATGCCACCCCCGGTATGCCTCCTTGACATAAAGTAGCCCGTAGGTTTAGGGCTACTTCCAATGCAATTTAGGTTTTACATGGGAAAGTAAGCCTCAAAACAACACTTTGCACCAGGTGTGTGTCTCTTTTGTGGTACAAACCAAGTGCAAAGTGTTAGTAAATCCATCCCATTACTGTAACATGATAATCGGGGAGTCACACTAATCCTGTGTTAGGAACCTTAGAATAAAGGAAGAATGAGGGGGAAACCAAGAACGGTCTAAACCTATGCCTTTGAGTTTGCAAGCAGCACTTTGATGCCAGTTCACAACTCAAAGTCCTGTATTAAAAGGGTTTTTTCTTATTAACCCCAAGTAACAAAAGGATCTTTGTGACACAAGCAATAACCCACTGAGCTATCAACATCAAATAGCAAGCTGTGATCTTCAGGTGACACGTTGTGCTTTGCAGAAGGAACATGTATCCTCTATGCTCCTACATCGAGTCAAAACTGTGACCAGACAAATCACAGATCTTTCCCTCAAGTACATTAACCACCAGAATGTTCATGCACTTGTTATATCCCCTGACGAATGCTCAACACACAAAGATCTCTACAGGCTGCTCTTATCTCAGTTCAGCCTCTCAGTCAGAGGGCACCGTCTCCACCTTGGTGCCCCTGTGAGGGCACTGGTTTCAACGTCCTAAAGCCATCCCTGGAAAAGGTAAGTTTGAATGTGAATGAGTTTGCATTCTAGAAATGTCACTCCTATATAATGCAGTGTTTCAAAATTAGCTAACTGCAAAATAGTGTATGTAGTCTGGTGTTCAACTTTGCAGAGCTTTGAGAAATGTAAATTACCCTTTACTCCTCAGGATCTAGTTCATAAAGCCATTCAACTTAGGTGCTTAAAAAACCGCACAAAATAACCGGGCTTCTGTGTGCACATTCATGCTTGGAATTCACAAAACATGAACTGATACTTGTAAAAGGATTCATTTGCATACTTCCCAGGGGTATTCCCAAGAACTGCAAATAAAAGATAATGGGATTACAATGTAAATCTCCAAAATATTGAGGGCCTCATTTACTACGTTTTGGCACAGGGCAGCTCAGCATGATTTTTTGCTGCTCCACCTTGTGTCAAAACAAAAGGACAGGAATGCGTTGTTTATGTGCCGGAAGCGACACCTCCCTTCACATAAACAATCATTAATGGGGTTTCCTCTTTCTATGTGTGCTGCAGAATTCTACACACATGGGAAGAGAAATAAACTGGGAGAAATAATGTTATTATTCCCCGCTGTGTAACTTTAACACCACCCCTGAGGTGGTGTAGGAATCTGACGCATTCCCAGACTTGTAAATCCAGGAATGCGTCAGATTCCATCGAATTCCATGGGTGTTGGTAACACCCACACCAACACCCATGGGATGCATAACACTGCAAGGTGTCTTTGCCTGGCCCTGTAAATATGAGTCAGCAAATTGCGCCACTGGAGCATCAAAAAGATGACACTCTGGTGGCAGCAGTGTGCTGCTAGGCCCTCGTAAATGAGGCCCTTAGTTTCCAATCACTATTTTGTTGTTTCTGGAAAAACTGTCAAACAAATTATGTGGGTGCAACATACGTAACAAGGTTGTATTTCATTTTCACATTTATAGCAGTAAGAGTATATATGAAAACTAATAAAACAGTTTAAAGTAATGTGTGATAGTATGTGACATTTCTTAAGAAATTTGCAGCTTAAGGTAAAATGTCCCTTTTTTCAATTTAAGTGTAAACTGCTGATTCAACGTGGAACCAATGGAATCACGCGGTAAAACATCTATTTTTATACTCCTCATCTACTACACACACAAAAACCTTGTGAAGTAAGAAACAGCTAGTATTAGTGCATCTTTGATGCGGTGTTGACTGAACCTCAATGCTGCTGTAACCTGCTGGTTGCAAGTATGTTCACACTGCACTGAAAAGAAAGGCTACGATTGCAATTCAGGTGCATACAGAACAGTGTTAGCTACAGTTTTTTTTTTTTTTTTAATCTAATCTGTACCTTCATTTAAGATTGTGTTCAGCGTGAACAAGGCGAATTCAGACACCAATACCCTGTAGAAGGTCCATAACTCAATTGTTGATAAAGTTACCTTGTAGAGTGGTGCAAGAGCAATAATGAAAACTATTATTGACTCTGGTTTATAATCTGTAAAGTAATATACATAATTTGTGTTAGATCTGCAAGAAAAGAAGCTGATCAGTAAGGCAAATAATATCCACTGCTTGCAACATCTTTAATCGTTCTGAAGGACACCTTCCAGACAGATTTAACACTTGATTGTGCACAAGTGGGTTCATACAACACTGGGTAGACACTCTCACCGTCTACGCAATAAAGCAGTAATGCTAAAATGCATATTTCCTCTGGAACAAAAATAGAGGAGTTTGCTTCCAATCAGTACCGTAGACTGCACGCATGAAAATAGACAATTTTTGGGGCCATAAAAGTTGTTCCTACGAGAAAGAATACACAAAACCAGAGCGCCAATTGAGCTTGCTAAAGCCTTTACAATTTCATACACCTGCCGACAAATGTCCCACCCTCTCAGGAGTGAGGTGAATCACTGAATTAAATGTATAGAGAGCAAGGATTTTTAAACAATATTCATTTGTGATAGACTAGAACAGGCAGGTAACAGAGAACAGGCATGACCACTACAACGAACCTTGAGTGGGGGGGTTCTCCCCTCAAGATAATTTGTAAAATAAATGGCAAAAACGGTGCATTCTACAACACATTTTCATTATACATTCAATTGTTATAGTTTTTAAATCATAGCAAATGTTGACCTTACAGGGCACCAGGATAAAGCAATCTTCATTGGGGCTCTTCAACGATTTCTTCACCATCGCCCTCTAACAGTGCCTCTCATCTCTCCACAGCCCCTCTCTGACATGTATTTCATGTGTTATATAGCAACTCTCTTACCAGCACAGTGTGTTGGAGCACTTTACATTATGCACACATACAGAGACAATGATTCATACTTGTGTAAATCAGTGTATAGAAAATGTTACATACGACAACGGGAACTACAAGGTGTGGCATTCACATGTCATCCATACTGGTAGCCATTTTTAAGAATACTTGGTTTGGGGAAACATAAACCCAGAATTCAGAATGTAACACAGTGGTTAGGGTTGACTTTACTACCAAACAAACACTTTTTTGTAAAATAAGGATATTCAAAGACTGGGGAAAAAAACATAACTTTCTAACCTGTTCCATGCAGTCTGCATACTGCTCTTTGATGGCAGTTCATAGCTCACTGTGCTAGGTTCTGATTGTAACTTATGAACTGCACAGTAAGAAAAGGATCCCTGTGACAAAAGCAATATCCCACTGAGCATTGCAAATAAAATTATGTTCTTTGATCTGCATAGTATATGTTCTTTGCAGCAGGTATATTAACCCTCACTGCTTCCTTAGATGAGTCAGAAGTGCCTCTAGAGAAAACTCTGAACTTTCTCAAGCAGGTACCTTAATCACTAGAATTATCTTGCCATTTTTATTGTTGCCTGGAAAGTGTTAGCTATAGAAGGAACTCTGCAGTGCTTATAAAATTGCTGCACTGCTACAAAACAAGCCACCTAGTAACAAAAGCAACCTCCCCATCCTTCCAGCCTCCCAGGGCAACACCCTATGCCAAGAATGGCCAGTCCATCCTTGACACCTTCCCTTTCAAATTATGGGAAAAAAAAACACTCAGGGGCTTATTTACAAGCCCTGTGTGCCTCTGGTGTGTCACTTTTTTTGATGCACCGGTGGTGAATAGTGCAGACCATATCTACAAGGCCACGCAAAGCTACTTTGCATGGCTTTTCATGGCCATGTAGATATGGTGCACAGCAAAGCATTGCAAGTCACTGCGTAGCCTTACACTGGGTCAGGGAGACATTCCATGGACGTTGCAGTGGGTTTTCCCATGCAACACCCATGCATTTTGACGCATTCCCAGATTTACAAAAATCTGTAAATCTGGGAATGCATTGAAATCTTAAGCCTCCCAAGGGGCAGTGCAGCAAGAAGAAATATCTTTATTTCTCCTTGTTTTTCCTCCTTCTGTGTGTGCTGCATTCCGAAGCAGACAAATAAAGAGGAAAAAGCCTCCATGGATTGTTTTCGTACAAGTAAGTGTCCCTTTCTGCACAGAAACAATCCTGTCTGTGATGCAGACATCCCTGCACCATGGTGCAAAGGTGACTGCATCAGTGCTAGGCAGTCCATTGTGCACTAGCGCAGGGGGAGAGGACAGAAATGTGCCGTATCTTGTAGATATGGTGCATTTCTGTTCTTTCCCATTGGCGCAGGGCAGCACAGCAAGTTCGCTTGTTATGCTACCCTGAGCCACAAGGCTTGTAAATAAACTCTTTAGCCTTGGAAATATTGTTTGAGGAGTCTCAAATTATAGTAGGCAATACTGCAAAATCTTGATTTTAAAGGATGAAGTTTCCTATCAACCCCAGAGCTGTAGCCCACATTGGTAGAGCATCTATATCAATGTGAGGTCTAACCTGATGATACCAGTGGGTTATGGGAGGGCCTTTGTCCTTTCAAAAAATATTTTTGACACTACTTCATGTTGCTGAGACTCCTTCTTCAATATTCCATGGGCATTTAGCAATTACGTTAGCGATATTAGGAGTCTCAGTCTTTCCATATCCTAATTGTCATACTGCCTCAAAGCAACCATTTTCGGGCCTTACAGTTTTGAATATCTTCATCTAATTGATTGCTTGCTTTAGTTGGTGTAAATTCTGGAACACGGTTTGTAGGCCAGAGGTGTCTCCTAGCCACCAGTGTCACAGTAAGTCATTGTTGTTAGAAATGGGGTCTTTGTTTGGCAGTCAGGTTATCCCCTGTCCAAGCAAGGTCCCTCACTCTAGTCAGGGTAAAAGAGAATCACCCTTAGCTAACCCCTGCTTACCCCCTTGGTAGCTTGGCACGAGCAGTAGGCCTAACTTCAGAGTGCTAGGTGTAAACTATTTGTAACAACACACACAGTAACTTAAGGAAAACATTACAAAATGACACAACACAGGTTTAGAAAAATAGAAAATATATATCTAAACAAAACAAAACCAAAATGACAAAAATCCACAATACACAAGTCAAGTTATCACAGAAAATGCAAAAAGAGTCTTCATGTAATTTTAAACACACATTAACGCTGTTAGCATGAAAATGTATCTTGGGTGCATCAAAAATAACCCTGCACGGGCGAGTGTGTGTCAAAAGGGCTTGCAATGTGTTGATTTCACTCACGAGCGAGACCTTGCATCATTTCTCCTTTAGTCGGGACGCATGTGTCGTTTCTTCTCTCCGCAGGAGAGCGATGTGTCGATCTGGTCAGCACTCTCGGGTCCGGGCATGCCTTGTGTCATTTTTTACATGCCCAGTGGTGTTTCCGTTGGAAATCTAGCCGCACGATGATCCGAAAACCATGCAGCGCGGGTTGCAATCTCACCAGCCTCCATCGTTTCTCCAGCCCCGGCATCAGTTTTCGGGTCGCGTTGCAGGCGAGCGTTGATTTTCAGCCGCGAAGCCGGAGGCTCATCGATTTTTCAGCTGCAGATCAGAGTCGCATCGATCTTTTCTCCGCACGGTGGCTGGTGCGTGGATTTCTCCCTCTTAGGCTGCAAGTTTCTGCTTTCAGGGTCCCTGGAACTGGATGGGCACTACTTGGCAGAGTAGGAGTCTCTCCAGAGACTCCAGGCGTTGTCAGAGAGAAGTCATTGTGTCCCTGAGACTTCAAACAAACGAAGGCAAGCTCTAAATCAAAGCCCTTGGAGAGTTCTTCACAAGAAGGAAGGCAACCCAAAGACCAGTCTTTGTCCTCTAGCACAGGCAGAAGCAGCAACTGTAGGATAGCTCCACAATGCACAGTCACAGGCAGGGCAGCTCTTCTTCCTCAGCTCTTCAGCTCGTCTCCAGACAGAGGTTCCTCTTGGTTTCCAGAAGTGTTCTAAAGTCTGTGGTTTTGGGTGCCCTTCTTATACCCATTTTCTCATTTGAAGTAGGCCTACTTCAAAGCAAAGTCTCTCTTGATTGTGAAATCCTGCCTTGCCGAGGCCAAGCCCCAGACACTCATCAGGGGTTGGAGACTGCATTGTGTGAGGGCAGGCACAGCCCTTTCTGGTGTGAGTGACCACTCCTTCCCTCCCTCCCAGCGCAGATGGCTCATCAGGAAATGCAGACTACACCCTAGCTCACTTTGTGTCACTGTCGAGTGTGAGGTGCAACCAGCCCAACTGTTAAACTGACCCAGACTGGGAATCCACAAACAGGCAGAGTCACAGAAATGGTTTAAGCAAGAAAATGCTCACTTTCTAAAAGAGGCATTTTAAAACACACAGTCTTAAAATCAACTTTACTAAAAGATGTATTTTTAAATTGCGAGCTCAGAGACCCCAAACTCCGCATGTCCTTCCGCTCTCAAACGGAATCTACACTTTAACCAGATTTAAAGGTAGCCCCCATGTTAGCCTATGAGAGGAACAGGCCTTGTAACAGTGAAAAACACATTTTGCAATATTTCACTGTCAGGACATATAAAACACATTACTATATGTCCTACCTTAACCATACACTGCACCCTGCCCTTGGGGCTACTTAGGGCCTACCTTAGGGGCGCCTTACATGTAAGAAAAGGGAAGGTTTAGGCCTGGCATGTGGGTACACTTGCCAAGTCGAATTTACAGTTAAAACTGCACACACAGACACTACAGCAGCAGGTCTGAGACATGATTACAGATCTACTTATGTGGGTGGCACAACCAGTGCTGCAGGCCCACTAGTAGCTTTTGGTTTACAGGCCCTGGGCACCTCTATTGCATTTTACTAGGGGATTATTAGTAAAAATAACAAATAACATGAGTTGACCTGTAAACATGCCTCAGGCCTGCCACTGCAGTGTATGTGTGTGCAGTCTTGCACTGCCAATTGGACTTAGCAAGTGTACCCACTTGCCAGGCCTAAACCTTCCCTTTTTATACATGTAAGGCACCCCTAAGGTAGACCCTAGGTAGCCCCATGGGCAGGGTGCAGTGTATGTTAAGGTGTGACATGTACTAATGTGTTTTACATGTCCTAACAGTGAAATACTGTTGCAAGGCCTATCTCTCTCATAGGTTAACATTGGGGCTACCTTTAAATATCCTTAACGTGTAGTTTCCCTTTGAGAGCAGGTAGAAATGTGGAGTTTGATGTCTCTGAACTCACAATTTGAAAAAACATAGTTTAGTGAAGTTGGTTTTTAGATTGTTAGTTTGAAAATGCCACTTTTAGAAAGTGGGCATTTTCTTGCTTTAACCATTCCGTGACTCTGCATGTGAGTGGATTCCCTGTCTGGTCAGTTTGACAGTTGGGCTGTTTGTGAATCCCCTCTAGACAGTGAGACAAAGGGTACTGGGGTGTAGCCTGCATATCCTGATGAGCCATCTGGTCTAGAAGGGAGGGCGGAGTGGTCCCTTACACCCTAATGGGCTGTGCCTGCCCTCACACAATGCAGTCTCCAGACCCCTGGTATGTGCCTGAGGCCTGGCCTGGGCAAAGCAGGATCCTGTAAACAACAGAGACTCTCCTTTGAAGTTTGCCTTCTTCAAAGGCAGAAAGGGGTATAAGTAGTGGACCCAAAACACCAGACTTTAGATTTCTTCAAGACCACTTCTGGAACCAAGAGGAACCTCTGCCGAGGAGAAGAGCTGGAAAGATGACGAGAAGTGCTGCCCCTGCCTGTGACTGTGGTTTGTTGGGCTATCCTGCAGTTGCTGCTTCTCTCTGTGACAGGGGACAAAGACTGGACATTCCTGGGCATTCCTGATTGAGAAGAATCTGCAAGGGCTTGGACTGAGCTTGCCTCTTGTTTTGAAGTCTCAGAGCCATCAAAGACTTCCTCTACCAGTACCTGGACTCTCTGCTGAGACTCCTGCCCTGCTAAGTGGTGCCCTATCTAGTCCCTGGGCCCTTGGGAGGTGAAGTTGGCAGAACAAGAAATTTTTGATTCACCTCCTGCAACGCAGGTGATAGATGACACGCCACCGTTTCCACCTGCATCGCGGCTGGGAGATCGATGTATTGCGGCTGGAGAAACAACGTGCAACACCTGGTTGTGGCTGCTGATTACGATGCAAACACCATGCAGTGCAGTTTTCTAACACCATGCGACCCGATTTTCCACACATCATCCCAGGACATCAAAGCCACGGTGAACCTGTGCGGATCTGAGGTGCCCCATCCGGGAATCGATGCATTGCTCACTTATGAGGGCGAAAAATGACGCTTCGCCAACCCGACCGGAGAAGAAACAACGCATTGCTCCCTTGCGAAGATGGAATCGACACATCGCTGACTTTTCTGATGCACGCTTGCTCGTGTGGCTTTATTTTTGACACAAACCATGTACTTTGTGCAAAATCATAGTTTCCATAGTTTTTTAAGGAGTAAGACTCTTAGGCCCTGATTTATACTTTTTGACGCAAACCTGTGTTAGCGCAGGTTTGTGTCAAAAAGTTTACGACCAACTAGCGCCATTCCTGGATGCCAGCCGGGCGTCATATTTAAGGAATGAGGCTAGCCAGCAGTAAGGACCGATTAGCGTCACAATAATTTATGCTTACCGGGTGGGAGAG
The DNA here is from genome assembly GCF_031143425.1 of Pleurodeles waltl. Taxonomy (NCBI): domain Eukaryota; kingdom Metazoa; phylum Chordata; class Amphibia; order Caudata; family Salamandridae; genus Pleurodeles; species Pleurodeles waltl. Next base: position 761,045,849 of record NC_090437.1, on the reverse strand, counting down.
GCGTAGGGGAAACAGGAGGTTGTGCATCAATGAAAGGCGCTAGTCAGGTTAGTGTCAGAAAAATGATGCTAAACTGACTAGCGTCATTTTTTGACGCACAACCCCCATGGACATGTCTCCTGTCTTAGCAAACACAGAAGTCATGCCCCCCTACCCAATGGCCATGCCATTGGGCACAGTGCCATGTGGGGGGGGGCAAGTTAGGCCGCCCCATGGCACTTAAAAAAAAAAATACAAATACTTACCTGGACTTACCTGGGATGGGTGCCCCCATCCTTAGGTGTCCTCCAGGTGTGGGTGGGGTTGTGCCTGGATGCGGGGAAGGGCACCTGTGGGCTGTTTCCATGGCCAAGCGGCCTCCCTCCTTGAGCCTCTTTTAGGATCAGTGACCCACTTCCTCTGAGCCGGCTCAATGACTGTAGTCAGTTGCCATAGTCAAGTAGGGAAACATATGTTTTCTCTCCTCTAGCTGGGAGCATTTTTAAATCTCCCACCAAACGGGAGCAATCATGGGAGTTTGCTCCCAGCTGGCCGGAGATTTCAAAATACTCCAGCCGGCTCAAAGCAGACTTGTGTTTTGAAAAAAAACGTATATTACCCCCGCCCAAGAGCGAGTATACAAAGAGCAACTGTTCCTTCAGGGCAAGAGTTATGCCAGCTCCTGCACCATGCGCAATGTTGGTTGGTTGGTAATGGGGTACCCACTGATTATAAAGAAAGTTACCAGGGGTCGAGAAGGCCTGGGAAGATAGGCTGCTTAGCCACCCTCCTTTCAAGTAAACTATGGCCTCTGGGGGATGGGTCCCCTGGGCCCAAGAAGGCTGAAAGTGGGGGACTGCACTATGATACAGCTGGGGGGGTTATTCAGGCCTGTGAAGGCCAGGGGGGGTGTGTTACCCCCTCCTCTTTTTCAATTGAATTTGGCCGTAGAGTCTCATGAGGCTAAGGGAGAGGGTTGCTGGACATCCTCCCATTTTTTAAATTAGTTATGCCACAGGAAATGGGGTCCCTGAGGCTTATTAGGGCTTGGGGAGAGTGGCTGCACTCCCCCTTCCCTTCATTTTTATTGCGGTCCCTTGGGACCGAAGGCCAACCTTACACCACACATGCCAAAGGATATGCACAGCATGGGGCTGGCACCCTATGGGGGTTATCTGCCTTCGGTGATTTTTTGTTTCTTTTCAGTGAATATATATATATAGAGAGATAGCTAAATATGACTTTTGAGGATGGTCAAAGCACTTCTATCTGTGGCCTAATGTACCTCCCCCTTAAAATCCATTTTTAGAGCTAGCACTGTGTCTGTGGCACCCATGTCAACAAGTTCAACCATGTCATTCACTTAAAGGTCAAGAGGGTTTTTTCTAATGTTTCTTCTTGTCAAATGCATTTGAGTTAGGATTTTGGTGTCCTATACATCCAGGGATTCCATGACACATAAAGTGACTTGTCAAATGGTCCTTGAATAAAGACATCAGTTTGGGCTCTTGTGCACCTACAATAAGTAGCTTGACCACCTAAACCACTTTGAAATTTCCAGTAGTCATTCTCATTCTTGCAGCTTTCATACTTAAATCCCCTGTGTTATAACTGTAGGTTCTGGACAACTACTCAGTGGTGTATATCAGACTATAAAGCAGTGGGATTCTGGATCAAACGCATACCCACCCATTTACCTTCCTTTTTATTTTATATAAAGTTGATGCATAGGACTTGTCTCCTCAGGGCACCAGAAAAGTGCTACAACTGACAAAAACAGAACTATAGCTATACAAATTGTCCAGGGTGGAGGAAGAGTTTGCTGTAAACACTTCAATATAACATAACAACAACTACAAATGAGTAGAGATATTTTCAGCACTGTACCCACGGGTGGCAATGCCAGCAATCATGGAATGTCCCCACTTTCTATTTTATCATGACCTTTTGCTGGAATTTGTAAGATTTCTTAATGTAGTAATATGACTATGTTTCTTCAAGCTCACAATATCACATGCATATAAGAAACCTAGACCAAAGAACAAGAACAAATACATGGTTTTATATCCAGTGAAGAAACCAGCCATGGACTTATCAGAAAAGGTTTCTCAATTTGCCTCTAGGTTTCTCAATTTCAATTCAATAAACAGAAGAAAATAAATTACAGATGTAACTTCTAAAACCAGTATTGCTTTATCAGAATAAATCTAGGACCTGAAGTGCCTCAGTGTCAGTGAATTTATGTTATCATTGATCAATGATCAACAATTCAATGGGCAATAACAACAAAGTTCATCAATCAAGTTGAACAGTTATTCATTCATAATAAACTATTTGTCAGAGAGGGCAGACACTCATTTTGAAATAGGAGTATATTAAGTATCAGAATCTCTCAATAGCAGCAACAGCATGGATCTGTAGTCGAAATCCAAATCAATACAATTTAGGAAACTGTCAATGGTCCATTATTTTAATAAGCATCAACACTATGTTACTAAGGTGCAAGTAGTATGAGGATAACATCTCAAACCTAAAGCTCCTCAGTGCTAGTAGTTCAAAAGTTACACTTACCGTCCTCCAAAGCAGTAAAGAGATGAATCGTAAATGAAAAAACCTTATCAATCTAATTTAGCAATCATACATTGATCAATTATTATAAAAAAAGTCAAAACTATTTTTCTTAGGTATAGAAAAGATATGGGATCTTGTCTAGTAGCTAAAGTGACCCAGTGCTAAAACCAAAGAAAACTAGACATCCTCAAGGGGAAAAATCGGGATCCTTGAAAACTCCCCAAATTGCTGAAAGTCTGAGGAGGGCCCCTACTTGCCCTGCATATTCCTCCTGAAAGATTTTGGTCTTGCTCATTTTATCAAAGCATTGTTGAGATGTAGGGACAGGTAGCTGTTTTCCAACATTGCAAGATTAAAAAGCAGGCTACCGCTATGGCTATCAAGATGAAATATTGAGAGTGCTTATTCATCCTACTCACTGCATGCAATAAACAAAATAAAACCAATGTGGGCTTTGGTGGAATTATAGCTTGGACACCTCTACTAATTTCACAAAAAAAAACTCACCCCAAAACTGAGGTATTCTGGGACATGTAAACAAATAAGAATTGCTTGGGGTTAGATGGAAACATCCTATGAACTATATGAGGTGGATAATATGCTAACCAATTGGACAGAAAAATCATTCCCTTTAAAATTTGCTGCTATACGAATTTTGTACCTCAACTCACAGAGATATTGCCACTCACCAATGTTCAACCTGCAGTTCATATTTCAATAGATTTCCTCCAAGAATTACTATTTGATTACAATATTTTTGCCGAAAACAGTACTAGTTCCCAACCCCTGAAAGTGTATTTTCACTAAAGAGATGAATTGGCTAAAGGGGGTTTCTTCCATCATTACCTGATAATGTGGTTTCAAAAAAAAATCCTAATTACGTAAAACTAAACTGTAAAATCAAATTCTCGTTGCTGACTTGTTGAGGTATTTGATCCCACGAAATCAAGTTTTAACGATTATAAAAATCCCCCAATTTATTAAATCACTTGGCCATCCATGATTGTAAAGCTGCTTTTGATAAAGCCAGCTCCCAGTTTTCATACTCTTGCTGCCAAAAGCTGAACCATGTTTTCTAAAAGAGAGGCCTGGTAATACGTTGGAAGATGAAGTAACGCCAACCCACCCTGAGCTTTGTCTAGTTGTAGAATTAGCATCCTTACCCTACGCTATTTATTGTGCCATATACATTTTCAAAAGACAGTATGAAGTTCTTTAAAATATGAACTGGCAAGTCTTAAGGAGAGATTTTAAAAAAATCTAAAAATAATGGTCGGATAGAAATTTTAATTAATGCAACCCTTTTGATCAGAAACAGAAGAGTCTGCCTCTCGAGCAGTGCTTTTACCTTGCTTTGCCTGGGGGCCCCCTCAAGTTTTGTTATGCCACTGCATCTGCAATGAATAAGGACAACAAAAGAAGATTCTTTAAAATTTGGATAAGTAAACAATATGGTTGCAAAATCTGGAAAAAATCTTAATACAGTTTAATATCCAAGAAGAATGGAGAACCAATTTAAACTCTGCTGACTTTAAGGCTAAAATGCAAGAGCAAGTCAAAAAACTTCGTTAACTGATAATGATAAAATAATTCTGCATTACGAACCAAGAAAACTAATGTTGCCTCTTCCGACAAGTTGGAACCTCAGTTTAATTTCTGTGTTCATCTGAACATAGGCATATGTGCAAAATGCCTCCAATTTAACTTCCTATTGTTGCTAATAAGAGGTTTAAGGGTAGCTTGGCATTCCAACCTCAGAATCGTTAAGAAGCAATGCAGACTTTGTGGATACAAAACTAAATCCTTGGGTCATGCTGGCTGCAGCTTCACCACATTGCCTGATTACGAGTTTGGCAGGCCGACCGTTGTCCTGCAGACCTGTGAGGAGGAGACCACTGTGGAGCTGGAGGTCTCCCCCCGGCCCAATTACGATGTTTCCTCTGGGCTGACCAGTTTAAACCTCCATATTAGGAGGTTTCTGCTGATCAGCACAGTGGAAGCTGCGGGAGCATTGGCCCCAGCACCCTCAGAATATGCACTGTCTGCTGTGGGCAGTGCAGGGGGCCCTCTATGGCCCCCAGCACTGTATTTCTGCCATTGGGGACCCCGCCATGAAAAGGCTAGCAAAAAGAGAAGTTGTGATTAGCGTGGCTGCTATGAACTCGGGCCTCGGTGGCTGATTACGACCATGACCGCCTCCAACCTGTTGGGATCCTGGCAGCGGTCTCCTGGGGTTCCAGCCACCAGGGTCTTAATCTGGCAGTTGGACTGCCAGGAGAGCAGTGATATGGCCGCCACCACAAGTTTGGCGGTCCTTTGACCGCCAAACTCATAATCGGGCTCTAAGTGAAGCAAAGAACTATCCTGTGTACCATATTTTGACGCATGAACATTCAATAAACCACTCAAGCACTGATAGCCTGCTTTGAAGACACAGGCGGTCATTCTGAACCTGGCGGTAAAAACCGCCAGGGCCGTGGTCTGCGGGAGCACCGCCAACAGGCTGGCGGTGCTCCTTTGGGCATTCTGACCGCGGCGGTACAGCCGCGGCCAGAAACGGAAAGTCGGCGGTCTCCCGCCGGCTTTCCACTGCCCGGGGGAATCCTCCATGGCGGCGCAGCTTGCTGCGCCGCCATGGGGATTCCGACCCCCATACCGCCATCCTTAAGAGGGCCCCTCTTAGAATTTCAGTGTCTGCTTAGCAGACACTGAAATTCGCGACGGGTGCTACTGCACCCGTCGCACCCCTTCCACATTCGGAGCCGGCTTCCTCGTGGAAGGGTGTTTCCCGCTGGGCTGGCGGGCGGCCTTTTGGCGGTCGCCCGCCAGCCCAGTGGGAAACCCAGAATGACCGCCGCGGTCTTTTGACTGCAGTACGGTCTTCTGGCGGTTCCAAGCTCAGAATCACCCCCACAGTGACTTTATGATTTTTCTTTTGGGAAATTCTTAGACATAGCCATTCAGCACTTGAAAGACGTATGTGTTTTTAAAGAACTAATCCTTGAGTTTTGTTAACTTGTCAGATAAGCTGTTCTTTTGCTATCTTATTGTGATATCCTTTATGAAAATTATCATGATCTTAATCGATTTACAATAAAGAATTCATATTCTCCTACAGTTTCAAAATAAAGTCTAGCTTTTGTTGACACTTAAATTTTTTGGGGGGTTGGGGGTTCCATTTCTTTTTGTGGATATAGTTGCTACAGATTTATAAAACAAGGACAGATCTTTGCTTTGCCTGCCACAACGGTACTCTTCAGCACTTACTCCTCTTCTTTGACACACTGTTCACAACTGCTTGGTATTATTATTTGTAGGCTCCATGCACAGATCAATTGATCAATCAGTCAATCAATCAGGAATTTTTAAAGCGCACTACTCACCCGTGAGGATCTCAAGGTGCTGAGAAGGGGGCAGAAGGGAGGTGAGGCTTGAACAGCCAAGTCTTGAGACGTTTCCTGAAGGTAAGGAGGTCTTTAGTCTGGTGCAGGTGGGTGGGAAGAGTGTTCCACCTTTTGGCGGCGAGATGCAAGAATGATCTACCACCGGTTGTGGTTCTGCAGACGTGTGGGACGGTTGCGAGGGCGAGGTCGGCAGTGGGTAGATGCTGAGTTGGGGTGTAGAAGGTGAGCCATTTGTTGAGGTATTCTGGTCCGGTAATGTGCAGTGCTTTGTGAGCGTGAGTGAGGAGTTTGAAGGTGATTCTCTTGTTGACTGGGAGCCAGTGCAGGGTTCTCAGGTGGTCTGTGATGTGGCAGTGGCGGGCAATGTTCAGGATGAGGCGTGCGGAGGTGTTCTGGATGTGTTGCAGCCTCTTCTGGAGTTTGGCCGTGGTTTCTGTGTAGAGGGCATTGCCGTAGTCCAGTTTGCTGCTTACGAGGGCTTGGGTGAGTGTCTTTCTGGTTTGAGTGGGTATCCATTTGTAGATCTTTCAGAGCATGCGGAGGGTGTTGAAGCAGGAGGAGGACATGGTGTTGAATTGCTGGGTCATGGATAATAAGGAGTCCAAGATGAATCCTAGGTTGGTGCATGGTAAGTGGGAGTCGGAGCGGCTCCGAGAGTGGCAGGCCACCAGGAGTCATCCCATGCTGAGGGGGTGGAGCCGAAGATGAGGACTTCCGTTTCGTCAGAATTGAGTTTGAAGCAGCTGCTCTTCATCCATTCAGCGATGGCCTTCATTCCTTCATGGAGTTTGGTCTTGGCAGAGTCCTTGGTGAGGGAGAGGATCAGCTGGGTGTTGTCGGCATATGGGATGATGTTGAGGTTGTGGGATCGGGCGATGTTAGCGAGCGGGCCATGTAGACCTTGAAGAGGGTCGGGCTGCGGGACGAACCATGGGGTACGCCGCAGATGATTTCGGTTGCCTCCAAGCAGAATGGGGAGAGACAGACTCTCTGGGTTCCACCGGTAAGATAGAAGGTGACCCAGTCCAGGGCTCTGTTGCGGATTCCTGCATTGCTTAGGCATGAGCATGGGGTGTGGTGGGAGACGCTGTTGAACGCGGCTGAGAGTTCCAGGAGGATCAGGGCTGCAGTTTTGCTGGTTGTCCAGTATGGTTCTAATGTCGATGGTGACAGCGATGAGGGCAGTTTCAGTACTGTGGTTGCTGCAGAATATGGATTGGGAGGGGTCCAGGGTGCAGTTCTCCTCGAGGAAGCGGGTTAGTTGTCTGTTGACAGCCTTCTCAATTACCTTTGCCGGGAAGGTGAGCAGGGAGATAGGCCGAAAGTTCTTGAGGTCCTTTGGGTCCGCCTTGGGTGTTTTGAGGAGGGCGTGTTTCCAGCTCTCCAGGAAGGTGTCAGACTTGAAGGAGCTCTTGATGATCTTCCATAGTTGGGGTGCGATGACGGCGCTTGCTTTGTTGAGGATGTGGTGAGGGCAGGGGTCAGATGGAGAGCCGGAGTGGATAATGTTCATGATTTTGATGGTGTTGTTGTCGTTGACGGGGGTCCAGGAGAGAAGGAGGTTGGTCGGAGGTGAATCTGTGGTGTTGGTGGTTGCTGCGGGGGTCTGGGTGCTGAAGCTGTCGTGGATGTCTGTGATCTTGCAGTGGAAGTAGGAGGCAAGGGAGTTGCAGAGGTCTTGGATGGCGGGATGGCGTTGGCGTTGGCGTTGGACCTGGGATTTGAGAGTTCCTTCACAACATTGAAGAGCTCCTTATGGCTGTGTGCATTGTTGTTGATTCGGTCTTTGAAGACAGTTTTCTTGGCGGCTCGGATGAGTTGGTGGTGTCTGCGGATGCCATTTTTGAAGACGGTGTCGTTGTACAGAGTCTGATCTTGGTGCCACTTTCTTTCGAGTCTTTGGCAGGTTTGCTTAGATGTGTGGAGGTTGGCGGTAAACCAGAAGCCTTTCTGTCGGTGCGTCTGTTGGAAGGATTCTTGATTGGGGGCGAGAGTATTGTCACAGGTGTCGACCTATTGCCTGAATTTGTGGGCAGCTGCATCAGTGTCGGTGGTGTTGATGGGTGGGTTCCGGGAGAGGGTTACGATAAGTTGGTCTTCGGTGATCTTGTTCCAACTGCGGTGGGGGATCCGTTGTGGGTTGTGGTGTGTTGTGGGTTTCTTGAAAGAGAAGTGGATGCAGTGGTGATCTGTCCAGTGGAGTTCAGTGGTGTGGCTGAAGGAGACGTGATTGCTGGCAGAGAAAATAGGGTTGAGTGTGTGTCCTGCGGAGTGGGTCGGTGTTGTGACGAGCTGTTTGAGGTCGAGGTTGGAGAGGTTGTCGAGAAGGAAGGGGGTGTTGTTGTCGTTGGTGTTCTCGAGGTGGAAGTTTAAGTCCCAGAGGAGTATGTAGTCAGTGGATGCGAGAGCGTGTGTGCTGATGACGTCGGTGATGGAGTCGCTAACCTGCTGTCAGGGGCCGGGGGGCTGTAGATGAGGGTCCCTCAGAGGGTGGTGTTTGGGTCAATGTGGATCTGGAAGTGCAGGTGTTCGGCGCTGCTAAGGGTGTCTTCGGTGCTGGTCGTGATCCTGAGGGTGTTCTTGTGGATGATGGCAATGCCTCCTCCTGGTTTGTTGGAGCGGTCCCTGCTGGTGATCTTGTAGCCGTCAGGGATGGCTATGGCGATGTCAGGCACTGAGGAGGGGTTGACCCAGGTCTCGGTCAGGAAGGCGAAGTCTGGGGAGGCTGAGTCGACTGGATTCCATAGCTCTACTGCGTGCTTGTGGACAGAGTGGGTGTTGAGGAGGCTACATCTGAGATGATTGCGTCCTGCCTTGGTGGGTGGGTCGTTGGTGTGGAGGCTAGTGAAGGTGCAGATCCGGCAGGAGAAGGGTCCGTGGGTGGTCTGTGGGGAGGCTTGAAGGCAGGCGAGAAAGCGGCCGGTGTTGAGTGCGCGGAGGGTGGCGGTGTCATAGTGAAGACGTGCGTGGCGGAGGTGGGAGGCGGGAGCCAGAGTTTCTGGTGCTGGGTACAGTCCAGGCACGGACGAACGCAGACAGGCTTGCCTTTGGCCCGCTGCACGCGTCCACTGTGCGGCCACCATTAAGTAGGGAGGTGGGGGGAGGAGAGAACAGCTGGGAGGCAGGAGCGGGGGTGAAAAATGGCACGAAAAAGGGGGTAGGGCTACGGGGGCAGCAGCGGCAGGGAGAGAGAGAGGAGGGAGAGCGAAAGTGAGAGAGAGAGAGCGGAGTGAGAGAAAAATTAGGAAGAGAGTAGTGCAAAACAAAAGGAGCACAAAGGGACAGAAGTGAAGCAGAGCAGAGAGCAAAGCAGAGACAGGAGGAGGGAGGCAAAAGGTAGCCTAGTAGGAAAGCAGAGCTCTCCCACTAGACACCAGGGATGATGCGCAGGCAGAAGCCTGTGGGTGGAGGAGGGCCTCAAACTCTTGACAGGGGTCAGGAGTTCCGAGGAGCTAGGGAAAAGGCCCTACTTGCTTGATAGGATAGGATCTTTACTTTTTTCTGGAAATGAATCTGTATTTCTCAATGCTCCTTAAGTTTCTACTGTTAAAGACACCACATTTTCCTACGCATTCATGTGGATGTAATTCACAGTCCCATGACCCAGTGTAACAGGGTCCCACTGGGCCTTTTTAGAGGGAGGCAGGGCACACTTACATTTGTATAGGCTGTGTCCTGCCCTCACAAAAAGGGCTTGCTTTCCCCCTACTGATGTCTGGAGCCAGGACTGGAGTTGAAAGGGGGTGTGGTGCATTTCTGAAATTCTTTTGAAGTGCCCCCTATATCAAAGACATTTTGAGTATAAGTACAGGGGCTGTAGCCTCATGTTTTGAGACACAGCGGGGACTTGTATCCAGAAGCTGCTGGTTTTGCCTACTCCACAGAGGATTGCTGTGCTGTCAGAGTTGTTTCCGGGGATGGGGTGGTGTGCCCCCCCAATATTCTACATTCAAGTACATCATGAAGTGCTTTGTCAGTGCCAGGGAAGCGCTGGAGATTGCATGGTGCAGATTGAATGTGCCCCTGAGTACCTAACAGCATGTGTTTTCCTTCTGGGCTAGAGCGTGTGGAGTACTTTGTCGGCAACGCAGGAGAAGCCGGGTGTCCAGTGGAACCGTAACCCTTCAGGAGGAGGGAAATTCTGACCAGGCGGGATCACTGCCCAATAGAGGAGCTGATCTGTGCTGCGCATGCCTGGCAGGTGCGGTGGACTTCTTCACCTTCAATGAAGCCCTGGCCTAGGGCACCAACAGTCAGCAGCTGCCTACATATCAGGAGTGCCACTGCACAGGAAACTTCCCAACTGAGGGTGATGGTGTGTTGGGAACGCCCCTTCTTCAGTGTCTGTGCCACATACTCACGGACAGCCCCAATGTCAAAGCTCCATGTGGGGAGATCGGGAAAGGTTTATGTGCCACCCCCTTTTTTCTTGAAGCATACCTTGCAGGGGCATTCACAACATGGCTTGAAGGTCAGGAGGAAATCCTTGCTGGAGATCCCATTCTTGACAAGTCCCTTCGTACTGTAATTATGGTGGTAGGAGCGCAGGAGCTCCTGTACTTGACGTGGCGGTCTCCACCTACCATATGACCTATGAAAGATGCGCAGATGCGCAGTGGCCTTCGTGGAGAAGGTGTTTTGAGGGTGATTGCTTTTTGTGCTACATTTCACAATGATATTTTATGCCCTTAGTGATTGTGCTATATTACAGGACCTGATGGAAGATGATAGTTTGTCTTTGCCTGGTTAGGGTGATGTGCGTAATTTCAGGATCTGTCTTGTATGCCTTGGGAGGGTGTGCTTTTCATGACATGTGTAATGTGGAAATGTTCTCGTATTTGCACTCATTTTTATGTTTGACAACTGCCTAGTGGGCAAGATAATAACTATTTAATGTAGTTCTGGTCTATGGTTTATGAATAATGATATTATATTTCTACATAATATTGTGTGGAGTCTATTTTGTGGTGTATTTATTGTGTCACAGGTGTGTGTTTTGTGCAAACATTTTACACATTGCCTCTAGGATGAGCCTGACCGCTCTGGCCAAGCTACCAAGAAGGTGAACAGGTGTTATCTATGGTGTGTATCTCCCTTACCCTCACTAAGGTGGTGGATTCTGCCTGGCTTAGGTGCCTACCCTAACCAACTAGAAACCCCATTTCTAACATAACATAAGTTTCTCAAATGTGTCACTGAACGCAGCACACTAGCCAGAAATGCTTCACTATGTTGCAGGACAGGGATAGAGCAGGAGAGTGCCATATTCATAGAGATATGGCACTCTCCTCTCCTTAGTGCCAGCGCTGATTTCAGCTGCCATGTGCCAGGCACACACCTTAGCGCCATAGTGCTAGGGTGCGTGCCTGAGTCTAGCATAAGTTTTGTATAGGAAGGATACACTTCCTATACAATTTACTATGGCTAGACAAAGGAAAACCTTTTCCTTCTTTGTACTGGTGCTGTACAGTAAAGCACACATTCAAAGTCAGAAAAAAAGGAGAAATGAAAATTTTAACGCTGGCTTTTCAGCAGAGTTAATTTTTGGTGCTATACCCTGTCTACTATTGCTAGTAGATAGGGTTTAGCATCAAAGAGTATGGGTGGGTGCATGGGAACTCCCATGTTCCACCCATGTAATGTCCCTTTGATACAAAATAATGCAATGCAGCGTTTCAAGCTGCTTTGCATTACTTTTTGGTGCTTGCTAGTGCCAAACAAGTTTAGCACTGGAAAGTGAATGAGGAAAAAAACATTTTGGTGCAGATTTACTAAACTGTCAGAAAACGCAGCAAAGCAGTAAACATGCTGTGTTGCATTGTGTGACAGTGAGGAAGCTGAAGATCGCCACATCTACAGAGATGTGGCTCTCTCCTACCCTCCACCTAGCACTGTCACAGATTTTTGCTGCTGTGCACTACACATACACCTTAGTGTCATAGTGCAAGGGTGTGTGCAAGAGTCTACTAGAGGTTCCCTTCCAGTACAAAATACTATGCCTAGACAACATTTCGAATTTTTCCTACTTTTATGGGTGTTGCACAGTGCTGTACGCATACAAAATAGGAAAGGAAAAGACAAATTGCAATGCCTGGTTTTAAAAGGCATTATTTTTTTACGCCAAATCCTGTATCACATTTTTGGAAGTAGGGTTTTGCTTTAAAAAAGGATGGGTAGTTGCATGGGAATGCCCATGTAAAGCCCCTTGACGCTAAGTAATGCAACATAGCGCTTTGCTCTGCTTTACGTTACTTTTATTTAATTTCCAGAACAAAACAAGATTTGCATTGGAAAATAATGAAAACAAAATTTTTCACTAGTTTGCATCACTTTTATGATGAAAGGAAATGCAGAATGTTAGTAAATCACCCCCTTTGTGTTGGTTAGCGTCACTTTTGTACACTAACTCAGCACAACATGTTTGAGAATCTCCACCCTTGTTTATCCCAATGGAGGGTTGTGATCACGCTGGGTTCTTCAGCTTTTGATATAATTGGAAGAAATGATTATTGGCGTTATGTATCAATGGAGTTTACCCGCTTTGTGTCAGTCGGGAAATGTGTTGATACATTTTGTCTCTGATTCGCACTAAGTGACAAAGGTTTTCCCATCTATAAATAAGTCTTACATATGGAAACAGTAAAGAAACTTTGCATGCAACATAGACAGGTGATTCATGAAGCTTTTTTCGCATGTGGAAATGTGTTTGGATACATACAGTGCACGCGCTATTACCTCGCATGGTGTAGTGCATGGCAGGATTTATGACATCACTACGAAGCATTTTGGACTCGTAAAAGCTGTGCAACATCAGCATGTTTTAATCTGCATTTGTTAGTGCCGTCCCGGGGACAGTTTTTGATGCACAATGGGAAGTGTGCTGACAGGAGTCAGGAAAATTACATAATCGAAACAAGGGTCAGGCGATCCCTCTGTAGCCATTGTTAAGAAAATGTAATTCAGGGATTTCCTTTTTATTGTATGTGCGGTGCTTCTAGTGTTTGCTCCCAGGAACGTGACATGCATAGGGAAAATAGTGTTCATACTGGGTAGATAAGGCTCCTGCTAGTTCTAATATTAAGTACAGGCGCTCCTTAGCATCGATGTTTGCACCAGACCGGAAGCTCTGCATCCAGCTCTGTTAATCGCCTTTTAAGGGCACTCACAAATGCGAAAAGGGAGTGTTAGGTGGCTTTCAAGAAAAATACCAGGGCTCCAAAAAGGTAACGGAAAAATGAATTGTTAGAGTTTATTACCCGTTACGATGTAATTTGCTTCCAGGAACCCAAAGCCCAAGGGAAAATGAATCTCCCAGGTCATTTCGAATTTTCCATTATAACTGTCAAATTACAAAAATAGAAGACCTCGTGGGGGCCTCGCAATATATATGGCAATATGGCTAGACACCTTAACCATGTCTCTGTGAAATAAACACACGTTTCTGTCTCAGGAAAGTCTGTATTAGACTGCACTAGGGTCACTCTCTTTACCACTATTTTGATATGTATTTTTTTATTTATTTATTTATGTATTTAGAATAATTATTATGGGCTTCTAAACACCAATTCGAAAGCCTTAGTGGTCGAAAATAGTGGAGCCATGTTCAACCAGGGTGAGGGCCAATGTTATACACAGAGAAAGATCCAAACATGAAAAAGCCTTGACCAAAGTATTCAAACACAGGATATTAGGCATCTGACCGATGGACTAGAGAACTGTATACGTATGTAGTCACAGGAAGGATGGGGTTGTATGATTGTCATAATTAAGAGGTTGGTCTTTAAAGATTGTCTGAATTTAAAATAATCCTGTTGCAAAATGAGGTAGTTAGCTTATGAGCTCCAGAAGGACGTACCTTGCTGAAAAAGTTCCCGGCTGCCAAATCTTTTATGTCTTTATCATTGCAATGTGAAAATATGCAACCTCAAATTATCAAAGTGGGGGTGTTCTGTCCCTTAAGGGATTTAATGACTGGAAAATCTTGCCAAACAAGCTGTCTCCCTCACAGATGGGGCTGCCAGAATTTCTTGTAATTTGTTTTGGGACTGGGGTGTAAAGTATTAAGCAAGCCGTTGTACTTGAAGGGCACAGGGCAAATGAGTGCAAAGAAGTAGGAGGGCTAAAACAATGTAGGGATTTATTAATAACCTAGAATGAGGCTTGAAAACAGGAAATAATAATGTCTCTTTTGAGAAACGTTGCATCACTCAATTACGTGGATGTATGAAGCAGTTGCTTTTACATATTCTGACAGTCAATGAGAAAAAGGAGTTCAAATGCATCAGATGCAACCATTTCATCAGATCCAGTTGATCATCTGGGGCCCCTAGAACCAACCAATTGCCTTTAATGATATTTAAAAAAAAATCTTCTGAAGGTTTCAAGCTTGCATTCCGTGTAAAACAAGAGAAATCTGTGCTCCCTCTTCAATTATTGCTTCATTGTGTTGCTGGATATGGAAGACACATGTTATGCACAACTCTTATTGAATTAATTGTAAGCTTGAGCTGAAAATACAAAAGGATTTCCATATTTTCTAACTGGCCTCAAATCAAAACGTAAAACTAGTAAAAACATCGCAAATCTGCCCTACTCATTGGCCACTCACAGGAGATGTGTCTAGTCCCATGTTTACAAGGATTGTTTGCTATAAATGTGATAGAGTTATTTCCATGAATACATTTGCAATTTAGGAGATTTCAGCAATGATATTGTGTACCATCCAGGACTTACACATGTCTGTGCAAAGTAACTGTTAATGGGGTTGTTGCTCTGAAGGTTAAAGAGTTTTCAGAGAAAGCACTATGTGCCAGATGTGCCAGATGTACAAAAATAGGAATAGCAATTACCCAATTGTGTATTTTTGTGAAAGAAAATTAGGAAATCACTAATCCTAATGTATGAAATGCTAATTAGTGATTTGTAATGGGTTGGGTTTTAAATAGTCCTACCTCATGAATATGAATGTGGTAGGTCATAATTTGTAAACCGCTGAGTCAGCAGGCCACCATGTCTGTGGTTTTTCTAAGCAAAGCAATCTTTTTTTTAAGGAAGTGGGATACATTTAAAAAGAAAAAAATGAAACTTGGAAGTTTCAGTTTTTTTAGAGTAGGTAGTGGTCCCTCAGACATTAAAACATATTCAAACCATTCTCAAAGGGGCTGAGGTCTCTTTGAGTTGGTGGTAAATTGCATATGTTTTGTGAGGACATTTCAGTTGCAAAACATCCATACATAACACTGCAACTCAGTATTACGAAGAGACATCCTTAACATGCCCCTTCCAAATACTGTACAAGAAAACCCAAACTGTAATTTGGTAACAAGTTACTGAATCTCAATTTGTGCTTTTAACATAAGAAGTGGCATTTTTGTGGTTGCAAATGGCCTGCTTTGCACTTGAGCCGTTTGCAATTGCAAAAATGCTTTGTACATCTAGCCCCACATTTCTTGTGTCAATAGACAACTTTTTTCTATTTATCAAGAATTCGCTCCTTAAGTGGGTGTCTCATCTTTAAAATAATAAATCAATGGACATGAGATTTCTTCCTGTTAGTGGGGACCATTGATGAATTTCCCTGTTTCAGACTGCCATGCCAAGCATGGTTGTCCTAAACAGGAAAATCTAGTAATGGTTGTCCAGTTCTAAATGGGGTATTGTGACTATGAATGTGACATAATAACCCTGTGGCAGATGAACAGTTGGGTCAGTGGTTTCCAACCATGAAGCCATCCAAGAACTGTGCAATTCATGCCCATGTAAATGAGGCAGTCAACTTCGAGTATGATGAGGCAGAGGCCTGCTGATTTATTGTAGGGTCTCTCGCTCTACCAAACTCTAAATGATGCCCCTCACATGTATGTCATGTCAAATGATGGTGTGAATAAGTGTAACTATTTTTAAAATCAAGGTATGGGGACTATAACATTGCCTCATATTGTGTATTAATGTTTTGACTTTCTGTACAGATTAATATTTTGGCAATTGTCTGTATGGAAACGTCATGCATGTTGGTGCTTTGGGTACTGAATTCATTTGTAACTACTGAAGTTAAGTACCCATGAGCCCAGATACCTTGCTCTGAGAAATCGGGTTGTTGGGTGTGGGTTGAAACCCTCCTTAAGAAATAGCCACAATCTTTGTCAGGGTGAACCACAAAAAAGTCACTAAATCAACCTGTGCTTAACTCCTTGGTAGCTTCGCACAAAAGCACTCAGCTTTATTTGGAGACAATGTGTATAGTATTTTTGTGGCACTTAAACAGTAATAAAGTGGAAACACAACCTGAAAAGCCCACACTAATTTAGAAACACAGAGTAAAATCTAATAAAGTGTTTGGCTTCAAAATGAAAACTATCCAATTAGTAGATTCAGAGGTATGGAGTTTCAAGGTTTAACGTAAGTGTAACCCATAAAAACACTTACGAATATCTGCACATACAAGACCGGGAAAAGCTGCAAGTTTAAATCGACCATGTTGAAGTGCAGGCCGGCTAGAGGGACCAGGTTGGTTGTAGTGAAAAAGCTTCTAAAGTCCAGTGCAAAGAGTCAACTGCATACCAGAGGAGTCCACAAGCAGGAGGGAGGGTGTCGCAGATGGTGTAGCTGTGGCAAGAACATCTTGTTGGGCGCACTGATAGGTTGTTGCTAGAGCTTCATATTTGCCATCACTGTGGGCTGTCAATGTTGTAGTGCAAAGTTTAGATCTTGCTTTGCTAGTTGTCACTGGCAGTCACCATAGTACAAAGTGTTGGGTTCACTTGAGCTCCTCATTGGCGGTCAGTGTGGGTGCAAAATCTTAGTGTGAACAGGCTGGTTTGCAGTGGAAAAGAGCCCAAAACGTCAGGATTTATTCCATTCTTCAAGGAAGAGCTCGACTGATGCAACACCAAGGGGGGAGGACATGGTAGACACCTCTTGGGGATCAGGAACTCAGTGCAGCAGAGGCCAACAGGGCTCATTCAGGTGGCAGCAGGTCAATTGGGCAGTTGCAGAGAGGTCTCTGGAGCTTGTTGTGTCCCTGAAGATCAGAACAGGAGGCCCGCTGACTAGCCCTTGGAGTCACTCAGGTAGCCTCGGAGGAAGGGTGCAAGTCCAATCTTCCTTCTCAGACAGCAGGGTAGTCCTCAAGCAGCAGTCCTATCGCAGCAAGGCAGTCCTTTTTTCATAGTATCCACAGGTCCAGGAATGTACTGCAGAGTGGGGCTGAGACTTCTGTTGTTTTCACCTTACAGAAGGGTCTAGAATTACCTTCCTCCCTGTCCTGGTCCCAGTCTGTTTTGAGGCCCAATAGGCAAGTGTGAAGTCCTTTGTGTGTAAGCTTTGTCTGACAGGTGACAACTAAACTCCTCTCATCATGTCAGGATGGCTCACCCTGCCTGTTAGACCTGGCATTCTTGGCATGGTTTTCCCCCCTAACATTTTGCCTTCAGACCTCCTGTTTTGCTAACTTGGGTTTTGCTGGCCTTAGGATTCTGTGCACTTTACCACTGCTAGCCAGCACTAAAGTGGTTGTGCTTTCATCTTAAAACATGGTAAGATTGGCTTAAACCCAATCACCACATTTAATATACTTTTGCGTCCCTGATAAAATTGGCACTACCTGTGCCCAGGGGCTGTAAATTAAATGCTACTAGTGGGCCTGCAGCACTGATTGTGCCACCCACATAAGTAACACTTTAAACATGCCTCAGACCTGCCATTGCAGCCTATGTGTGTGCAGATTTGACCTGCCATTTCAACCTGACAAAATAAACCTTTTGCCAGGACCAAATCTTCCTTCTTAATACATATGTTACCCCTAGGATAGGCTCTGGACAGCCCAGAGGGCAGGATGTAATGTATTTGAAATGTTGGACATGAACATTTATGCTGTAGGCATCCTGGTAGTGAAAAACACATTCATTTTTCACTATTGCAAGGCCTATCTCTCCAATAGGATAACATTGAGTTACCTTATTATATTTAATAAGTGATAACATTTGTCCGGGAGCAGGTTGAAAAATTGTGTTTTGTGTCGGAGGAATTGTCATTTGAAACCCTCTTTATGGGAAAGTTGGGTTTTAAGTCACAATTTTTAAAATGCCACCTTTAGGTGTGAGAAAGTGCATACAAAAATGCTTTTTTATGATGGTGTGGCTAAGAATGGAAGAATTTGCTGCATTAGTTAAAGGAAATAATATTGCTTAAGTAATTGACATATTAATAACCAAAGCAGCCTAATATTAAGCTATGTGACAGGTCCCACCTCGATATTTTACATACGTTTGTATAGGACCTAGGCTCACAGGGGGTTCTTTTAGAATTATATCTGTGCTTAGTGAATAATGTTTAGTGTTTAACATTTAAGGGACAATACTGTCAATTAAAAGTGGAATCCTAATCAAGGACAGAAGGGGTTATTTGCTAATGACTGCTAATATTTGCAAGCTTTAATAAAGTAAGTTAGTGTAAAATGATGGTCTGTTAGATAATGTAAACATGAGGAACGGCTTTAAGACAACAAAAAGCTAAGAAGAAAATATAAGAGATTAGACAAACAAAAAAAGATCAACTCTATGTGTTTGCAGAAGGATATTGCCACAAATGTTCTTCTGCTCATGCAGAGAACTTTGAATATGCACTATCTATCTACTCTCTCTGGGTGCACTGCTGAAAGCTCTGAAGTCAACAGATTAATAGTATACAATAACTTTTTATGTTTTCTGAGTCCATTCAGTATCAACTAAGACAGTCCATTGAGGAAGCTGAATTTGGCAGCAGGGCAAAATGCCTTACTGAAAAGTCCTTATTAGCCTGAAACATGTCTGGGTTTACTTGCTGTCTCTTCTCTAGTGGGTGTCACCTGGCAGCTTGGGAGAAGCACATCAGTAATGTCATCAATAGCTATAATAACAAAGCATAATAACCTAAACAATGTAAGTAGTGTGAGTAACATAAACATGTATATGTAAACACGCAAAGCCCTAATATATATGTATGGAGTTTAGTAGTGCCCTAAGAGCAATCCCGAACCCATCATTTAAAAGAGTATCCCTTATCTGTGAGTCCATATTCGCCATTGTAGTATTTTTGCAATTGCTACCACATGTTCATGTTACAGGTGAACTGGCAAGTGATCATATATGAATGGCCACATATTTTAGTGTATGTTAAAAAATAAAGAAATACAAATTGAAAACTAATTGTCCTGTCACTGTGGGATGGTCTAGGATTTGACATGCATTGCAAGAAAAGGATCTGGGAAGCTAGTGTCATTTGGGTAAAGAGCAGTAGGAACAGAGTATGTGTACAGGGATAGTGTAGTATTTGTTTCTTAAGATAGTGTTTATTTATTAAGTGTACTGGTAATGGTATGTTCCATCCTCCCCTGCCCTGGCACAATGTTATATCTTGGAATGTGAAGGGATTCTTGAGAGAGCAGTTGGAGTAGAGAGGTGGCTGTGCCAGGTGTGGCTGGAGTTCCTGGATACTATTCCTGTAAATAAATAAGTGAGTTATTTCTACAGGATTTCTGATCTTCTTATTTTTATGATACAAAGAATACTACAATTTGGCGACGAGGATGGGATCTTTGGACTCTTTGTTGCCCAGGAACTTCAACACATCGTTTGATTTTAAAACGGTTCGTTTTTTGGATAAGAAAGGTACTGTTACTTTTGGTTTATTCCTTGTTCCGTCTCTCTCATCTTGTTCGCGAAGTTAAACACTTCGTATATGTTTTGTTTGGATTAAAAATACCTCTTCGTAGACGGACACGGACTCAGTTGTTCTGTTGCCAAGCAACGTATAAGAACCTCGAGCTGCCTCGCGTCTGTGATTTCCTTGTGTTTACACTTGGAAATCGGACTCAGCTGTTGTATTGCCAAGTAACGTACTGTGCCATTGAAGCCTTGAGCTGCCTCGCGCTTTTGATTTTCTCGTGTTTCACGTGGAATGTCATAGCGTTTCGTTGTAACATTATTTCTTTGATCTTGGCCCAGCTTGGCTCGCGTTTCTTGCTTGGAAAGTAAAGCGTTTTATGCTAATCTACTTGTCTTGGTGCTGGTTTTTTCTTTTCCTCACGCTTCTTATTTAGCAATTATAGAGCGTTTTGAGAATCTCACTCCAAGGAATACTGTTGCCCTAGAAATTGTTTTTTTACATTTCAAGTACTACAGTGCCATGGAATATAATTTGGTTCGTGCTGTACATTTCAAGTGCATCAAGCATTAGAAATTGTTTTTCATCAAGATTTTCATTGTTGGCACTTTATTGAACCATTTTTGGGGCACAATAGAAAGTTAAATTTGCTATTCAATTAATAAAGAAAATTTTAAGGACAGATTTCTTCAGTTATGCAAAATATTTCTCCTCCTCCGTTTTTTCTATCGGTCCCTGGAGAACCACCAATTCCATGGAACAAATGGAAAAAAGTGTTTTTAACCTACCTCCGTGTTTGTGGCAGCAATTTATCAGCGGAGAGGAAAGCATCTCTTCTTCAACACTGTCTTGGAGCGGAAGGGCAAGAGATTTTAGAAACTTTACCTTCAATCTCTTCTTCTGATGGCGCAGAAGGAGATTCTACTGGTAATGAATTGGAGATCTGCTTGCTTAAATTGGATAAACATTATTTACCTAAGGTTTCTATTGTTCTACAGAGATATTACTTTGGAAAGTGCAAGCAGAATGACGATGAAACTGTTGAAGAATTTGTGACGAATTTACGAAAGTTAGCAGCTCAGTGCAATTTTGCTGGAACACTTGAAGAACGTATTCGTGATCAACTAATGCTGGAATGCAAGAGTGACAAGATTAGGGAAGCATTATGGTCGAAAAATGATCCTACTTTGGAGGAAGTTTTGGCAATTGCAAAACATGTTGAGCACTCAGAAATGTGCATGGATGATCTAAAGAAATCTAAGGGGATGTTAACTACTGTTCAATCTCTGACTTATAAGACTAAAGAACTTAAGAAATCCAAGTTAAATTGTTTTAGCTGTGGGTCTGTTTCTCATTTGGCCAACTGCAAAGAATGTCCAGCTGTTGGTGTGATATGCAACAAATGCAAGAAGAAGGGACACTTTGCTAAGTATTGTAGGTCTGGGACTAAACTTAAAATGAAAGTTAGTGAAGTTGAATGTGATGATAATAACCATGACTTCATTTTACAGGTGATCAATGATGTCAATTGTGTTTCTAAGGGGTTTTGTGACTATCCATCTGATTTTGTGGATGTGAATGGTGTGAGGATACAAATGATGATGGACTCGGGAGCAAAACTAACTTTAGTTTCTGTCACAGATTCAACATTATTTCTTTGATTCAATAACTTTGAATTTCATGAATTGAACGAGGATAAAGAATTATTAGAGATCAGGGATTTGTTGTTGTCTGGGATGAGTTGGATAGATTCAGAAAGTAAAAATATGTCATTTAAGAAAATTTGGGATGAACTTTCTGTTCAGAATGGAGTAGTTT
Source organism: Pleurodeles waltl (assembly GCF_031143425.1). NCBI lineage: Eukaryota > Metazoa > Chordata > Amphibia > Caudata > Salamandridae > Pleurodeles > Pleurodeles waltl. The sequence goes on along the minus strand of NC_090437.1, from coordinate 761,024,436 downwards.
TGAGAGGTTCCAAGTTGATTCCTCCTCTTAAGCTTCGACAACGTTTAGTTGACCTGGCTCATGCTGGTCACCATGGAATATGTAAGACTAAAGAAAGAATGCGTGGTGTATATTGGTGGCCTGGTATGGATCTAGTGTTGGAGAGAAAGGTCAGAGACTGTGTTGAGTGTAAAATTACAGACAAGTCCTTGAAGGTCAGGACACAACCCATGGAGTTGAAAGAGATTCCTAAGGAAGTTTGGGAAGAGGTTTGCATTGATATAATGGGGCCTATTAGTTGCAGAAGTGTTGCTAAATATGTTGTGGTACTGATGGATGGTTTGTCACGTTGGCCAGAAGTGTTAATAACTTCAGAAATAACGTCTTTGGTTGTCATTAAATTTCTTTCTAAAGTATTTGCAAGGGAAGGAAATCATAAATTTATTCTGTCAGACAATGGGGTCCAATTTACCTCTAAGTTGATGAAATAATTTTTGAAATCTAGAGGGATTGTGCATAAAAAAACAGCATTATGTCATCCTGAGTCTAATGGAATGGTTGAACGTTTCAACAGAACTCTAAAGGAAACCATTCAGTTAGCTAAACATTTGGGTACAAATTGGGAGAAGTCAGTGTTGTCTAAAGTTGTAGACTATAGGCTTACGCCTCATTCTAGCACGGGTCTATCACCGTTTGTATTGTTCAAAAAACGGATACCTCACACAATGATTTACCCTCCTTGGGTCAAAGAATATGTTGCAGAACAGTTCAATTATGAAGAGCAGAAAGTTGTTGCTCTGAAGAAGAATGCGTATCTTCAAAAGAGAAGAAAAAGAGTGTTTGATGCTCGCAATTCTGTCAAACATATAGCTGTAAAAGTGGGTGATTCTGTCAAAGTGAGATTACCTGGTAAGTTTCATAGTGGACAATCTCATTACAGTAATGTATTCAAAGTGATTAAGGTTTTCAGAAAAGCTGTAAAGCTAGATGATGGTCGTATTTGGAATGTAAGTAGAATTGTCAAAATATCATAATGTATAAATGTATTTATTCCTTTTGTTTTATTTGTTAGAAGGGAGATAGTGTAGTATTTGTTTCTTAAGATAGTGTTTATTTATTAAGTGTACTGGTAATGGTATGTTCCATCCTCCCCTGCCCTGGCACAATGTTATATCTTGGAATGTGAAGGGATTCTTGAGAGAGCAGTTGGAGTAGAGAGGTGGCTGTGCCAGGTGTGGCTGGAGTTCCTGGATACTATTCCTGTAAATAAATAAGTGAGTTATTTCTACAGGATTTCTGATCTTCTTATTTTTATGATACAAAGAATACTACAGATAGCCTTAATAGAGAAGAGTTATTATAAGAGATGATGACCACTAAAAATCCTTTCTGGTGGCCAATTGGGAATGTTAATTGGGAGCAAATCTGATTTGTTGGGCCATCATTGAAAAGGGGGAGTCGAAGGCTGAGAACAAGGAATATAGGGTTGTTATCTTATCTCCTATCTCAGTTACTGTTCAGATATTCTTTCAAGAGGCATCCGTTACTATATCTAAAAAGGAAGACCAGATACTCCTGAGCGCTTCTATGTTATTGTTTAGTTTCATATGAGCTGTTCATATGAGGCTTCTTTATACTATTCTATTAACTACTCCTCATGAGTGTGAAGCTTCGGTGAACTCAAATGTTTCAGTATACAGCATTTAGTCATAGCCAGGACCTTCGTTAACAGTCTACGTTTATGGCCTGTGATGTCCTATAAGTCACCAGTGTTTTGTAGAAAGATTAAAGTTTTCGGGAGTCAGAGATCCACAAATGATCTCTAGGTATTAGGTATTTGGGACCATAGTAGTTGCATCTCAGCCCAATCATAAAGAATATGGACCGTGTCACAGGTGGGTTGATCACATCTACAGCATTTCAAATAGAGTAGGAAGCATTAGGTAGCAATTTTCTGTCGTGTACAGTGCCAGCCCTGGGCTGTTTTAAAGGCAGAAAACTTTATTCTAGACTCTTGGTCTCTTTGTCTAACACTTCTATCACTTCTGTCACTGTGTCCTAGTCCTGTTCTGTGTAGTTTACCAGTCTATGCCATTTGAAACAGAGATGGGCTGGAAGGGGCCAAGGGTGTAGGTGCTGGACTATCCTGTTGAAAAAGGCCAACACAACTGCTCTGCACAATCCCCAATGTATTAGATGTTGTAGAATTGTAGAATTTTGAATGCCCCATCATCTAGCCCCGACAGCACTATGAAAACAATGTCTTGACTGTATGTACTTCCATTTCAGAAAAGTGGGTGAATTTTGGGCTGAATTTAAAAAACGTGGCGCTGTGTCCAATGCAGGGCTACTTTTCTTGTGCTCCCCTGCGCCCCCCTAATGCCATCATGTGTGTGCCGTATTTATGATACGGCGCACCATGGTGGTAGTAGGACCAATAGTGTCACCATTTTTATGCTATTGTGGCACTTTGCTCAACTAGCATCAAACGTTTTGAGGCTAGTGGAGGAAAGTGCAAGGAGGCCCATTGATTACCATGGGTGTGTCCTTTTAACGCCTGGTTTCAGGAGGAATTAAATATGACACCAAAAATGGCGCAATGAAATCTTGTAGATTTCATTGCGCCATTTTCTGGGCCTCCTTGCGCCAGAACGGCCCCCTTTGCATACATAATGCATTGCGCATGGTTAATGTGGCACAATGGGTCGCCAAGTGGAGCAATGCACGCATTGCGGTACTTTTTTCAATATGGCGTGGCGATTTTGCAAGCCTAACGCCGCATTTGCATAAAAAAATGACACTAAAATGGCGCTAGGCCTTCTTGAATTTGGGCTTTAATCCCTTACTCAGTGTTTCAAATGTTTCCAAGTCTCCTGATATCAGTAAGTTGTCTAAAGTCAAGATCCCTGCATTTTTCCACACTTCACAATGTATAGGTTGTCCCCCACATGGATGGCTGTACTGTTCTATGAGGGTACATGGAGGTGCAGTCTGGTGTTGCTTTTTAAAAGTTTATGGAATGATTCCAAATTTTCGCTGTGTTCTGAACCATGTGCATGGATGCTGAGCCAGATGGTGCCCTGTACTGGTAGAGCAAGTAGAAGCCTGGTCTGCTATAAGGAACATCCCAATCGAGGCAAATGCTAGACCACATCAGAAGTGTAGTAGTGTTTGATGCACAATAAACCTAGTCTACACATTTCCTGTGGGCAAATAATTCGGAATTCTTTATTTTCTCTGTCATATCCCTCCAAAGAAAAGATATCCTAATCAGTGGAATGCAGAACATTTGTCGAACTAGGAGATGTAGTATTTCCAGAACATAGGTAAATCATGGACCCTCCACCATTTTAACTGCTTGTATGTGGCTCCAAATTGTCAGGTTTAGGTGGTTCTTTGTCACATAATCAGTGTTAATTTTTATGTTATTTGACCACTATTATTAAAAATTTCTAAGTAGTTACGCCGATCGTCCTTCCATCTAAACGGGCATACATCTGCCCTTGGTTCTAATAATCAACATAATTAGAGTTTTGCTTTTGTTCCGAATAGTTTTATAGCCCGATGTCTCAGAGAAATTTGTTACAAGGGTCATCAATGAGATCAATAAGTGTTAGCAGGATATTATCTATGAAAACCATTAGTTTGATAGACCTGCTGAGGTAGGTATGCCTATTATTTGAGCTGTTTCATGGAGGGTGCGACTAACTATTTCATTGCTAGAAGGGACCCTATGGGGGCAGAAACCATCAGTGACAGGTTTCCTCTGGTCACAGGGAAGGGATGAGAGAGGAAGTCTCCACTACCTGCGCGGTAGAAAAGGTACACAGCAATTGGACCTTTTTAATGAAGTTGCTTCCTTGTCCCATTTTATGTAAAGTACAGAACAAATATTCCCATTCTTTGTGATTGATCACCTTGTCAGCATTGAGGGACTGGGCCAAGGTATTCTACTGTGAGTCTTTTAATAACCATAGAAGATGGGCATAGGACTGTAAGTGATTATGAGACATTCACTCTGGTACGAATCCCAAATGAGATGTATCAGGCATGGTATGACTTTCTTGAGACATGTGACTAGAACGCTTGCTAGGATATTATTATTCTACTACCCAATGGGGGGAGGGCATTCCTGGTTTTATAAGAGAAGCTATTGTGGCTCTGTTGGAGAGGGACTATAAGGCATCAATTCTTTCTTCCCACTGTAAGGCCCCATGAAGCTGTTCCACCTATTCCTCTTCGATCCACATGTAAGGTTGTCCCGTGAAGCCATCTTCCTCTGGGCTTTATTGTATGGGAGATTCGAGATGGCCTGCATGATCTCCTTCTTAGTAATCTCACCCTCTAGTAACATTTTACCATCTGCATTAAGCCAGAGCAACATCTATTTGGTGAAATAGCTGCATTCTATCAGGCCTTAACTCTGAGCTGTATTATTTGGTGTAATATTTACTTTAGGGATTTGCAATGCTTTGTGTATTCCTATGTAAGAGATCTGATTTATCTCTAATTACTGGGACAGTTATTATTGCATCCCTGTGTGTGAGTTGGGCAGTCAAGGTTCTTCTAGTCTTTTCTCCAAGCTCATAATGGGGAGCTTTGAGTTTGTAGAGCATGCATTCAGCTTTGGACAAATATAGGTTATTGAGGTTCATTTTGACCTTTTCTATTTTGCATCTGTATGTAGTTGAGGGCTTCTTCATGTATATTTGTGTGTATTATTGAATACTGCATTTTAAAGTGTTCAGCTGTTGTAGCCCTTGTTTGTTGGCCAATGATGTGTCTCCCATCAGTCATTAGCTTTATCTGCCACCCATAGATGTTGTGCTTAGTGGAGTGAGCCCTTGTCTTCTTTTGGGTAGGTAAGCATGTGAGTATTTTGCTGTGCCTTCTCACAGGGCATTTTATAGCACACAATATTGAGACACTAATGCTTCCTCATTAGCTTGCCAAGGTTCCAGTCTACGTTTATACAGACTGGGGCATGATCTGTGATGGATCCTTTGAGTCCAGTTGAGACTGTGTGCCATGCACCTTGGAAAGGAAGGAATACTCTTTCTCCAATTGGTGAAGAAGACGTCATATATCTAGCAGACTCTGGTCATTGAGGATTGCTCGAAAAAGTCCTCTGTCTCTGTTGTGTATGTTATTGCACTCATATGCCCCATAATCACATCTGGAGCAAGGTTCCAGTCTGCTCCTGTAATGACACATGATGTATTTAATTTATTGATTATGCTATTAAGGTGGATAAGGAATGTGGCTTTGTTTCTATTAGGGGCATACATGGAGCCTTAATGCCAATCTTAAACTTCACAAACACAAATCTCCTTTCATTGTACACACAAAACTGAGGACTGTGCATGGGAGAAATTTGTTTATGAGGATTATTACTCTGTAGTTCTTACAACTAAGTGTGTTTGTGCAAGGTTGACCATTTGTGTATTTACTGAGGGTTCTACAGCTGGACGTGACTTTTCCTACCCAATCTCTATTGAGTTTCTCTAGTTTTTTTTATCAATGAGTCAGTCTCTTGTATTAGAGCTATATCTGTCTCTTAGAGGCCAGATACATACTTTTTTTGTTTCGCTTGACATAGTTTGTCAGGCAACTTACATTAAGTGTAACAATAGTGAGGAGCTTAGCCACCATGCTGGATTCAATAAGTAATAGGCCTATGTAAAACATTACTGTGTGAGTTTACATAGTGGGGCCTTTGTGGAAACTGGTTCCCACCTGCGAGGCCTAGGACACAGTGACAGATTACACCAGCTAGGCTTTCACAGGTGAACCTGCAATGGTATAGTAGTGATAGGCCTAAATGTGCAGTGGTGGGATTGGAATGTGATTCAAATACTGGGAGTAGAACTGTACTTGCGTGCAAGCATGTGTACTGCCTGTGGAACTGTCAATGGTGGAACTGACATTTCAAGTGACTATAGTTCCCCATAAGAGAAACACAATGGTCATGATCACCTCAACCAGCCTGATCACCTTATCTCTTTCTGTCAGTTTCTAAAAGGGCGCTTATGTGTCTTTTTATTTTGGCCAATGTAGTCACTGACTGTAATTGTCAGCTCAGTCCTTTTTGGCGGAGAAGCTGTATCCATACTGGGATTGTTCAAGTTAACAAAAAGTAGGCTACATTTTCTAGATCAATATAGTCCCTGGATTTCTCCTACATCATCATCTACATTGTGGTCAGCTAAAGAATTCCATATTGGATGTCCCCCTTTTAAATTTGTGGCCGTAATCCCTGAAACCCTTTTTTTTAGTTACTGTCTGAGGAAAAATCTGCAGTAATTTCGACTTTACATCTGCCCAGGTCATAGGGGCCATGCTTACACACTTCTGGCATGCTTGTGTGTGACGAAGTGAACAGACTATGATGGTTTATGTCTGGTAGAATCTTTATTGGGTGATAATCATGATCTAATTATGTACACTTTTTGAATTTCCAGAGAAGAAGAGACCAGTGTGGAGCAAAATGAGTTTAATCAAAGTCTTTCATATCAGACTTTTCCATTCTTCCTGGAATGTCATAGAAACTAACTCACATTATCACATTGTGCACAATTCTCTAAAATGACTAGTTTTTGATTAAGGTGCCATAGGTCTAAGCCTAACACTTCCAATCACCCCAGCTTGTCCTCTGTCACAGTCAGAAGTTGATCTATTCCTTCCACTTTTGTGTGACACAACCCAAGATCTTCCTTAATGGTTTTTAAGTCCTTGGTGGAATCCATCAATTTGGTGTCCATGGCAAGCAGTCTATCCCCAACAAAAGTGCTTTACTCCAGGACTGTGTGCAGGGATCCTTCTTACAATGTTGCCTTCGCCCCCTACCACCTCCATGAAAAGTAGTTGTCAACAGGCTTTGTCCAATGCCATCGCCAAATATGTGTTGAGTTAAGTAAGCTGAAAGAGGTATAGGTGGACATACAAGACTTCTACCCCACTGTGGTGGATGCTGTGGGATTCCGTTCATTGATATTTAAATGGTCTTTGGGGGTGCGATTGAGCAATCATTCAGTTTTGTTCATGTAGAGATTTGTGTCACACTCAAAAGGATATGAAGGGCATCTGCCTGACAATGTGGAACTGTGGAGAGAGATCACAGGATATGGAGAAGGAGGGGATCACCCAAATCTCTTATTACTCTTAGAGGCATTAGTGCAGTCTCTTGCCATGGTTAGTGCCAGTTGACACAGACAGTGACTGGTATTTCTCTATTTAGTTGAAGGGGAGGAAGAAAGAGCACGTGTAGCCTTCGATCTGGGGGTGAGCATTAGGGACCCTTGTGGCCCACAAGCAGCTTGATGGTATTATCATCTCCAGAGCTGGCCACCTACAGTGTTATCTGAAAGGGCACTGTGCCTCCATTAAAGGGATGACACATCGGATTCCCAGTAGTCTCTAGCCCATATTCAGTCCATCTCTAGACTTAGCGGGCATACCGAGCAGTACTTTCACATGATGTAAAGTGCTCTTAGTATATACAGTCTATTACTGGTAGTAATTTATGGGGTGACTCAGCATACAATATACCTCAATGAGTACAATGCTGGCCGATGCTATTGTACTCTAGCATCACAAGCTGGTAATGGGATTCGGGCAGGTCTCTGTTTGGGGGCCGAAATTATCCAGGAGCCAACAGAAGGTGGGCCAGTGGCTTATATAGCATGTAGACACTGATGGGACTCCTGTCCTCCCTTTCCAATAAGTACATTTGTTGCTACATCACCAAGGATAATGCCCTTCTGGGTCTATTTCTTTTGGGTTAAAGCCCTCTCCCCATTTCTGAAGCAAATTCTATTGAGTAAGTGTTCACTCTGTGTATGCATTACCTTGTGAAATTTTAGTGACTGCTTGGGACTGGAGTACCATTCTGTTGATTGACTGCAAGTAATTTGTGAGTTATACAGGCCAAGGGCCCTGCCTTTGCAGTCCTTCTTTGATGTTTTGTGTCGTGATGTCTTGGATTACTTTGTACGTTGGGCCTCTGCAGTTGCAACACACTTAACATTAGACTCCCCACCATGTAGTGGCTGAGTGGGTGGGAATTTTCAAATTAGATACAGAAAAGGACTATTGGTTAAAGCACCCGAGTCTTCTGACCTGAAAGGCATACCTTCATTCGAGCTTTTCCGCTGTAAGATGCAGGAGGGAATAGGAGAATGCCAGTGGGCAGGAACTCCACAGGGACCAGATCCCACTAGGGGAAGGCTAGATGGCCCAGTAGACCTCAAGGGTCGTGCTGTTGCGTGAAATACTGTGAGGAGCATGCTGTGTTAGAGATCACCCTACATTAATACTCCTGCCTTTCTTTTCCTCAAAAGGAAGGAGGTCTTGGCACAAGGCATTTCAGACTTATATATGCTTTAAACCCTTTCTTTAGCAGAGACCTAGGTGTGTTCAATTATATTAAGGGCTTCGACTTCGAACGGCCAGCATTGGAATAAAAGTCGAGTTGCCTCACTCATACATACGATATACAAATTTGTAGGAGACATGGTAATGTGTTTGCATGATGAGCGTATGTTGGACTTTTGAAACGTGTATGGCCTCATAAGAATTTGTTTCATATTATTCTGAAACAATATTATGGTTTCCTTATAACATCGTGTTATAACACGATCACGTTCACTATAATATCGTTTTATAGTCTCAGATTTGATTATAATTTACACGTTCACTTAAGCATTCATATGTTGTGGGTTATAGTTGTCACATGCGCTTTGAGGGCAATTTGTGTTGTTTTCAAAACTGCTGATAGTCCTCTAATTGATATGAAATCGAGGTGAAAAACGAGCCTTATGAACAAGAATAATTTTCGTTTCTATTATTTTGCAGTTACAGATAATGCTAATGTATATATTATTTTCACTTTCACAGGATGAGATCAGTAAGAATGCAGAAATGGTGGTCAGCTGTTGTGTTCCTAGGATGCAGTTTTTGGGTAGTGGAAGGAAAACCAGCCATCGATGGATATGGGATTAAACCTTACCAGCCATTCTTGAGACTGCGGCACAAGGTACTAATCATTCGCCTCTTTTAAATAGTCGGTATGATGCACAATTAAAACCAAAACTCCCCTATTTGGTAATACATAAACGACCAAAATGGGTCACTTGCATCTGCATCCATTTGATTGTATATTGAGTGCACTTAGCTCTGTGAATTTATTAATGAACGTTATGAAATTGTTTCCTTACATATAGGTCCAATGTTGCTTTCCTTGTTTTGCATATGCATGACATTTATGGCTACTTCTGTACTCTGCACTGGACCTTAACAAGTCAGAAAAAGACCAATAAGGCCAATAAGGTCCTCTCTTTTTTTCTTGAAGAGTGAATATTTATCATCTCCAACATCTCTTGCATTAATGATCACTAGTGGAAAATTCCACGACAAACTGAAATGTGGCTTGCCACTTGTGTCACAGTAACCATCACCATGCCTCTAGCACTAGACATTGGTTTACCATCACCTTAACAAATTAAAGAGCAATATGCAAATACCATGCTAATAACATGGCATTAGCTTGTATTTGTATCTTACCCCGCAATAAGTGCTTTGGGATCTATCTCTATTATAGTATGTGCCGACCTGAGCATATATGCAGAATTGATTTTATCAGTCTGTATTGCTTTCCAACCGCGAATAGCCATCATTCCACCCCAGCTTTTAATTTTCAAATATGGAATGTCTCACTCAGATATTTCCATATCAGAGGATATCACTGGTACGGTAACGCAGAGAGTGTAAAAGGGGCTTACTATAGTGTAATATGCTGGAAATTATCATCTGCTGGTCTGGATACAGCTAATTGCAAACAAAGTTGAACCAGATCTCCCATAATTGTAACAATTTTCCAAGCAGATCGAGTGCAGTCCTTAAACCCTATACTATATAAGTCCATCCACCTAATCTGTTCCAGTTTTCCCAGTTTTTTCCTTCCGGACATCTAGGTTGCTGCATCCATAGTATCCTAAAAACAACTATCCAATCACTTGCTATTTTTAAAGAATACATGCTATTCTTTCCACTCAGCCAGTGCCTTCTACAGCAAAAGCATGACAGTTTTCCTCAGTGTTAGTAATGGGGCTTCTGGTTGGCTAGGGTATGCACCTACGCCCGGAAGAACCCACCACTCTAGTCACGGTAAGGGATCTACACACCCAAGATAACCCCTGCTCACCCCCTTTGTCGCTTGGCCAGAGCAGTCAGGCTTATCCCAGAGGCAATGTGTAAAGCATTTATGAAACACACACACAGTTGTGACACAATAAATACACCACAAAAGAGACTATATGAAAATAAACTGTATTGCATATAAAACATTGACCAATAGTCACTTTGCCAACTAGGCAAGTGTGAAACCATCATAGAGAAAATTAAAACAATATTTCCAAGTGACCCATGTCATTAAAACACCATTATTGTGCACATTATACAGTCACCTGAAATAGTATTTGTTATCCTGTTAGTAGCACGCAAATACACAACATACATCAATCTCAAAACATGAATTGCCACACGTAATGAGCAAGGCATGAGAATCACCCATTACCACCCACCTGGGTCATCAACAGACTGATATTGTGCCTCTGCGCTTATATCAGATGTCATGTGGTAAGTTGTCCTCAGCAGGAAAGGGGCCTCTGTCGAGGTTTCTGCCATGTCCTGCGAGATAAATAGCAAATGCTCCTGAAGCAATGTGAAAGCAAAAGAGGGGGCACGTACATCACCCTCGTCACTGGGGGGGATCTTGTTACTTCCCCGCGTGTAAATCTTCCAAAGGCAGTCACCTGTGTTTGTGCGGTGCAGCTGCCATCCTCTAAACACTCCTCAGACATCATTAGAGGGTAAACAAGCCCTTTGTGTGGGAGCAGGACACAGCCAAATATAAGTGTGCCTCGCCTTCCACTCTCTCAACTCAGGAAGATCACGCATTGTGCAGATGTAATCCTGTTACACCTCCCTGTATGATGGCTGTCCGGAAAGTATGCACAAAGCGCAGCTGTCACTCTACCCCAAAGTGGATTGGAGTCATACTGCAAAGCACAAGAGTCATAGGGCAAGTGAAATGTCCACTTTCTAAATGTGGCATTTCCAATTAATACAAACTCCACCTACACCAATAAGCAGGAATTCTCACTACCATTCCAAATATACCAAAAATGCTCAAGCTACTCCTCATAGATCACAAATTACCACTTAGACATATATAGGGGAATTCCTAATGCAACCCTATGAGAGGTGCAGCACTCACAGCAGTGAGAAACCATAGGCTGTTTGTCACTACCAGGACATGCCACACAATGAAGGCACATGTCCTACCTTTTTCCTACGCAGCCCCATGCCCAGAGGGCTACATAGGGCCTACCTTGGGGGTGACCTATCTGTAGTAAAAGGGGAGTTCCTGGCTTAGCAAGTTATTTTAGATGCCAAGCCAATGTGGCAGTAAACTACACATGCAGGCCCTGCAGTTGCATGCCTGAAACAGGTTTGAAAACCCATTTCTGTGGGTGGCACAAGATGCACTGCAGGCCTCCTAGTAGCATTTAATTTCTAGGTCCTGGGTATATAGGATACCACTGTACAAGGGACTTATAGGTAAATGAAATGTGTCAAACTGTTGTAAGCCAATCATACCAAGTTTAAATGAGGGAGCACATGCACTTTAGCACTGATCAGCAGTGATAAAGTTCCTAGAGTCCTAAAGCCAACAAACGAGGGTCAGAAAAACAGGATGAGGAAAGCAAAACGTTTTGGGATGGCCCTGCAAAAGGGGCCAGGTCCAACACTCAGGCCCTCATTCTAACCCCGGCGGTCTCAGACCGCCGGGGCCAGGGTCGGCGGGAGCACCGCCGACAGACCGGCGGTGCCCCGCAGGGCATTCTGACCGCAGCGGTTTGGCCGCGGTCAGAAAGGGTAAACCGGCGGTCTACCGGTTTACCGCTGCCCTTAGAATCCCCCATGGCGGCGCTATTACACTGCATCAAGGGGCTTTCAAAGAAAAGTGAGCTTCTTCTATGTCAAATGTGGACCAGAGGCCTACGTAGTGAATTTCCATCTTGCATGAGGTAATGTGGTCTAAATGCAATGTGTTTATTTGTCTCTTAGATTCCAATAACCAGCTTGCTGTGCATCTTAGTCTTGAAATACTCCACGTCTTTTTTGAGTGTCAAATTAATTCCCTCTTCAAAAGATATTTAAAACTTACATGGTGCAATTTTTTCCCATGGAGTTGGCATTTGCACTTCTAGCAGCAAGGTGTTGATGACAAGGTGTCAAGCAGTGCCTTTAAGAGAATGTAATTCTTTGCAAAGGAGACATTTGATTGATATTGCGCTTGCTTGTTTCACTTCATGCTAGTCTGCTAGCAAATTAGCTTTTATTGCAAGGGATTGCTCATTTAAATTAATTTCAAGGTGTGTCTGTTCATCCTCGAAGCATTTGGTAACCTAAAGACTGATCTGTATAAGTGGCACTGGGCCCAATACTGTAAGAAATTGGGTTAATAGTTGTGCAGGTGGTAAGGCATGTGCAAGTAATAGGTCCACAATTGTCTCCTTATTGGAAACCAGGTACCTCATTGTAGCACTTGACTCCCCCAGGATAGCAAAGCAGCCCAATGCCTACTCAGGGTATGTGAGCTGGGCTAGTAATCTAGTAAGCACCATTCACTGGCACATAAAAACACCCAATAAATCATTGTCCAGTAGGAGCTTTATATTTGATAAAGGAAAACTACATTTATAACACACACACAAGTAAATACTATGCATTAATTTAACAATATATACATAACGTAGATCGAGATACATTTGGTGACTTTCTGAAATCACACTGGATCCATAGTGGATCATGACCCCCATAATCATAACAATCCTCACCTATACACGATACAACATCACAATGTAAGGGGACATCATTGTCAATAAAGCATGTCTATTGGCTTTATCAAAGGGTAATAATAGCAGCACAAAAAAAGATAGATAAATTGCTGGACATTGTCAAATATTCACTCCCAGTCACAGATATGGGTGAAAGCCATTGTTTTTTTGTTTTTTTTTTGCTCACCAAGCCACTCCAGTTTCGACCCAGCCATATGCAAATCAGTCTTGCCACTGCTCCCAATCGGAACAGTCCAGCCAAACTGCCAGTCCAGGTCCTCCCTAGACCTAAAAAAAATATCTTGGGACGGATTTCAAGGTATCACCCCTCATCAGCCAGGCTAATTTGAATCCAGTGGCACAGTGAGCTTGGGAGACTTTAGCAACACAAAATGATGATGAACAGAGTTTGGAAACTTTTAAAGCTCTCACCCCCAGTCATAGATCTGGATTAAATTCACCATTCTTTTGTTCACCATGTACCCCAGTTTGGGCCCAGCCATATGTTTATCAGTCTTGTCACTACTCTCCATGGGAACAGTCAGCTTGAATTGCCAGGCCAGGTCCGTCTTCGATGGGAAACAAGCATCCTGGGACCGGTTTCAGAGTAGAGTATCATCCCTCATCATCCAGGTTAGCTTGAATCCAGTGCCACAGTGAGCACGGGACCCACATCTGGGCATACCATTCCCTCTGAGAGTGACTATAGCAAAACAAAAAGATTATGGATGAAATGCCAAACATTGTCAAACATTCACCCCCAGTCACAGATCTGCATTAAAGCCATTGTTTTTTTTGCTCACCATGCCACTCCAGTTTAGACCCAGCCATATTAAAATCAGTCTTGACCCTGCTCCCCATGGGAACGGTCCCGTCTGAGCTGCCAAGCCAGGTCCACCCTGGACCTGAAACAAGCATCCTTGGACTGGTTTCAGGATATCACCCCTTATCAGCCAGACTATCTTGAATCCAGTGGTACAGTGAGCATGGGACCCAGGTCCAGGCATACCCTAACTACTCCTGGGTAGTTGCGTGGGTAATTTCTGAAATATAGGGCACCTTTTGAAAAATACTGACAAACTTGAGAAAATTCTTGGCACGTGATCACCTGTGTCAAAGTGCTGGAATTAGCGCAATGGAGGTAAGTCATGGCCTAAAGTCGACATCTTAGCAAAGGCGAAATGCTGGCCCAGACTGACTGAGGTAACTTTTGACATATAGGCCCCCTATGTTATGCGGTTGGCATAAATTTCAAAATTCTGGCACTGGCATATTTTATGTCATTTTTGTTATAAGGGGGCACCCATGGAATATGGGGTCACCTATGACAAAATGCTCACCCTGATAAAATTGAGGGTCATTTTTGATATGTGGGTACATATGTCGACACCTATATCACATTTTGAAAAAATAGGTCAAGTTATGAGGGCCATCAGGTTTCATTGGCTAGGCACACTGTTAGAAATGGGGTCTTTGGTTGACAGTCAGGTTACCCCCTGTTCAAGCAAGGACCCTCACTCTAGTCAGGGTAAAAGAGAATCACCCTCAGCTAATCCCTGCTTACCCCCTTGGTAGCTTGGCAGAGCAGTAGGCTTAACTTCAGAGTGCTAGGTGTAAAGTATTTGTACCAACACACACAGTAACTTAATGAAAACACTACAAAATGACACAACACCAGTTTAGAAAAATAGGAAATATTTATCTAAACAAAACAAGACCAAAACGACAAAAATCCAACATACACAAGTCAAGTTATGAATTTTTAAAGATTAAACTAAAAAATAGCGCTTAGAAACAAAAAATGCTTCGATGAGATGTTAACACGGCGTCGTGATGGAGTCGTTCCCAACAAGCCGACACCAGTGGTGCCGGACACGGAGTCGTGTAGACCCCCAAGTACAGTACCTTTGGTGAAGAGTGAAAACAAGCCGATGGGCGAAGTCGGGGATCGCGGCGTCTGTGCGAAACGTTGAATCCCCGCACTTCGAGCGGCGTCGGTCACGACGCGGTGCGGCGACTTCCACGGAGTCGCGGACTTCAGCGGGGCTGCAGCGGCGTCGGGCCTGCGAAGAGCGTCGCGTTCCAGCGAAGGTTACGGCGTCCGGTCCAGGCACCATCGCCGGATTCAGCAACTGCGTCGGTCCGGAGTCGTCCGAAGTCGATTTCCTTGGATTTCCACCAGCTTTCGTTTCAAGGGCCCAGGATCTGGATAGGGCACCACTTGTCAGAGCAGGAGTCTCTCCAGAGACTCCAGGTGCTGGCAGAGAGAAGTCTTTGCTGTCCCTGAGACTTCAAACAACAGGAGGCATGCTCTAACTCAAGCCCTTGGAGATTTCTTCACAAGATGGAAGGCACACAAAGTCCAGTCTTTGCCCTCTTACTCTGGCAGAAGCAGCACTACAGGAAAGCTCCACAAAGCACAGTCACAGGCAGGGCAGCACTTCTTCCTCAGCTATCAGCTCTTCTCCAGGCAGAGGTTCCTCTTGGTTCCAGAAGTGTTTCTAAAGTCTGTAGATTTGGGTGCCCTTCTTATACCCATTTTAGTCTTTGAAGTCACCTTTCTTCAAAGGGGACTCACACCTACTTGTGAAATCCTGCCTTGCCCAGGCAAGGCCTCAGACACACACCAGGGGGTTGGAGTCTGCATTGTCAGAGGCAGGCACAGTCCTTTCGGATGAGAGTGACCATTTCACCCCTCCCTCCTAGCAGAGATGGCTAATCAGGAAATGCAGGTTACACCCCAGCTCCCTTTGTGTCACTGTCTAGTGTGAGGTGAAAAACAACCCAACTGTCAAACTGACCCAGACAGGGAATCCACAAACAAGGCAGAGTCACAGAATGGTTTAAGCAAGGAAATGCTCACTTTCTAAAAGTGGCATTTTCAAACGCACAATCTTAAAATCAACTTTACTACAAGATGTATTTTTAAATTGTGAGTTCAGGGACCCCAAACTCCACATGTCCATCTACTCTCTAGGGGAATATACACTTTAATCATATTTAAAGGTAGCCCCCATATTATCCTATGAGAGAGACAGGCCTTGCGACAGTGAAAAACGAAATTGGCAGTTTTTCACTGTCAGGACATATAAACCACATTACTATATGTCCTACCTTATCCATACACTGCACCATGCCTTTGAGGCTACCTAGGGCCTACCATAGGGGTGCCTTACATGTAAGAAAAGGGAAGGTTTAGGCCTGGCAAGTGGGTACACTTGCCAAGTCGAATTTACAGTGTAAAAATACACTTACAGACACTGCAGTGGCAGGTCTGAAACATGATTACAGGGTTACTTGTGTGGGTGGCACAACCAGTGTTGCAGGCCCACTAGTAACATTTGATTTACAGGCCCTGGGCACCTCTAGTGCACTTAACAGTAAAACAAATAGGCCAATCATGGATAAACCAATCACATACAATTTTACACAGAGAGCACATGCACTTTAGCACTGGTTAGCAGTGGTAAAGTGCTCAGAGTTCAAAAGCCAACGGCAACAGGTCAGAAAAAATATGAGGCAGGAGGCAAAAAGACTGGGGATGACCCTGCATAAGCAAAAAAGTCCAACACGACCCCCTACCAGCCTAAAGCCAGGGGAGAACAATCAATACCTTGATGTACTTCCCTGATTGGGGAGATAGAACAAGGACCCAGGCCCACAACAGCAGGGGCATGTTCCAGTTCTACGCCTTTCTGACTCCAGTTGGATCCCTCTGTCCATACTCTCAGGGCCCACTAAGCGAACCCATGGGGAACCCTTCTCCACATCTGCAGACACCATCTGTGCAGCGCCTAACTTTACTTTGCTCACAGGTGTATTGCAATGGGCAGATAGTACCACCAGGCCCAACACAGTGGTGTTGCCCACTCCACCCCTGGGGTGCGACTCTCGTCCCACCCCAAGGGGCAACTCTGTCCACCAGGACAGCAAGCCACAGTGACCCCTGATGACTGTCAGGGATGAGAGCCTGACCTCAGGCCTCTCCACCCACTGTGACTGTGGAGTGTGGGGGGCGGTAGCCCCAGGTGCCTGACACCCTTTGACCACTCTCCCTTCCACCAGGTCAGAGAAGATAACCTGACCCTGGTCCTCCCCTCTGGGGCTCTGTACCCTCCCTGCAGGAGCGGCACCCCCAGAGTCCAAAATTGTCAGGGTGCATGTAGAAGCAGCCCTGCACAATTCTTCCACCAGTGCAGGGATGTTAACCTGCAACTGGTCCTCCAACCTGGGGTCTGTACCTTCAGGTTGGACCAGGGCCAGGGGTGAGGCTTCCCTCCCCCTGCCCTCTCTTCTGTGGTCCTGCACCCCCCAACTAGGAGTTCCCCCCCAGAAGACAACATGGTAGGGGCACTGTTAGCAGTAGCCCCTTCCTCCAGGTCAGGGGGCCACCCTGAACCTGGCCTTCCAATCCAGGGTCTGTACCCTTAGATTGCACTGGGGTCAGGGGTGAGTCTTTCTCTCCCCCTCCCCTACTCTCAGGGTTTCAGCACCCACCCCTCAGGGAGAGTACCCCTTGAAATCACACCAGGGGGGGTGATTGGGCAAACCGCCCACCCCTTCAGGTCAGGGTTTATCCCCTGCACCTGATCCTCCAGTCCAGGGTCTGTACCCACAGACTGGACCGCTGCCTGGCAACCCAGGAATTCCTGGGGGGCATACCTACCCCCCATCAGGTCAGAGTTAACCCTCTGAACCTGATCATTCAACCCAGAGTCACCACCCTGCGGTTGAACCCTTGCCTGGCACACCAGGACTTCCAGGGGGGCACACTTACCCCCCTCAAGGGACACACTGTCCCCAAGGGCCACACAAGAGTCTGGCTGGCGCAGGTCTCCTGACCTCTGCCCATCTGACAGAGTCTGGATTCCCCCAACCCAGAAATGGTCTCACCAAGGTCATTCCTGGGGGGCTCTGCTCTCAGAGCTGACCCCTGACCCTCCAGGTTCTCCACTGGGGTCCGCAACCCCCTCTCAACCCTCTGTCTGAACTTCTGCACCCCCTCACTAGGAGTGGTACTGCCAGACACCAGAACTGGTGGGACGCTGGCTACAGCCGCCCCCACAAGTTCTCCTGACACTGTGGGATCTCCCTCAACAGATGGCCCTATGGTACAGGCTAGGCTCCCCTCCTGATGTTCCCTCATGGAACCCTCCAGGACCTGGGACCGGATCTCGGGCACCTTGGACCTCAGCCCATCCCCATTCCCTCTCCTCAGAGACTGGACATGGGGTCCCTCACCCATCCCACTACACTGGGACCTACCTGGGACACTACAATCCTTCCCTACCTCACCTGGTTGGGAAATACCTAGACCACTCCTCTCAGGAGCCCCCCCAAATGCCTCTCCAGACTCTCTGGTACTCACCAAGAGGTCTGCCTCCATTGTAAGCTCCCTGGGGTCAGAGAACTCACACTCCACCTGGTGTTGGCGTAGCTCTGGAAAATAAGGACTAGACATATGCTCTCCAGCAATTACATCACTCAGCCCCTTACATGAATTAACCAAAGTACCCTTCACCCAACCATCCAGTGACTCTGCATTGAAAAAGCACCCCACATCACCCTCCTGAGACTGGTGAGACAGTACCTGACTGTCCCTGACACTCAACCCACACTCTTCTGGGATGTCTTCACACTCCATAACCAGGACTTCTACCTGGGGGGAACCCCTCTCCCTGTCACTCTCACCTAAAGTCAGTAGAGTGTCCCTCCCACCAGTAGGCATATGACTCCCCATGCCAGTTCCCCAATCCACCTCAGGGACCCTGTGCATTTCTGGAGCTACCTCATACCCCTGAACCTCCTGGCGTGTGTTAACTCCCTCCTTCAAGTTGGGCACCACATCTCTGGGCATGTGCACTTCTTCAGCAGCACTGGATATAAAATTGTTGCTGCCACCGTTCCAGCTGGACTCAGCCCTCCTGACTGCCAGCTTTTCCAGTTTTAGCTTATAAGCCAAAATCATAGTTTCTATCTCGAAGTCCCTTTCCCACTCGACGTACTCCCTTTGCATCCTCAACTTTTCTGCCTCCAACCGGCGAGCCCTTTCTGCCTGTCTGTCCTGCACATCTTTAGGAGTCAGACCCTTAGAGGGCCTACCGCTACCACTCCTGGAGAACCTCCCCCCAGGTGTAACAGGTAACTCTAATACACCACGGTGTAGACTCTGCACTTTCCCATCCATATCTTCTGTGTGCCCCCCAGCTTCATTGGCTGTCACCCAGGCCCTCAATGCCTCTTGCAGCTCCCCCTTCCTGGCAGAGCTCTTAACGTGACAGGGAAGATCTTCACAGAACTGTTTCAATTGAGCAACTGAGTACCTCTTCAGTTTTCCTAATTCAAACACAGCTCCAGCTGTTGCATCTCCAGATTGAGACATGATGGCAACAAGTGCAAAGTTCCAACGGCAGAAAACAAGTTCCCAATGAAGTAAAAAGAATCAGTCATGGGATCAGCTAAATCATGGAAGTAGAACAAAAAGGAGTCCCAAGGAGAAAAATGAAAGATCACCAAACAAGTAGTATGTGGTCACGTAGTGGTCTGAGATCAAAACAGTAGTGCACACTTAATCACTGTATGTCAAGTACAAATACAAGTCCAAATCCCAACCGCTGATCACCAATGTTAGAAATGGGGTCTTTGGTTGACAGTCAGGTTACCCCCTGTTCAAGCAAGGACCCTCACTCTAGTCAGGGTAAAAGAGAATCACCCTCAGCTAATCCCTGCTTACCCCCTTGGTAGCTTGGCAGAGCAGTAGGCTTAACTTCAGAGTGCTAGGTGTAAAGTATTTGTACCAACACACACAGTAACTTAATGACAACACTACAAAATGACACAACACCAGTTTAGAAAAATAGGAAATATTTATCTAAACAAAACAAGACCAAAACGACACAAATCCAACATACACAAGTCAAGTTATGAATTTTTAAAGATTAAACTCAAAAATAGCGCTTAGAAACAAAAATGCTTCGATGAGATGTTAACACGGCGTTGTGATGGAGTGAAAACAAGCCGATGCACGAAGTCGGGGATCGCGGCTTCTGTGCAAAAGGTTGAATCCGCGCACTTCGAGTGGCGTCGGTCACGACGCGGTGCGGTGACTTCCACGGAGTCGCGGACTTCAGCGGGGCTGCAGCGGCGTCGGGCCTGCGAAGAGCGTCACATTCCAGAGAAGGTTACGGCATCGGGTGCAGGCGGCGTCACCGGATTCAGCAACGGCGTCGGTCCGGAGTCATCCGAAGTCGATTTCCTTGGATTTCCACCAGCTTTCCTTTCAAGGGCCCAGGGACTGGATAGGGCACCACTTGTCAGAGCAGGAGTCTCTCCAGAGATTCCAGGTGCTGGCAGAGAGAAGTCTTTGTTGTCTCTGAGACTTCAAACAACAGGAGGCAAGCTCTAACTCAAGCCCTTGGAGATTTCTTCACAAGATGGAAGGCACACAAAGTCCAGTCTTTGCCCTCTTACTCTGGCAGAAGCAGCACTGCAGGAAAGCTCCACAAAGCACAGTCACAGGCAGGGCAGCACTTCTTCCTCAGCTATCAGCTCTTCTCCAGGCAGAGGTTCCTCTTGGTTCCAGAAGTGTTTCTAAAGTCTGTAGATTTGGGTGCCCTTCTTATACCCATTTTAGTCTTTGAAGTCACATTTCTTCAAAGCGGACTCACACCTACTTGAGAAATCCTGCCTTGCCCAGGCAAGGCCTCAGACACACACCAGGGGGTTGGAGTCTGCATTGTCAGAGGCAGGCACAGTCCTTTCAGATGAGAGTGACCACTCCACCCCTCCCTCCTAGCAGTGATGGCTAATCAGGAAATGCAGGTTACACCCCAGCTCCCTTTGTGTCACTGTCTAGTGTGAGGTGAAAAACAACCCAACTGTCAAACTGACCCAGACAGGGAATCCACAAACAAGGCAGAGTCACAGAATGGTTTAAGCAAGGAAATGCTCACTTTCTAAAAGTGGCATTTTCAAACGCACAATCTTAAAATCAACTTTACTAAAAGATGTATTTTTAAATTGTGAGTTCAGGGACCCTAAACTCCACATGTCCATCTACTCTCAAGGGGAATTTACACTTTAATCATATTTAAAGGTAGCCCCCATATTATCCTATGAGAGAGACAGGCCTTGCGACAGTGAAAAACGAAATTGGCAGTTTTTCACTGTCAGGACATATAAACCACATTACTATATGTCCTACTTTATCCATACACTGCACCCTGCCCTTGGGGCTACCTAGGGCCTACCTTAGGGGTGCCTTACATGTAAGAAAAGGGAAGGTTTAGGCCTGGCAAGTGGGTACACTTGCCAAGTCGAATTTACAGTGTAAAAATACACTTACAGACACTGCAGTGGCAGGTCTGAGACATGATTACAGGGTTACTTGTGTGGGTGGCACAACCAGTGCTGCAGGCCCACTAGTAACATTAGATTTACAGGCCCTGGGCACCTCTAGTGCACTTTACTAGGGACTTAACAGTAAACAAATAGGCCAATCATGGATAAACCCATCACATACAATTTTACACAGAGAGCATATGCACTTTAGCACTGGGTAGCAGTGGTAAAGTGCTCAGAGTTCAAAAGCCAACGGCAACAGGTCAGAAAAAATATGAGGCAGGAGGCAAAAAGACTGGGGATGACCCTGCATAAGCAAAAAAGTCCAACACACACCATGAAAGAATTTGAATACTTTAACATTGTTCTTTCAGCACCTATGGCATGTTAGCAAATGTATGTGAAACTTGTGCTTTAAATGCACAATTTCATCCCATTCTTTTCACATTTTCTTGAGGTGGAGAAACCACCTAAAAAGAGTCTGCCTTACTTACTTCGCTCGTTCACTACACTCCAGGGCAATCATTATGCCTTAGAACCTTCAAAGATCAAGTTAGTAACATAATATAAATAGTACCTAAAACAGGACTTTTTTGTGTTATGGGGTTATACGTATGATTATGTTATTATGGAACTTCAGCAATGTCATTTTTTGTGATGTTAGGGTTATGTGACATGCCTTCCTAGAATAAAAAAAAAACAGTGTTTAGGGCGTATGATGTCACTTCCTGTGATGCCATTAAGGTCAAAGGGGATGAGATGTCATTTCCGCTACCACTGTAAATTTGGTGAATTACCATTCATGCTGGAGCTCCAGCTATTGAATTAAGAGAAAAACGTTTGCTACAACCACTTATTGGCTTCACAAATTATGTGCAGGGCAGTGCAAACCATAATTATTTCATTGTATTAGGACTGAACAACTTACAGGTACCTTGCTAATGGGAATCTTGACAGGTAATGTGTGTGGGTTGTCCAAAATAATATGGGATGTTCGTACAAATGGTCCCTATTAAAAATCTGAATACATCCAAATAAATGATTTTTTTTTTTATTGTATTTCGTCTTGACACCTAAGGGATGGCTATGGTGTTTTGAATGAAACTTTATTGGACATCAGCCACATTTAGTCCACTTGTACCCGTATGTGGGTACTAAGAAACCCGTGTAAGGTTTTATGCATGGTTCGATTAAGCATCCTTTTTCAGACTAGTAATTGGTCTTGTAAGACTTTTGATCTAAGCATGTTTAGCTGCATGGTGAATCTCTGTCTTCACCGTCAAATGTCAGTTTGTCAATATCAGGGACTCGATACCTCTTCTCTTTTAACTTAAGAAAATTTAATAAAAACATACGTCTCCACGTTTTAGTAACTTTTCAACCGTTTGAGCTGGAAGTAAAAAAATGTGTTAAAATCTGCCGAGTATGCAATTTATGGATTATGTGACAAATGTGACACCCATGATTATGTGGAAAACGCTGCAGCAAAAAAATGATATTGAAGTAGCAGGTACATCGTCTCTTTCAGTGGTTAATACATCATGGTTGGAATAGAGTGGGCAAGGGTTTTCAAAGGACGAGGCCTAGTAGGAAAATCATACCACATTTACGAGTCAGGCGAAAGTGACTTGTGCACAACACAGTAGAAATAAGTATAACAATCAATTCTAATTTTGTAGTGTACCGAGATCATGTTTCAAGAGTACTTCATTTTCTGTTGAAGGTTTTGTATGCCATACTATTAAATATAATAAGGTCAACAATTGGATTATTTCTAGCAATAGGAGAGGAAGCCGTTTAACAAATAGAAGGCATGCGTGTTTTGTGGATACGAAGGGGAAATGAAATGAAGACTGACTCGTCACAGATGTGGGGAGCTTCGACAATCACTGTAATTCAATGAGAGCCGTTCCTTCTGTCACAGTGGCAGACACGGCCTATTATTTACTGTAATTTAAAACAAAGAGCTGAACAGCTTGAAAAGTAGCTGTATGGCTCGATAATTACCCAAAATGGACATATTCAGAAATTGTTATGCTCAAAGGAGGAAAAGCTACATTTTGTCAGCCCATAAATTTGGCAGTCTTTAGAATGATTACATTTAAATCCATTACATTTTAGATTCACATTTGCCCAACAACTCTGCGACAAGAAGTAGTGCACATCTGACAACATTGCAGAATGTAATCAGTTGCCGAGAAGCATACAAAAGATTACAGCAGGGGGTTGACTCAAAATGGAGGGTATTCAAAATATAACAATATACACACACAAAGGTGGAATACTTACGAGGTGTAGAAAGTATGGGGCATATTCACAAGTAAGTGGTGCATTGGTACCATGTGCCACTTTTCCTGCGTGCCTCTACTGCCACCTAACGACACCATGGTTGCGCCGTATTTATAATATATTGTGCACCATGGCAGTCGTTAGCACAATAGCGTCAACATTTTTGACGCTATTGTGACCCTTTGCTACACTAGAGTCAAAAATGTTGACACTAGTGAAGCAAAGCACAGGGAGGCCCATTGATCTTAATGGGTGAGTCATTTTAACAACTGCTCTGAGCAGGCGTTAAAAATTATGCAAAAAATGGCACAGTGAAATCTTGTAAATTTTGCTGTGCCATTTTTTCGGGCCTCCCAATGAGAGAACGCTTTCCTTGCATATATTATGCCTGATGCAGGCATAATGTGGCGCAAGAGTTTACAAAGTGGCGCGATGCAAGCATTGCTCCACTTTGTAAAGATGGCGCATTGGAAATGCCTACATAACGCCAGATTAACGTAAAAATAATGAGCTAATGTGGTACAAGGAGGCGCAAAGGGGTTGTAAATAAGCCATAATGTTTCTTTCATTGTTTCTTTCTGTGGTTATTTGATGTTGGGAGGCAGGATTTGTAGTTGCTCGTCGCAGAGCACACAGTACAGAGGTGTATCTACCATCGGTCCAGCAGATGCCGACGCACCAGTAGCCAGAGCCCTGAAGAACCCTTTGAACCCTGATAATTGCTGTATTTTACTACCTAAACAGCAGTTTAAAATGCTGTTTTCCTTTCTTGCACAAGGACCCACTGAATTCTTGATTCGTTACTAATAGAGAAATGGATTATTTCGCTCACTGCAATTTTCTTTTTTTTACTATGACATAGCATGAATGTAACTTCTGATACAATTATCTCTTTGCACCCCTTCTTCTCCTCTCTCCCGGCACACCCTCCCCTCCCAAGCACACTGCATTGCAATCAGAAGGGTCTCCTTGCTGCCATTCTCAGTCAGCAGATTTTGGCTCTACGACAATGTGGTGTTAATTGGTCTTTGCAGATGGTGTGATAACACATTCATGGGCTATATAGGAAAGTATTTTGTGCTTCAGCTTCTGCGACAGCGCGCTGTATCTTTAGGCTACGGGTATTAACACTTTGGGATGCTTGTGTGCACCGCACGAGGGCAATTTTAAACTTAGATAGGATCACTTACAGACTTTCAGCCTTCCTATAAAGACAACATGAATATTCTTTCTAATTAGCGATGGTTATCATTTCTGCAAGTTCTCTAAAAGTGATATGACCGTCATTAGGAGGTTGAATAAAACATGCTATTTTCCACAAACAGCCACAAAACATTTATTTGAGAACCATCTGTCAAACTCTTTTCTTAAATTACACCTATAATGGTAAAACACTAAGCGCCAGATTTACAACAAACTGGTGCAGCGCGGTGCTGCGCCAAAATCAGCAGCACCGCGCTGCACCAAAATCAGTAGCACCACACTGCGCTAGGTATGGAATGCAGTGATGCACCAAATTTACAAAAATTTGGCGCACCCCTGCATTTCCCCCTGCGCTGGCTCTAAATTTAACTGCCTAGCACCAGCGCAGGCACCCTTGCACCATATTGCAAAGGTGTCTGTGTTGAGGGGATTGATTGTTTATGTGTAGGAATGTGCCCCCTCAACCACATAAACAATCTGCAATGACGAGTTGGCACTTCTATGTGTGCTGTATAATGCAGCACATATAGAAGTACCAAATGTCATTTTTGAATGATTGTTTATGTGCAGAGAGGAGCACCTTTCTGCACAGAAACAATTATTCATGGCGATTTTGCTCTTTCTATGTGTGATGCAGAATGCATCATGTTAGACCTGACATGCCTTAGGGTGGTCACCCCTAACTTTTTGCCTGCCTCCCTCCACTTTTTGGACACTGTTTTGCTGGCTTTTAGACTCTGCGCATTTTACCACTGCTAACCAGTGCTAAAGTGCATATGCTCTCTCCCTTTTTAAACATGGTAACTTTGGATCATACCTGATTGGACTATTCAATTTACTTATAAGTCCCTAGTAATGTGCACTATATGTGCCTAGGGCCTGTAGATTAAATGCTACTAGTGGACTTGCAGCACTGGTTGTGCCACCCACTTAAGTAGCCCCCTTAAACTTGTCTCAGGCTTGCCATTGCAAGGCCTTTGTGTGCAGTTTCACTGCCACTTCGAATTGGCATTTAAAAGTACTTGCCAAGCCTAGAACTCCCCTTTTTCAACATATAAGTCACCCCTAATGTGGGCCCTAGGCAACCCCTAAAGCAGGGTGCTGTGTAGGTAAAAGGCAGGACATGTACCTGTGTAGTTATATGTCCTGGTAGTGTAAAACTCCTAAATTCGTTTTTACACTACTGTGAGGCCTGCTCCCTTCATAGGCTAACATTGGGGCTGCCCTCATACATTGTTAAAGTGGCAGCTGCTGATCTGAAAGGAGCAGGAAGGTCATATTTAGTATGGCCAGAATGGTAATACAAAATCCTGCTGACTGGTGAAGTCGGATTTAATATTACTATTCTAGAAATGGCACTTTTAGAAAGTGAACATTTCTTTGCACTTAAATCTTTCTGTGCCTTACAATCCACGTCTGGCTGGGCTTGGTTGACAGCTCCTTGTGCATTCACTCAGACACACCCCAAACACAGGGTACTCAGCCTCACTTGCATACATCTGCATTTTGAATGGGTCTTCCTGGGCTGGGAGGGTGGAGGGCCTGCTCTCACACAAAGGACTGCCACACCCCCTACTGGGACCTTGGCAGACATGATTGAACTGAAAGGGGAACTGGTGCACTTCTTAGCCACTCTTTGAAGTCTCCCCCACTTCAAAGGCACATTTGGGTATAAAACAGGGCCTATGCCCTACCTCATCAGACACTTGCTGGAGAAGAAACCTGAACCAGAAACTACATCCTGCCAAGAAGAACTGCCTGGCTGCTCAAAGGACTCACCTGTCTGCTTTCTACAAAGGACTGCTGCCTTGCTGTTGGCCTGCTGCCTTGCTGAACTCTTGTCTGGCTGTGAAAGTGCTCTCCCAGGGCTTGGATAGAGCTTGCCTCCTGTTCCCTGAAGTTTCAGGACCAAAAAGACTTCTCTTTTTTCACTTGGACGCTTCGTGCGCCGAAATTTTCAACGCACAGCTTGTTCCGCGGCAAGAAAAACGCTGCACATCGACGCTGATCGACGCGACGCCTTCGGGACGACCGGAACTTCGACGCACGGCCTCGCAAGGACAACGCTGCCCGACCTCCCGAGGAGAAATCGACGCAACGCCTGCCGTGAGAGCGAAACTTCGCTGCGCAGCCCCGCAGAACGACGCGCAGCCGGAAAACAAGCAGGAGAATCCACGCACAGACCCGGGACATCTGCTAATCCCCGCGATCCACAGAAAGAGGCTGTCGACGCACGACTTCCCCGCGTGAAAAATAACGACGCAAGTCCGTGTGTGCTGGGGAGAAATCGACACACACACCATTTTTCCACGTATCTCTTCTTCTGTGGCCCTCTGAGGAGATTTTCCACTCCAAACCAGGTACTTTGTGCTTGAAAGAGACTTTGCTTGCTTTTTAAAGTCTTAAGACACTTTATATCACTTTTCAGTGATATCTCTACAAATTCACATTGCAACGTTATTCGTTTTGACCTACAAAAATCCTGATAAATATTATATATTTTTCTAAACACTGTGTGGTGTATTTTTGTGGTGCTATATGGTGGTATTGTATGATTTATTGCACAATTACTTTACACATTGCCTTCTAAGTTAAGCCTGACTGCTCGTGCCAAGCTACAAGAGGGTGGGCACAGGCTAATTTTGGATTGTGTGTGACTTACCCTGACTAGAGTGACGGTTCTTGCTTGGACAGAGGGTAACCTGACTGCCAACCAAAAACCCAATTTCTAACATTGGTGATCAGCGGTGAGGATAGGACTTCTATTTGTGCAGTGACATACAATAGCTAAGTATTTCACTACCTACCCACAGTAGAAGGTCAACTTGATTTTTATCTCTTTTTGCAAATTCGTTTTTACTGACAATTTTCAAAAACTAAATCCTCACTCAACATGTCTCTGACTGGGTCTCAAATAGGAGACTTTGACCTAGTCCTGTTGGATACATATACAGTCAAAGAGCTAAGAGGGTTCTACAGGGCAATGAGGGTACCCACCCAAGGGGCCTCCAAAAAGGAGGACTTTCAAGTGGCGCTGAGGGACTGGGCAGAAGCCCATTTAGAAGAGGATGATGAGGAAGAAGAGCCAGGAAATGGCCCCTCAGAGGATTTGTTGCTATCAGTGGATGATGTTACCACTGCAATTGTGCCCCCTTCCAGACCAGGGAGCAGTGTCTCTGTGCAAAGCCTGACCGCAGAGGAAAGGAGAGAGGAAAGGGAGTACCAATTGCAAATGGCAAAACGGAAAATTGAGGCTCAACAGGAGGAAAGAAGGGCAGAGAGAGAAGCCAAGCAAGCTGAGGCTGAAAGAGCAGCCAAACAGATTGAAGCTGGAAGAGCAGCCAAACAGATTCAAAGCTGAAGCTGAAAGGGCAGCCAAACAAGCTGAAGCTGAAAGAGCTTTGGCTGGAAAGAAACTATTATTGGCTCATGAACTGAGTCTCAAGGAGCTGGAGATCAAGGTGAGGCAGTCTGAATCCAGCAATAATGGTGGCAGCATACAGACAGGACCTGCTGGCGAAAAGAAGGTTTGTATACCCAAAAATGTGGTGCCCAGTTTTGTGGTGGGAGATGACATAGATAAATGGTTAGCTGCTTATGAAGTTGCACTAAGGGCTCATGAGGTTCCAGAAGGGCAATGGGGGGTAGCTATGTGGGGTTATGTGCCGCCATTGGGGAGGGACATACTTCTCACATTGGATCAACCTGATCAAAACACATACCCACTTCAGAAAGCCACTTTACTTGCCAAGTTTGGGCTGACCCCTGAGGGATACCGTCAGAGGTTCAGGGACAGCACCAAACAAACCACACAAATATGGGTAGATTTCTTTGACTTTTCCAGTAAGGCACTGAATGGATGGGTGCGGGGCAACAAAGTAGATAATTATAAAGGGCTATATGACTTGATTCTGAGAGAGCATATACTCAATGTTACCTATACAGAGTTGTGCCAGCACTTGGTAGATAGTAAGCTGACTGATCCCAGGAAGCTTGCTGAGGAGGCGGACCTCTGGGTTAGCACCAGAGTGTCCAAAAAGGTACCTGAGGGGGACTCACACAAAGGTGGTCAGGGTTCCCAACAGAAGAAAGAGGGGGGAGATAAACTTACAGATAAGGAACTCTCAAAAGGCCCCCAAAAGAATTCCCAGGGAGGGGGTGGCAACCATTCCTTTTCCAGATTTGGGAAAAAGCCAGGGACATATGATAGGTCAGGGAAATCCAACCCCAAATGTATGGAGTGTTACCAGTATAGTCACTATAAAGGCGACCCCCAGTGCTCCAAAAGGGCACCGTCCACTACCGGACAGACACCTGGGTTGACTAGTGTAGCGCTTGGGGGGGAGATGGACCCAGATAGCTTTGGGGAGCAGGTAGAGATTTCCCTAGTGTCCCTGGGAGAAAGAGAAATGGTGCCAAAAGCCCACATGCCCCGAAATACTTCCAAGTACAGGCAGTGGGTCACCATTAATGGGCAGAAGGTGGAGGCTCTGCGTGACACAGGAGCCAGTATGACTACTATCCAGAGTCAGCTGGTGTCAACAGAGCAGATAGTCCCTAATACATTCCACCAGGTCATAGTCGCTGACAATCGTGAGAGTCACCTACCGGTGGCTCTGGTTCCCTTTGAGTGGGGGGGGGGGTGTCTGGTACTCTGAAAGTAGCTGTGAGTCCTGCCATGCCTGTAGATTGTCTGTTAGGCAATGATCTTGAGCATACTGCTTGGAAAGAAGTAGAGCTCAGATCTCACCTGGAGATATTAGGGTTACCTGAGTGGGTCTGCATGACCACACGGTCCATGGCTTCCCGGGAAGGGAGTCAAGGGCGTCTGTAGCCTGGAAAGATGGTCCAGACAGCAGCCAAAGAGGGGGGCCAGGGGCGCGGGAAACCCACTTCCAATGTTCCCACAGTGGTAGACGAGGCCCCTGAGGAAGAGGAGGCCCCTGAGCCAACCGGGGAGGACATAGCTGCCCTGGGTAACCTACCTGAACTTGCTGGCTGGCAAGTAGAGGGGGGGCCAACCAGGGAAGCATTCTGCAAGGCGCAGAAAAAATGCCCCACCCTTGAGCGTCTGAGGAAGCAGGCCACAGACCACGCAGCAGGTGACGCCTCTGGCGCTCACCATATTTACTGGGAGAATTATCTCCTTTACAGTGAGCGTAGGATTCCAGGTCCTGGGGCTCACCGTGTGCTGGTGGTCCCCCAGTGTTACCGGAAATTCCTACTAGGCCTGGCTCACGACATTCCCCTGGCAGGACACCTGGGCCAAGACAAGACCTTTGACAGGCTTCACACCCACTTTCTTTGGCCCAGAATGAGGAAAGCCTCAGATAACTTCTGCGGAGCTTGCCCCACCTGCCAGGCTAGTGGGAAGGCAGGGAAATGGCTTAAAGCTCCCCTGCTCCCACTCCCAGTCGTTGGCACCCCCTTTGAAAGGGTGGGCATCGACATTGTTGGTCCCTTGAACCCCAAAACTGCCTTGGGCAACAGGTTTATCCTGGTTTTGGTGGACCATGCCACCCACTATCCAGAGGCAATCCCTCTGAGAACAGTGACTGCAAAGGTGGTGACCAGAGCCCTGTTGGGAATGTTTACCCGTGTGGGATTCCCTAAGGAGGTCGTGTCTGACAGGGGCACAAACTTCATGTCTGCATACATGAAGACCCTGTGGGATGAGTGTGGGGTCACCTACCGGTTTACCACCCCTTATCATCCTCAAACATATGGGCTTGTTGAGAGATTCAACCAGACCCTGAAAGGCATGATTGGTGGCCTGACTGAGGCCATGAGGCGTAAGTGGGACGTCCTCTTACCCTGCCTGTTGTTTGCTTATAGAGAGCTGCCCCAGAAAGGGGTAGGGTTCAGCCCCTTTGAGCTTCTCTATGGTCACCCTGTCAGGGGACCCCTAAGCATCGTTAAGGAGGGCTGGGAGAGAGCTCCCCAGGCCCCTCCCCAGGATGTGGTCAGCTACATTCTGGCCCTCCGCAAACAAACCCAACGCTTCTGGAAGCAGGCCCAGAGTAACCTCGAGGCCAGTCAAGAGGTGATGAAGGAGTGGTACGACCAGAAGGCCACTCTATTTGAGTTCTCACCTGGAGACAACATTTGGGTGATGGAGCCAGTCGAGCCCAGGGCTCTCCAGGACCGCTGGACTGGCCCCTTTGAGATCAAGGAGCGTAAAGGGGAGGCCACTTACCTAGTGGACCTCAAGACCCCTAGGCAACCCCTAAGGGTCCTCCATCACAACCGGCTCAAACCTCACTTTGAGAGGTCTGAGGTCAGTATGCTCCTAGTCACCGATGAGGGCATGGAAGAGGAGAGTGAACCTCTCCCCAACCTCCTCGCTGTCAAAGAAGGGGATGGGTCAGTAGGTGGTGTCATTCTCTCTGACTCCCTGACTCCAACCCAGAGAGGGGACTGCTATGAGCTGTTAGAGCAGTTCTCCCCCCTGTTCTCCCTTACTCCTGGACTAACCCACCTCTGTGTGCATGACATTGACACAGGTGACAGTGCCCCTGTAAAGAACAAAATTTACAGGTTGTCAGATAAGGTGAAGGCCAGCATCAAGGAGGAGGTCTCCAAGATGTTGACTTTGGGGGTTATTGAGAAATCCAGTAGTCCCTGGGCCAGCCCTGTGGTATTGGTTCCCAAGGCTACTGCCCCAGGTGCGAAGCCAGAACTCCGGTTCTGTGTGGACTACCGGGGTCTCAATTCAGTCACCCGGACTGATGCTCACCCCATCCCCCGAGCTGATGAGCTTGTTGACAGGCTAGGCGCTGCCAAGTTCCTGAGCACGTTCGATCTTACTTCCGGGTACTGGCAGATTGGCCTGACTGAGGGGGCTAAAGAAAGATCCGCTTTTTCCACCCCTGATGGCCATTACCAATTCTGGGTGATGCCATTTGGGCTGAAAAATGCCCCGCTTCCTTCTAACGGTTGGTTAACGGGGTCCTAGCTGGTAAAGATGCCTTCTGTGCAGCTTACCTAGACGACATAGCTGTCTACAGTTCCAGCTGGGAGGAACACCTGCTCCACCTCAAGGAGGTGCTTCAGGCCCTGCAACAGTCAGGCCTGACTATCAAGGCTAGTAAGTGCCAGATTGGGCAGGGTTCCATGGTGTACTTGGGACACCTAGTAGGTGGTGGCAGGGTGCAGCCGCTCCAGGCCAAGATTGAAACTATCAAGGCCTGGCAAACACCTAGAACACAGACTGAGGTGAGAGCCTTTTTGGGCTTCACTAGATACTACCGCAGGTTCGTCAAGGGCTATGGTACCATTGTGGCCCCCTTGACAGAACTCACTTCCAAGAAACAACCAAGGTTGGTGAATTGGACAGAGACCTGTCAGAAAGCCTTTGATTCTCTGAAGGAAGCCATGTGCACAGCCCCTGTGCTCAAGGCCCCTGACTACTCCCAAGAATTTATGGTACAGACAGACGCTTCAGAGCATGGCATAGGGGCTGTTCTAGCACAGCTGAATGAGGAGGGCTCAGACCAACCAGTAGTCTTTATTAGCAGAAGACTATTACCACGGGAACAAAGGTGGAGTGCTATTGAGAGAGAAGCATTTGCTGTGGTCTGGGCACTGAAGAAGCTAAGACTCTACCTGTTTGGGACTCACTTCCGGGTTCAGACAGACCACAGGCCCCTCAGATGGCTCATGCAGATGAGGGGTGAGAATCCAAAACGCTTGAGATGGTCCATTTCCCTACAGCGTGGACTTTACGGTGGAGCATCGCCCAGGGGTTGACCACACCAATGCTGATGGTCTCTCCAGATACTTCCGCCTTAGCGATGAGAGCTCCCAGGAGGTCGGGTAGCTCTCCTCACTTTCAGCTGGGGGGGACACATGTTAGACCTGACATGCCTTAGGGTGGTCACCCCTAACTTTTTGCCTGCCTCCCTCTACTTTTTGGACCCTGTTTTGCTGGTTTATAGACTCTGCACACTTTACCTCTGCTAACCAGGGCTAAAGTGCATATGCTCTCTCCCCTAAAACATGGTAACCTGGAATCATACCTGATTGGACTATTAATTTACTTATAAGTCCCTAGTAAGGTGCACTCTATGTGCATAGGGCTGGTAAATTAAATGCTACTAGTGGGCCAGCAGCACTGGTTGTGCCACCCACTTAAGTAGCCCCTTCTCCTTGTCTCAGGCCTGCCATTGCAAGGCCTGTGTGTGCAGTTTCACTGCCACTTCGACTTGGCATTTAAAAGTACTTGCCAAGCCTAGAACTCCCCTTTTTCAACATATAAGTCACCCCTAATGTGGGCCCTAGGTAACCCCTAGAGCAGGGTGCTGTGTAGGTAAAAGGCAGGACATGTACCTGTGTAGTTATATGTCCTGGTAGTATAAAACTCCGAAATTCGTTTTTACACTACTGTGAGGCCGGCTCCCTTCATAGGCTAACATTGGGGCTGCCCTCATACTTTTTTGAAGTGGCAGTTGCTGCTCTGAAAGGAGCAGGAAGGTCATATTTAGTATGGCCAGAATGGTAATACAAAATCCTGCTGACTGGTGAAGTCGGATTTAATATTACTATTCTAGAAATGCCACTTTTAGAAAGTGAACATTTCTTTGCACTTAAATCTTTCTGTGCCTTACAATCCACGTCTGGCTGGGCTTGGTTGACAGCTCCTTGTGCATTCACTCAGACACACCCCAAACACAGGGTACTCAGCCTCACTTGCATACATCTGCATTTTGAATGGGTCTTCCTGGGCTGGGAGGGTGGAGGGCCTGCTCTCACACAAAGGACTGCCACACCCCCTACTGGGACCTTGGCAGACAGGATTGAATTGAAAGGGGACCTGGTGCACTTCTTAGCCACTCTTTGAAGTCTCCCCCACTTCAAAGGCACATTTGGGTATAAAACAGGGCCTCTGCCCTACCTCATCAGACACTTGCTGGAGAAGAAACCTGAACCAGAAACTACATCCTGCAAGAAGAACTGCCTGGCTGCTCAAAAGGCTCACCTGTCTGCTTTCTACAAAGGACTGCTGCCTTGCTGTTGGCCTGCTGCCTTGCTGAACTCTTGTCTGGCTGTGAAAGTGCTCTCCAAGGGCTTGGATAGAGCTTGCCTCCTGTTCCCTGATGTCTCAGGACCAAAAAGACTTCTCTTTTTTCACTTGGATGCTTTGTGCGCCGAAATTTTCGACGCACAGCTTGTTCTGCGGCGAGAAAAACACCGCACACCGACGCTGATCGACGCGGCGCCTTCAAGACGACCGGAACTTCGACGCACGGCCTCGCAAGGACAACGCCGCCCGACCTCCCGAGGAGAAATCGACGCAACGCCTGCCTTGAGAGCGAAACTTCGCCGCGCAGCCCCGCAGAATGACACGCAGCCAGAAAACAAGCAGGAGAATCCACGCACAGACCTGGGACATCTGGTAATCCCCGCGATCCACAGAAAGAGGCTGTCCGCGTGCCGGAAAACGACGCACGACTTCCCCGCGTGAAAAATAACGACGCAAGTCCGTCTGGGAGAAATCGACGGACACACCATTTTTCCACGTATCTCTTCTTCTGTGGCCCTCTGAGGAGATTTTCCACTCCAAACCAGGTACTTTGTGCTTGAAAGAGACTTTGGGGGTTATTCTAACTTTGGAGGAGTGTTAATCCGTTCCAAAAGTGACGGTAAAGTGACGGATATACCACCAGCCGTATTACGAGTTCCATAGGATATAATGGACTCGTAATATGGCTGGTGGTAAATCCGTCACTTTTCCGTCACTTTTGGGACGGATTAACACCTCCTCCAAAGTTAGAATAACCCCCTTTGTTTGCTTTTTAAAGACTTAAGACACTTTATATCACTTTTCAGTGATATCTCTACAAATTCACATTGCAGCTTTATTCGTTTTGACCTACAAATATCCTGATAAATATTATATATTTTTCTAAACACTGTGTGGTGTATTTTAGTGGTGCTATATGGTGGTATTGTATGATTTATTGCACAAATACTTTACACATTGCCTTCTAAGTTAAGCCTGACTGCTCGTGCCAAGCTACCAGAGGGTGGGCACAGGCTAATTTTGGATTGTGTGTGACTTACCCTGACTAGAGTGAGGGTTCTTGCTTGGACAGAGGGTAACCTGACTGCCAACCAAAAAACCCATTTCTAACATATCACACATAGAAAAAGTAAAAACAAGGAAAAATGAAAGCATTTCTTCTTGTTGCACCATGCTAACGTCTTTAGCGCTGCCACAGATTTATAGATTCTTGTAAATATGGGGCAGCGTCAAAAGCAATGGGTGTTGTGGTGGAATGCCCACAGCAACACCCATTGCAAGTCTCTCTGACACAGAAAAATGCATCAGGGGGCATATTTGCAAGGCGGCTTTAAGCTACAAAAAGTGGCTTAGCATCGCCTTGTAAATATGCATAATGCACAGCACCACTGGAGCGACACAAAAAGTGACACTTCTGTGGTGCATGGGGCTTGTAAATATGCCCCTAAAATGGTAACTCTCTAAAGTGACATGCAAAACAAACTATCTCATGTTCACTTTATGTGCCTGGGTAGGACATGAGTTTCTCCCCTCTTTTCAGGTATAGTGTTCACGGATTCTGATCAGCATGACGGTTTTATCAGTCAAGTATTCACTACAGGTTATGAATTTAAGCCCCAGCAGGGCCAATGCTACCTTTCATCCTTTAAACATCTATACATAGTAAACCATTATATTGGGGGAAGAACAACATCTGTTACCTGCAATTCATAACTAAATGTGAGTTGTGTCCTAGATATCTTGTTTGGCTTTTGTGATTAAATAATCCAATGGTGTTGGTTGAAACATGGGCCTCCGTCACATGGATAATTAACTAACAGAAATATGCTCTTTATTGAGACAATGTTTTTTTTTTTTTACTCATATCTTTAGTTTAGCTACAGCCTATTGCACACTTGAAGATAGCCAGAAGAATGAAATGCGTTTAATAGTGGAAGCAAATATAATCTTACTGAAGTTTGTGTTCATTAAAGTTAGGCACCGTTGGCATATTGTATATGCACGCATAGAAATGACCAAGTAATTGTAGCATGCCTGCAGCTGAAATGGAAGGAAGAACTAAACCCTGTTTAAAAATGAACAGATACAGAAGCATAACGACCAGGTATGGTAGAAGATATGTCGCACCTCAAGGGTGTTTTATTAGCAGACAGACCAGCCTCCAGTTACTGCTTACGAAATTCATCATCGGTAACATTTCGAAAACCAATGACAACTTTGTCCCATTAAGGTGAAATATCACAGAGTTCGTAATGCCCTTAAGTGGTGAGGAATGGAACCCTGGCTCATTGTGGTAGGTAGAGAAGTGGGTTGTAGGCAACACTAATGGATGTTATTTTCTGTAAATTCTGCAGCATGATAGTAGAATAATCACAGCTATTATCATAAACTTGAATTATTTTCAACAATTTAAATAAAACGTAAGTGTTCAGTGCTTTAGAATATCTTAATATGAACACAAATATGGAGGTGTGCACATTCACATGAAAGAGTGTTGTGAACAGCTGTGAATATAGTGTCACAAAAACTGAGCCTTCTGCAGGAATTATAGCAATATTTGTGCAAGTTGCTGTGTGTAGTACAGTGCAGTAGCGTCTTGCATTAAACGACATGCATTTATCATAGTGTCAAAAAATACTTAAACTGAAATTACTATATGACATAGGTCATGGGCCAGGGGATGCAGTGTAGCAAATGAAGAGTCGTTTTCTGTAATTGATTCTGCAGTCCCCAAACTGGCCTGCTAGGAAACTGGCCTAGAAAGAAATACACATCAGTCGTGCCCATAAATGTAAATCAGTTTTTAAATACTGCAGCCTTGGCTCAACTTAGTTATCTTCTGCCTGAGAGGCGAAGCAACTTTTAGGGACCTCGCAGCTAGGTGTTCTGCCTAACAAATCACCGCTAAAGCACAGAACTTAAAAAACATCTTAGTAAAGTAATACAACTTTAATAGCACAACTCTATTAAAAACGAATTAAAATGTATAGTGGATTTAAAGGTTTTGGGAAAATGTTGCTCACAGGTTGGTAACATTTCATAGAGGACACCAGGGAACAATGCGAATGTGAGAAAGCTTCCACTTACGAGAAGACCTCTATCTTATTCTGAAAACCTGGAGATATTCCTGCTCAAATCCCAATTCTTGGCTGGCTTTCTGTGCCTGGTCACATTCCCTGAGACTTTGTTGAAGACCCAAGTGTAGGAACAGTTGACTGTATTCAGCACTTAGGCCCATATTTATACTTTTTGGTGCAAAACTGCGCTAACGCAGTTTTGCGTCAAAAAGGTAACAGCTGGCTTGCATCATTCCAAAGCATCAGCCGGCACCAAATTTATGAAATGCTGCAAGCCCGCACTAACCTTGGGCTAGGGTAAAAAAAAAAACGCAAGCCAGGTGGGGGTGGCAGTAGGGGTGATGGGAGTTTTGCTTCAAAAACTGATGCTAGGCAGGTTAGAGGCAAGACAAATGCCGCTAACCAGCCTTGCGTGATTTTCAGATGCACAACCATTCACATACATAACTCCTGTCTTAGCAAAGACAGGAGTCATGTCCACCACCCAAGTGGCCAGCAAATATGGAGTTAAATCTGCACTGCATTTGCATAAAAAAAGGATGCAAATGCAGCGCAAACAGAGTATAAATATGCCCCTTCATGAGAGAAGGCCCCCAAAAGGTTCTGCACCCAAGAACCACTATGTGTTTAAGAGATAAGTGCCTCTAAAATTCAGCAGTGCAAATGTTTTGTGGGGTTTCAGTAAAATCCACCTTCAATTGCTCCAGCACTGGAACCACCTAACTGCTTTGTTGGTGTTATTATTGAGGCTTTCTTCAGTATCTTTCATTGAGAGATTTCCATGCTGTTGTGGTGTGGTCTCTGCAGCAGGGCAGGGGCTACAGAGATCCTCCAGAGCAGAGTTATTTGAAGTTCAACACTGGGGCGGAATGTGGCCCTCCTGACTTACACCTGCAGCCCCCCCATGGTATTGGACTGCTGTTTATTTGACTGAGCACTAGGGGCAAGCACTTATGTACACTTTAACTGGTGTAAAGAAAAAGAAGCAAAGAAGGTGTCCTGCTCCACTTATCTTTGGGAACAACTTCATTTTTAAAGACATTGTGCACCAAACGCATGCATATGATAATCTTCGAAACTAAAAAAGTGTATTTCATTAGCATGAAGAATTATTTCATCCTAGTATTTCAGATTAAATCACTGCACTAATAGGCAGTTATTGAAAGCGATAGTGTTCAAATATGACCTTGGAAACATCCATGGTTCCCTCACCCCTAAAAGCAATATATTAGAGAATCAGGAAGCAGATCATTTGTCTTGTGAACTCTCTGATTAGCCTAGGTTGGTTCTTATTATACATTGAACAACTATATAGTTTATTAAAAATCAAACACAGGAGGAATTTTGGTACAATGCATATCCTGAACTCATGCATCTCAAGGTGTCCTCATATGGTGTACTGAAAAAAAGCATGCAAAACTAGGTAAAACAATTGCCTATGATCACACAGTTTGGTCAAGTGCAAAAGCTGGGATTGATTACAGGTTTTTTAGTTTCACATTGTGCAATTCAGCTACTAGATTGTTATCTCTTTCTTGCTCTGATTTTACATCAATACATACTCTAGTTCTTGGCGCATGAGTTTCGAACGAGGAGGGCTAACACACACAAGATGAAGTCTCAGCTCGTTTTTGGGCTTGAGGATCCCAGTGAACCTTATGTCTAAAGATAAAAGATTTAAGGTATAAAAGATTATCAGGCCTAAGATACAATTTCATTCCAGTTAGATAAACAAGTTACTTCATTTGTACACTTGACCCGCCAAAGGTAGCAATAGCAAACAATAAAGCTTTACTTCAGAGTGCAAAAGAAGGATAGCAATCCAGATTCAATATAACGCAGTATTATCACATGTATGACTATTCTACAGACTAGAGCCTAAATTTAGAGGGCAGAATAGAAATAACCCTTCAAACTAACGCCAAGACTCACTGTCCACACCATGCACATGCTTTTTCCCCTACACTCACCTTACACCTTCTCTGGCCCCCACTATTTTGGCATTAATGAAGCCCTCAGTCAAACTACAGACCATACCCGTTGGCCCATACCTTGCCAGTATTGATGATCCAGGGGCTGGACAGCAGCTTCTGACCCATTAAGGTAGCACAAACCATTTCCTCACCTCCCAAGGGCCCTGCTCCCACTCAGTGTGATCACATGTTCCGCGATTTGTAGAAAACTGATGCACACATGCACTAAGGGATGAGCCCATAATAAAGAGAGAAGCTAGCTACACAGAATACAGCTGCAAGATCAGTGTATGCAAGTGCTGAGTCCCGGGTTGCATTGAAAGCTTTGAGTTTGGCTAAAGTGTGGCCTGTCTTTCAGGAAAACATTTTAGTGTAAGTCTCTCAAGGAGAGGAGTTATGTTATTGCATGTAAAACTGGCTGAAATGTGGTCTTGTCACTCTATGCCATGACAAAGGTAGTATGTAGAATTTGCTTAACATGACAAGGTATGTCATGCACAGTAGGCTTGCATTTCAGTGTTGTGAAAAACACATTTCAAAAGCAATGTGGTTTTGTTTTATAATATTTAATACCCTGTATTGAAGTCTATAAGTGAAGTTTTATTTTTTGGCATCATTTCTTAATAGTCAATGTCTTGGGTTCAGGTTAAACACTCTTGCAAACCCAAAAGTTGGAAAATAGTGCACTTTGTTAATTCTTGTTAAAATCCTGTAGGAAGTGATACGTGTTGTTGCGAGACTTCCCTGTATTTTTGTATATATCCATAACCATACGCCTAGTATTTAGAGGTATGTGCATTAGAATATGTTTTCTTCTCTAGAGCAAAATCACTGCCTAGACATTGATTTATTGACTGGCATTTATGTATGTTGCTGAGTGCTAATTTTGTACCTCACATCACCTCCTTGAGCCAACCTTGTATTGCTGTGCCTCACTATCCTCAGTGTAGAGAGATAAAAGTGATTGATATTCACTTTGAAGGCTCCCAGTGTGGAGGTCCCAAGCCACCAAGGGTAAAAAGTACCCACTGATAGAGCTGGGGCCCAGTAACCCTGATTGTCCTACCACCCTCTGAACCAGCTTTCTTGTGGTGTTGGATTAATTAACTGAAAGTTACCTGTGTTTTTCTGATTCAAATGATTTTTTTAGACTGAACAGTGGCATTTTGTATAATTGATGTATACCATTGTGCCTAAATAAACCTTCTTCCAACATTTTATTGTTTGACATTTGATCTTAATATTGGGCAAATTGTTCCTATGTACTAGTGCTTGGCATATGCTTGATCGTTCCTTCTTTCTTAATCCTAAACATGTGTTTGCTAATTTGTTTGCAATACATACCACTTGAATTGACATAATACCTGACTACCCTTTGTTAACTATTTTAGTTCAATTTTATACACATCAGTAGAACTTCAAGTGCAGAAGAGAAAGACATGGCAGAACAGGGAGAGGAGAGAAATCATTTGATTGTGGTAGTGAAAAGAGGATGACTGTTGCCAGGTTTCTTCTAAAGAATTGAAAAAAGAAGAGGAAGAATTTGATTATAGCTGTGGTGACATTAAGATCAGTATATATCAGTTGTGGCAACTAAGTTAGAGAAGAGTGGACATTAAGGCATATCAGTGCATAGCTCACTCAGGAGTAGACACATCTTGTGACCTTAATTGATCATCTGAAGAAAGAGCTGGTGAGAAGCATCTAACAAAATGGTCGGTCAATGCTTTTCAGCTCTCTTTCAGCATATTAAAAAATAAAACAGCACCTCATTAAATGGTTGGTAGATGCTTTCCAGCTTCTGTTAAGCATATATTTTCAGCACAAATCTCACACATCTTAATGGCAATGTAGGTGCTGTATTATCAGCTTAACTATTTGCTTAAAATGTGAATTCAAATTCAGACAGAAGCCATCTTCTTTTTGTGATTCACCACAAACATGATGGCATTTTATTTCACAGGACCATAATGCAAGCAGCATACCCATGTGCCATTGCACATTAGGGTCCTCATTTTGACTTCAGCTGTCTTTTTTGTGAAGACCGCCATCGAAGTGGGCACCAAAAGACATGCGGTCCAAAGACCACTGTATTATGTGTCACTAATAGATTTACACCCATAAACAGGCAGAAATCTGACACTGTCTGCCTGACAGATAGCAGGTGGGAGGCAATTCCACCACCAGCACCGCCACGCATGAAGGACACCACGCACCACATTACTAGAAGCACAGCGGTCCTTGCATGGTGGTGCAGCATTGGCGGGTGTGTATGAATGCAGAGGGTGGGGATGTGTGTGCATGAATGCGGATGGTGTGTGTGTGTGTGTGTGTGTGTGTGAATGCAGAGGTTGGGGGTTCATGTGTGTATGAATGTGGTGGTTGGGGTGGGAGTGTGTATGAATGCAGAGGCTGGGGTGGTGGTGTGTATGAATGTGGAGGCTGGGGCTGGGGGAGTGTATGAATGTGGAGGGTGGTGCGTATGCCTGTGAGTGAGTGGGGGTGCGTGTCTGATTGTGTGTGGTTGGCTGGGGGTGTCTGTATGTATGCGTGCAGGTGGGTGGGGGTGTTTGGAAGTATGTGTGTGGTCGGGTGGGAGTGCATCTCTGATTGTGTGAGATAAGGTGAAGGTGTCTTTATGTATGTGTGTGGTTGTGTGTGGGGTATGTATGCGTGCAGTTGTGTGGGGGTGTTTGGATGTACATGTGCAGTAAGGTGGGGGTGTATGTCTGATTGTGTGCAGTTTGGTGGGTGTTTGGATGTATGCATGTGGTTATGTGGGGGTGCATGTCTGATTGTGTGGGGTTGGGTGTTTTTTTTTTATGTATGAGTGGGGTCAGGTGGGGATGTGTGTCTGATTGTGTATGTTTGGGGGTGTCTGTATGTATGCATGTGGTTGGGTAGGGGTGTCTGTATGTATGCGTGCAGTCAGGTGGGGGTGTCAGGAAGTGTGTGGACGACTGAAGATGTGTGTCAGGAAGTGTGTGGGTGAGTGGGGATGTGTGTCAGGAAGTGTGTGGGCGAGTGGGGGTGTGTGTCTGCAAGTGTGTGGACATGTGGGGATGCATGTGTAAGCGTCAGGAATGGGGATTCCTGTCGCCGGTTGTGTTACCACCAGGGTTTTTGTGACGGGGTGAGCGCTGCGAAAAGCATGACAGTTTGCTGCCTCATAATATGGCAGGGGGTCTTAAGCATGCCACCAGCCTGGACGACCTCCTTGCCGGCCACTTCGATTAGACCGCGCTGACAGAGTTGTGCCACTTTAGCTTTGGCCAAACCGCTGAACTCATTATACGGAGGTCCTTACCGCCGGAACCGCACTGGTAAGACCCCCACCACAAGTGTGGAAGTCTTAAGACCTCCACACTCGTAATGAGGGCCTAGGTCTTTTAAATTATTAGTGGGCTATTCTGGGGTTGCATTGTCAATAGGCATTATAGATACTGGCAGCTCTACGGAACATATCATGCTTAAATGCTGAAAGCTTGTTAGCAATTCCAACTCAATGGAACAGGATTTGTGAGCATGACACCATCAAGATTCAAGTGCAAGTGAGAGTAAATATTTCTATGTGCTATCTTTGAGTGTTCAAGACACTTAAACTAAACTATTCAGGTACAGATGAGGCAAGAACAGTCTTAAGTACCCATTGTTCTCCTTAAATCTGTGCTAAGTTATTGGTTTAATTTTTGGAGTGCTGCCACATGGACATTTATGTTATTTCCATGAATTGCTTCTGGGGCCAATGGCTGTTCACCAGAGGGTGATAACCGTTGTAGTAACATGCAGCTTGATGAACAGTTAAGGAGGCACTGGTCTGTAACTGTTGTACTGTAAACAGGTTTGGTGCTCAGTACTTGCTGTGCTTCACCAAAGAGCTAATGAAGAGCAAAATTCTTCCACCCTTTAGTGCCCCCCTACCGCCACCATGTGTGTGCTGTATTTAAAATACAGACCACCATGGCCTGGGGCAATAGCGTCATTTTTTTAGGCTATTGATGTACTCTGCAGGAGTAGAGCCAAAATGTTGGTGCTACTCCTGCACAGTACATAGGGGCCCATATGTATTCAATGGCATGCCCCTTTTTAACCCCTGCTCTAAGCATGCATTAAAAGTTCCAAAAAAATGTTGCAAGGAAATATGTTAGATTTTCTTGTGCCATTTATTCAGGTCCCCTAAAAGGGGAATGCCAATTTTGCATAATGTAGCGGAAGAGGTTAGAAAGTGGCGCAATGCATGCATAGCTTTTTTGGCCTTCTAACGCCACATTAGCTTAAAAAAATTACACTATTGTGGTTTTAAAATGGTGCTAGAGGCTCTTAAATATTGCCTACCTCTAACAACCATGAATTGTACCCCACACATCATCGACTCATCAAAATCCCTATGAATAATCTTGGACAATAACTTTTATATGCAGGATCACATCTGCACCTCCACCAGGGGTGGCAACCACCAGCTGCACGCACTGAGGAAATTAAAACTTTTTCTTCCTACTGCAGATCTCAAGATAGCAAATCATGTACTTGTGATCTCCAAACTAGACTACGATAGTGCAACCTTCATGGGCCTATTGAAATCAAAACTGGAGCCTCTTAAGGCAACTTTGAACGTGGCAGATTCGTTCATCATAGGCTCAAAAACAACTGATATAACACCCCAGACCTAAATGAACTGAACTGGCTAACCTAAGCAGCGAGCAACCATCTAAAAAGTGCTTCCATGACTCATAAAGCTCTTCACCACAATGCTCCAAACTACCTGGCAGAGAAACGCATTGTTTCTAGTAAGAATAGAACATCAAAACACAAGCTCCCTGCTACTGCAGCCCTTCAAATTCAACAAAAAGGAAACATACAAGAGTGTTTTCTCTAGACTTGCCCCAAAATATGGAACTCTCATCCACCTGAGACCAGGTCCAATCCCTCAGCAGCCCTCTTTAAAAAAGAAGTAAAGCTTTTACTAATAAACATGTTCCTTTCGCAAAGATGATGTAACTTTCTCATCCTTTACCACCTGAGCCATGCCCCTCAGAGAGGCTGTTGGCTCCTGTTACAAACCCATCACTATTCTCTATGCTGCAACACTACCAAATCTGGATCCTTGGTTGTGTTCCTTCGTTTCAAACTACCTATTTTGTTGATCCATATTTGTATATTCTTTTCTTTTATCTTTTTTTGCTTTTCTTTTTTTTTTATGTACAGCTCTCTGCTACCCGAAAGGGTCACGTTTGTGCTATAAAAAACTCTATAAATAAATAGAAATAAAATAAAAAAATGAGCTGAAAAAAATAAAATATTTAAAGGAATTAATAGTTACCGAGCTTTGCTTGAATGGAATACCTGCACCTTTTAACATGATGTACCACCTTCGTCAGCATGCTCTTGGAGGGCTACTGAGTTGATTTCCACCTATGACATACTGCGGAAGGTCATTGGTGGATGCCAGCCCTTCTTTTAGTGCTGCTAAATGGAGTTTATTGGTTAACCTTGCAAGAAATGGCGAGTGATTCAAGAAACATGGTGCCCGATTAATAAAGATAACTTTAGACTTTTGTTCTAAACTTAGACCAAAATTCTAAATTTAAAACTTTGGCAATTCACAAAGGGCATTTACAATTACTATTTTTATGTCCGCACTCCAACGGAGACCTGCCCGAAGTACAGACATAAAGATAGTAATCATTTTGATTTGAATTCCCAAAGTCGTAACCTTAGACTTTTGGTTTAAGTTTAGAACAAAAGTCTAAGTTTACCTTTGTGAATCAGGCCTAAAATGAGCAAAACTGAACAGCTAAGAGACAAAAGATACATAACGATTACGAAAACTGTAGATATAAAACAACATTCCATTCAGACATTCATTGCTGTTCATAGCTTCTGAATAACTACCTCCTGTGCATAAATCATAGACAGGGTACATCCTACTTGGATGAAGTAATAGTTCTTGGTTATACAGTTTGCAGATGATCCCATGGATACTAATAGTTTAAAAAGATGTTGCTTATTATAAACCTTGCAAGACGATAGTTAGTTATGTTCGATTCTATGAAGTGCATTCCAACCGTACACCTAAA
This sequence comes from Pleurodeles waltl, assembly GCF_031143425.1. Taxonomy (NCBI): domain Eukaryota; kingdom Metazoa; phylum Chordata; class Amphibia; order Caudata; family Salamandridae; genus Pleurodeles; species Pleurodeles waltl. Next base: position 760,979,574 of record NC_090437.1, on the reverse strand, counting down.
TGATTTCTGCTAAATGCATATAGAAACAAGAAACACCTCATGCCCAACTTTCTGTGAAGCCTGCCTAACCTCAACGGAGTCTATCATGCTACAACAATCAGCAACAATGAACACCCACACAGTCATAGTATTGCGGGCACTCACAAACTATTGCAATAACCTTTTCCACACATATCTGCAGTTCTACAATGAAACCTGTTTAACAGGCCTTCAGCAGAACTTATCACAAGTCAGCAAGTCCAGTCACACTGAAATCCTGAAACATGACAGCCATTTCACCCCAATTATTGCTGTATTGTAGTAGACAACTGCGTGAGAGACGGGGAAGTTTAGCTGTTTGCTTCAATGGCCATTGCATCCTGGCTTTAGCAGTGACTTTAAATGTGCTAAACGAATGCTAAAAAAGCCCAGCTTCATATGGTGTATCAAAGAAGGACATCACACTGAAAGATAATTTCCATGTGAAGAAACAAGGAAAATACATTGCTATCATTTCACACATCTCCCTTATGTAATACATATTTTTTCCATGAGAATAATTTTCTGTAGGGTTAGGGAAAGCGAAAACATGAAATCAAATCTGTGAAAGCATAATGCCCCCACTTACATATAAGTTGTGTTAATTGGGAAAAAAAGGCTTACATTTTTGCAAATGTGAATGCCTGTGTATCAGGGGATATGTGACTATTTTCTGATATAACCTTATAGAAAGTATACTATGGGCTCAATCATTATGTAAATAAATGGCCCACAGCTTACACAGATTTGTCAACAGTGGTCTTTAACCGACTGATATATTTTAGTGGCTCTTGCTACTATAGGTTGAGATAATAGAATAATTGACACATCAAGTTATTGTGCCCCTGGCTGTGGATCCATCCATCAAGCTTCATATTTAGAGGATTATGGAAACCCATCAACAATGCAATCCAACATAAAAAGTAATCTATTTCCACCACCTAAAAAACAGAGACAGGCTTTGTGTATACAATGCTTGAAAGGTAGCAGTCCACATCTACTACAGTGGTCAGCACATTTACCTGCATCAAGTGAGTTGAATAAAGACAGAGACTTTCACTTTGTGTGACCTTAAATGAGACTTATGAGTCTGAATGGGACCAGGGCCTCATATATTATAATAGAAGCGCTTAAGTGTGACTAATCCTTAATACTTAACAGAAGGCCAGAAAAAATGTTTAACATCATTGATCGATGGAAACTTTTAAATTAGTTAATTTACAATGTGATGTTTGCATCCCTCTGCTGTGAATTCGAATCCATTACCAGTTATGATTTTGGATCATTCTGAAAATGGAACTTTGGTGTGTACATTATGATATTGCTTAAATATCCTCATGTTTTCCACTTCCTAAGTTTTATTTCCATCTGCAAATGTATGGCTTGATCAAGACAGTAAGCTAATTCATAGAATCATTATTGGTATTAGACTAAACCTGTACTTCTAATACATCTTTACACTTTGAACCTTACATGGCAGTTCTCATGTTTAGGAAGACCTGGTAGCTCATCAGCCCGTTGCTTGTCTTCTGCAGTATTGTTGTGTGCTCTAGTTATTTAAAGCAGTGAATCATACAATCAGAGTTTTGTTTGTTCTTCAAGTATTTGGCAGCTGTGTTGTCTGCAGCACCTGAACTGACTCTGAATTGTACTCCAGGCACTACAGGCAGAGCAGCATAAAACAGAGTAGCAGGGTTACTCAGGCCCATATTTATACTTTTTGACGCTAAACTGCGCTAACGCAGTTTAGCGTCAAAAATGTTTGCGCCGTCTAACGCCATTCTGAAGCGCCATGCGGGCGCCGTATTTATGGAATGGCGTTAGACGGCGCAATCAGACCGGCGCTGCCTGGTTTGCGTGGGAAGAAACCACGTAGACCAGACAGCGCCGGCGTAGGGGGAAAATGGCGCATGGGCGTCTTAAAATGGGGCAAGTCAGGTTACGTCGAAAAAATCGTCTTAACCCGACTTGCGCCATTTTTTAACGACGCCCATCCCCCATCAACATGACTCCTATCATTGGAAAGATAGGAGTCATGCCCCCTTGCCCAATGGCCATGCCCAGGGGACTTCTGTCCCCTGGGCATGGTCATTGGGCATAGTGGCATGTAGGGGGGCACAAATAAGGCCCCCCTATGCCACCAAAATAAAATATAAAAAATAAAAAATAAAACTTACCTGAACTTACCTGAATGTCCCTGGGGTGGGTCCCTCCATCCTTGGGGGTCCTCCTGGGGTGGGCAAGGGTGGCAGGGGGGGTCCCTGGGGGCATGGGAGGGCACCTGTGGGCTCATTTTGAGCCCACAGGCCCCTTAACGCCTGCCCTGAGCAGGCGTTAAAAAGTGGCGCAAATGCGCCGTTTTTAGCCACGCCAACTCCCGGGCGTCTCTTTTGCCCGGGAGTATAAATACCACGTAAAGGCCTGGGAGTCATTTTTTAGACGGGAACGCCTCCCTTGCATATCATTAACGCAAGGAAGGGGTTCACGCTAAAAAATGACGCACATTCCGGGAACTTTGGCGCTATTCGCCTCTAACGCCATAGTATAAATATGGCGTTAGTTGGCGTTAGTTTTGCGTCGAAATTGCGTCAAAAAAAACGACGCAATTTCGGCGCAAACGGAGTATAAATATGGCCCTCAGTGTTTCTGTGTTGTTGATTCCAAGAACAGTGTTTAATTTGTAAATACAAATGTGCCAGTGCCCAAAGCTCTCCTCTGAAACAAGTGGCTGCTGCAATTAAATGTGCAAGCATGGAATACTAAGGCAATGTGAGCGTGAAACCATCTCGGGCCTTTTTAATTCATTTATTGCCACTTCATGCCCCTCCAGTTCATTCTTGAAGCTTTCTGATTTCTCACTTTGTGACGCTTTTCATTTTTCTCTACTCTTCCTCCGTCTTTCCCATTTGTGTCTTTTGCTCAAGGCAGAAAAATAAGTGCTGGCCCTCAAAAATTAGTGCCGGTACGCCACACTGGAAACCATTGGCTCAAATTAAGCAGCGACCAAGACCCTACAAGCTCTCCAGGCACTGCACTTAATGAACACACCACCCAGGTCTCCTCTGTGCATACCTTCGCACAAGAGAAGACCAGGGCTGTCACCCACCATGATATGGAAACTTTTTCTTTACAAACTTTTATACTAGGATGTTAAGATGCAGATCCCTACGATTAACATATATTTAAGAATAAAATCATTGTTAAGCATATGCATAAAATAGTGAGCTAGTAGCAGAGTTAATTCTACTGCCATTCGTTTTTCCCATTATTTCATTTTCATGTCATTTTATGATTAGTCCAGGAAGGTGTGTATTCTTTGGAATATCACAGTACGTCCAAGTGCAACAATATTCAATATATGAAATTGTTCTTTTCTTCTATGTATATGAGTATTGTTTTGTTTTATATCTCGTAATAACTTGCAAATGAGTTGAGTTCTTTCAATTTGAAATGTGCTATTATTCTATGATATTAATTTTCTCGTGATCTATAATTTAATATGAAAATTACATCAACACAGCTTTCAAATAATTAAGATGAGTTAAGGAACTATGGGCCTCATTACAACCCTGGCGGTCGGTGATAAAGCGGCGATAATACCGCCAACAGGCCGGTGGTAACAAAAATGGAACTATGACCACAGCGGAAACCGCACACACAGACATCCACTTTAACACATCGCCCGCTGTGGCGGTAACCTCCAACAGCCAGGCGGAAGACGATGTACTGCCTACTGTATTACAACAGGCCTATCCGCCACCTTTTCCGGGGCGGTACCAATGACATCAAAAGCACAGCAGAAACAGTACATAGAAGGCAAAGGACTCACAAGACACAAGCAAGAACCACACCGCCAGAGAGCCCGAGTTGCAGGTGTTCCCCATGCTCGTTTATCTCCTTCTTCACTATGAACACCAACGCTGGTGAAGATGACAACGGTGAGTACTGCCACCTAGCACACAGGGGAGCGGGGAGGAAAGAGAGTGACACACACACACGCAACACACAACACCCCCAACACCATACACATAACGAGATGCAGTAACATTACATATCCACCCTGTACCCCTCAGGAATAATGCAAGGACAAAAGGAATTGATTAAAGTGAGAGTAATAAGAAAAACGTGTAGCAAATCGTGCTTCAAAATCAAAACAGTATATACATATATACAAATGGAGGGATACTGCCCAGTTCACAATGTACGTGGGCCATTGGGCCACATCACATAGGCCAAGGCCTCACTTGACTCCTGCAGCAACACAGAGAGAGAACACCGCAGGGGCATCAGGTCGAAAATACACAGGAACCTCAGGGGGATGGGAAACAGGGGGCACCTCAGCCAGAAGATTGTACAAAACCACTGGTCCTGGAGGAGGCTACATGCCCTGTGTGATGTCCTGAGGAGTGCAAGGCCACAGTCTCTCAAGTGGGTGCTTTGCCCACTGCTTGGTCCTGGGGAGTGCAAGGCCACAGTCTCTCAAGTGGGTGGTTTGCCCACTGCTTGGTCCTGGGGAGTGCAAAGCCACAGTCTCTCAAGTGGGTGGTTTGCCCACTGCTAGGTCCTGGGGAGTGCCAGGCCACAGACTCTCAAGTGGGTGGTTTGCCCACTGCTTGGTCCTAGGGAGTTCAAAGCCACAGTCTCTCATGTGGGTGCATTGCCCACTGCTTGGTCCTGGAGAGTGTAAGGCCACAGTCTCTCAAGTGGGTGGTTTGCCCACTGCTTGGTCCTGGGGAGTGCAGAGCCACAGTCTCTCAAGAGGGTGGTTTGCCCACTGCTTGGTCCTGGGGAGTCCAAGGCCACAGTCTCTCAAGTGGATGGCTTTTCCACTGGTTCTGAAGGGGGCCTTGTGCCCAGTGTGCTTCATCCTGGCAAGGATAGGGTGAGTGGATGGCTCTATCCACTGGTTCTGGATGGGGCCTGATGCCCAGTGTGCTTCATCCTGGCAAGGATGGGGTGCGTGGATGGCTTCTACACTGGTTCTGAAGGGGACCTGGTGCCCTGTGATGCAGCACTTGGGGAGTGCAAGGTCACAATCTCTCACCTGGGTGTCACACCCACAGGATTTGCAGGGTCCAGGATGCACTACAGTCCATGGAGGCAGGACTACACACTGTCCGCTGGCAGTGACGGCTGCTCAGTGATGGCAGTGGCGGTGCTGGTGTTGGTGCTGGCAGTGGTGGTGGGAGGCTCCAGCCCTTCCCCTGCAGCCTCGGACGGCTGCCCACTGGGGCTGATACTGCTGGCAGTGGTGCTGGCGGTGGTGCTGGTGGTGGTGCTGGTGGTGGAGTCAGGAATGCCAGTGGTGGAGGGAGGATCCAGCCCATCCCCTGCAGCCTCGGACGGCTGCCCACTCGGGCTGCTGCTGCCGGCAGTGATGCTGGCAGTGGTGCTGGTGGCAGTGCTGGTGTCGGGAATGCCAGTGGTGGGGGGAGGCTCCAGCCCTTCCCCTGCAGCCTAGGACGGCTGAATCACCATGGTTGGTGTTGGGGGCTCAGAACCAGTCCCAGTACAAGGCCTCCTGTCCTTCCTGCCTGCAGGGGCAGGCCCCTTGCCCTTGGCAGCTGGTGTTGCCTCCTTGCCCTTGGCAGCTGGTGGTGCCTCCTTGCCCTTGTGCTTGGCAGCTAGTGGTGACTCCTTGCCTTTCCCCTTGGCAGCTAGTGGTGCCTACTTGCTCCTGCCCTTGGCAGCTGGTGGTGCCTCCTTGCCTTTCCCCTTGGCAGCTGGTGGTGCCCCCCTTGCCTTTCCCCTTGGCAGCTGGTGCAGGCACACTGTCAGTGCTGATGGCTGGTTCCCTGGAGCCTCTCACACCTGCAGCAGCTGCCGCCACTGCTGTGGCCCTGGACTGAGTGGCTGAGGTGCTCAGCTGGGTTCTGACCACCCTGGCCCGACATGAAGGATGGGGGGGGAGGAGTAGGGAAGAGTTCAACGGCGGAGAGGAAAAGCTTCTTAGGGACACTGGGGCGGGAAGAGGGTGAAGGTTTGGTAGAGGAGGAAGAGGGAGTGGTTGTAGGAGGGGTCTGTCTGCTGTGTTTGGGTGCATGTGCATGGGCTGGATGCTGTTGTGAGGTGGATGGTTGTTGCATGTCTGAGTGCTTGTGTTTGTGTACTTTGGGAGGAGGGGGCACGGATACAGTGGGAGAGGATTCAGGGGATGTGTGGATGGATGTGGGGCTGGTGAATGCCAATGAGGGGTGTGTAGTGATAGGCGTGATGGTGATGGGGGTAGTGGATGAGGATGTAGTGCATGAAGGTGAGAGTGAAGACGCTACAGGGAGGGTGGTGGATGATGAGGAGGAGGGGGAAACAGTGGAGGCAGTGGATGTTGGTGTGTCTGCATCTGGATGGTGTTTGTGTGAGTGCCTGTGGGATGATGTGTGGTGCTTATGTTTGCATGAGCCAATCCTGTGTGTTGTCTTGGGTGCATGCTGATCTGAATGTGTGCTTGAGATAGGTTGGGGTTGAGGGGAATGGTAGAGGAAGTTGAAGGGGGGAGGCTAGAGACATGGACAATGGCTGCCATCACTGAGGATGCCAGAGCCTGGATTGATCTCTGTTGGGCCGCCAAGCCAGAGTGAATGCCCTCCAGGAATGCATTTGTTTATTGCGAATGGCCTGCCAGCCCCTGGATGGCATTCACTATGGTTGACGGCCCAACAGAGATGGATCACAGGAGGTCAATAGGCTCCTCACTTTGGGGCAGCAGGGCTGACTGGGGCAGGGCCTTAGGTGCCTGGGGTGAAGGAGATGCCCACCCTCCTGGGTTAGCAGGCACGAGAAACTCGCTGAGGGGCTGCTGGGAGGGCGGCACTGGTACCTGGAGTGGAGGCTGTACCTGTAGTTGGGGTGGGCACAGAGGTGTCCACCAACAGCAGGGAGCTTCCATCGGAGGAGGTATCACTGTCAGAACTGTCCCCTCCAGTCTCCGCCGTGGTGCCCCCCTCAGCCTCCATCCTACTGGTGCCCTCACCGTCGGTGGATTCGGCCTCATGGGCCATGTGGGATGCAGCTCCCTTCGACGCCGGTGGCACTGCTCCTCCGCCAGATGATGCTAATGCACATAAGGACAGAGTGACAAAACAAAAAGGGGGGAGAGACAAAGGATACACTTGGTCAATGGCTGCCCCAACAACACCACTGGCGTACACAGCACCCTCACACAGGGAACAGGCCTATGCACTATGCAATGCACTACCAGTCACAATGCTAGTCACCAGCCCTAGGACACGAATACCCAACGCCAATAGCAGCATACCTGACACCCACAGACCCCTGCCCAGTAGTGGATGCCTACAAGCTTTGTAGGAGGTGGTTTTCATCAGCCCCTGCCCAACATGGGACCTCCCCTGCAATGTCTGGCCTGGCCTAGGGGCACCCACAGGCCCACATCCTCCACCCCAGACCACCCCACCATGCGCAAGTAGTAGATGTGGAAGCTGTACTCACCCCCTTGTGGCTGCTCTGATGCCCTCCAGTGCCCATCCAGCACCGGATAGGCCACCGTCAGTATGCAGAACATCAGAGGGGTCAGGGTTCGACGGGCACCCCTTCCTTGTTGAGAGGCCATCCCCAGCTGGTACCTCCACCGTCTTCCGTGCCCAGCGTCTCAGGTCCTCCCACCGTTTGCGACAGTGGGTGCTCTGCCTGCCGTAGACCCTCTTGGTCCACACGTCCTTGGCGATGGCTCGCCATATACCCTTTTTCTGATGGGCACTGACCTGCAGACAAATAAACATAGAAAAAGGTTTCAGCCATACCGTCTGGCCTGTTACACTCATGCCCCACCATAGCCCTCCTATCCCCTAACGCACAGACATTGCCCATCATACATGCAGCACGCTGCCCAGGACCCTTCCACCAACCCTCCCCTTACACGCAGCCCTCACACACAGCACTACATTCATTCATGCCCCATGCATCGTGCTCACAGTGTATTCACCTGTTGGTCTAGAGGCCCATACAGAATTCGGTACTGGGGTAGGACCCCATCCATCAGTCTCTCCAACTCCACAGTGGTGAAGGCAGGGGCCCTTTCTCCAGTGACTCAAGCCATTGTCGGTTCCAGCCACAGGTCACAGCAGCACTTGCAGTGTAGGTCCTCTCCTGTTGAATGTCAGGTATCAAGTGAGAGAACAGATAGAAAATGGCGGTCAGGTCCGCAGCGGTGCGTACAGTTACCGCCAACGTACTCCACCATTGGCCACTGACCCCCACTGGGATCCCCCCTCTTGTGCAAGTCCTATCTGTGCTCCATTTCTTGGCAACTGGTTCTTTCCAAGTGACAGTGGGCTTGGCAGCAGGAATGTCTCAGCCAATGTTCTCAATAGAGCTGACCGGAGTGTTGTCTGCCCTGATTAAACACATGCGCAGCTACATCGTTTTCCCAAAGGTGGAGGATTTGGCCACAGTGAAAGCTGATTTCTATGCAGTGGGACATACCCCCAACATTATTGGGGTGATTGATTGTACACATATTGCATTTTTCCCTCCCCTCCGCAGAAATGAACAGGTGTTCTGAAATCGAAAGAGCTTTTACTCCATGAATGTGCAGATAGTGTGCCTGGCGGACCAATACATGTCCCGTGTCAATGCTAAGTATCCTGATCCATGATGCCTTTATCCAGAGGAATAGCAGCATCCCATATGTGATGGCTCAACTCCAGAGGCACCGGGTGTGGCTATCAGGTTAGCCCATGGTTCCAACCCAGTACGTGTTGGTGTATGGCTATGGTGTTGGCCCTAAGGGTTAGTGTTTGGCTGACAGGTATCTATTGATATTTGCAGGTGACTCTGGTTACCCCAACCTCTCATGGCTACTGATCCCAGTGAGGAATCCCAAGACAAGGGCAGAGGAATGTTACAATGAGGCACATGGGCAAACTAGAAGAATAATCGAGAGGACATTCAGCCTCCTGAAGGCCAGGTTTCGTTGCCTCCATCTAACAGGTGGATTCCTTTATTACTCACCCAAGAAGGTGTGCCAGATCATCGTGGCATGCTGCATGTAGCATAACCTTGCCTGGAGACGCCAGGTGCCTTTTCTGCAGGAGGATGAGGCTGGAGATGGGCGTGTGGCAGCAGTGGACCCTGTGGGCAGTGACGAAGAGAATGCAGAGGATGAGGACAACAGAACATCAATCATACAACAGTACTTCCAGTGAAACACAGGTAAGACACTGTAACTTCACCTTCCATTGACAGTTTTGTGTTGGACATTGTACTTGGCAGGCTGATTTTCCCACTGCTATGGCCACTTACTGTACCCTTTGGCATCTCGATTTTCAGATATCTGCGCCCCACTCTGGCTCCTGGTGTGTTGACTGCTGCCAACTACAGGTCATACCTATGTATACATTACTGTACAGTTGAATTGCAATGTTTACAGCTTATTAAATGAACAAATATTTCAATCAATTGACAGACTCCATACTTGTATTTGTTCCAAGGGTGTTTATTTAGGTGCTAATAAGTGAAGAGGGTATAGAAATGGGCTGGGTTGCTGATGGAGGAAGGTCGAGGGTAGAGTCCAGTCTATTAGTATCACAGGTGCATTGTCCAAGGGGGCATAAGAAGTGAAGCAATGGAAGTTCAAGGTGGACAGGGTGACTGAGCGGGACACAAGGGTGACATTCAGGAGAGCCTTATTTTCTGGCAGGGGTCTTGGCAATGTTCTCTAGCTTCTGCCTGGATCGTAGGGACCATTTATGGGGTGGTAATCCTTCTGCAGGCGGAGGGGTGCTGGTGGCCTGTTGTTCCTGTGGCGGGGCCTCCTGTTCACTAGCGGCAGCAGAGGTGAAAGGCTGTTCATCGTTTTGGCTAGTGTCAGGGGCCCGTTAGTGTGCCACTGCCTCCCTCATGGTGTTGGCCATGTCTGCCAGCACCCCTGCAGTGGTGGCCAGGGTGGTGTGGATGTCCTTCAAGTCCTCCCTGATCCCCAGGTACTGTCCCTCCTGCAGCCGCTGGGTCTCCTGCAACTTGTCCAGTATCCGGCCCATCGTCTCCTGGAAATGGTGGTATGCTCCTAGGATGTTGGTGAGTGCCTCCTGGAGAGTCGGTTCCCTGGGCCTGTCCTCCTCCTGTCGCACAGCAGTCCTCCCAATTTTCCTGTTGTCCTTTGCCTCTGTTCCCTGAGCCGTGTGCCCACTGCCACTGACCCCAGGTCCCTGATCGTCCTGTGTTTGCGGGATGGCCTGGGGTCCCTGTAGTGGTGGACACACTGCTGATTGACGTGTCCTGGGGACAGTTGTAAGGGCCCGCTGGGTGGTGTTTCCTGAGGTGGTAGGCTCTGTGGTGGTTTGGGACTGTGCCTGGGTTACCGACTGTCCGGAGGTCCCTGATGGACCAGGTTGATCATCCAGATCCAGGTGTCCAGAGCTGCTGTCATCACTGTGGGCCTCTTCTGGGGGGGTAACTGGATGTTGCTGGCACCTCCTCTCCAGTGACGTTGGATGGGGGACCTGTGGGGATGTAAATGCAGTGTTATTGTTTCTGTGTGTCCCATCTTGTGCATGGGTGTTTTGCCCTCTTTGGTTGTTATTGCCCTGGCAGTTTAGCCTTGTGTGAGTAGTGATTTGGTGGGCTAGGTGATTGTCTCTAGTGTGCATGCTTTAGTGATGTGTGTCCATGCAGGTCTGTGATGGGGGTCTGTGCATTGGTGTTACGTGCAGGGCTTGGCATTGGGATGAGTGGGTTGTGATGGTGGGGTGTATGTGAGGTGGTGGGGTGATGGGGGTGAGAGCAGGTGTGGGGGTATGTGATAGCATGTAGGTAGGGGGGTGAGTCCAGCCCTCCTGCTACTCCTGCCAGGCCCTCAGGATGCATGATTGCCAAGACTTGCTCCTCCCATGTTGTTAGTTGTGGGGGGTCCACTTCCAGTCTTCTGTACTGCTTTCTGGTGTCTTGCTGCCAAGGAACCCACCTCCCCCGTAGGTCGTTTCACCTCTCCTGATGTCATCCCTTGTTCTTGGGTGCTATCCCACAGCATTGACCCTGTCCACAATCCTCCGCCATAGCTTCAGCTTCCTGGCAATGGATGTCTGCTGCACCTGTGATCCGAATAGCTGTGGCTCTACCCGGATGATTTCCTCCACCATGACCCTTAGCTCGTCCTCTGACAACCTGGGGTGTCTTTGTGGTGCCATGGGTGTAGTGTGTGTGATGGTGTGTGGGGTGGTGTGTTGAGATGTGTGCTGTAAGGTGCGTGGAAGGTGTATGGGTGATGGTGTTTTGTGGCTCTGGTCCTGTGGGTGCTCTTGGTCTCTCTCTCTCAGTTGGCAATATTGTTTATCGTAAGGGGTTGTGGGTATTGTGTGTTTTATAGTGTTGTGGGTGTTTGGGTGTGGTGTGTGCATGTGTGTCAGGTGTGTGTAGTTTGAATTGTCCAATGTGGTGTTGTTTTGTTAGGTTGTGTGTATTTTGAGCGCAGCGGTATGTACAGCCAATGGTTTACCGTGGTTGAATGTCTGCCACAGTGGTTCGTGGGTCAGAATGCTGTGGGTGTAGTTCTGTTGGCGTAACGGTGTGGGTTTTGGTACCGCCAATTTATCACTGACATTTGGGCTGGCAGACTTGTGTGTGTGTCTGTACAGTGATGGGTTTGTATGTGTGTTTCATAATATGGGTAGCGGTAATCCAATGCAACGCTGGTATGTTGGCGGCGGTCAGCATGGCAGTAAGTGGGACTTACCGCCAATGTCATAATGAGGGCCTATCTTTTTTGAGAGAATGTGTTTCAGTGTTTGATAAATGTTTGCCAGCAATGTTGTATTGTTTGCCAGCAATGCCATAGCATTCTACTGCAGACCTGCCAACACATCCAGTACCACTGCCTGACACACGATATTGGCTCCCCTCGCGTAGTCTCCCAATGAGAAGCCAATGTCACACTGTGGTAGGGAAAATAAGCTGCAAACCCATAAGCCATGTTTTTCAGCTCGTGTTCAGGGGCTTTTAACTGTCAATGTCCATTAATGGGTGTGAAAACACCCCAGAACATCGGCAGCAGCCTCAGCAAGCTTTTGTCTTTTTATTTAGGAGGGGGTTTGGGCTGGGGTGGTGGTAAAAGGGCCTTTTAAGTGCTTATCGGCATAAGGACATGCCCCCTCCATGGCCCTGCCCCCTCCTCACACTGTGAGATTGTTTGTGAAGTTGGCAGGTCTGCTACTGTCCTTCATGTAGCCTTCCAGTGCTTTCTCAGTGTAAGCCTCTCTATTTTGTCAGGGATTTCTCTTTGGAGGAGTTGTGGTCGTTTGGTGTTCTTGGTTTTGAGCAGTGAAGAATGATACGATCAGAGTGGTGAACATGATGGCTTCCATTGGCTTTGCTGAACGAATGCAGTGCGTCATTATGCCCTGCACATGAGTGTTGTGGTGTATTTTGTTTATTGATGCTTTTACCATAGAATTCTGTCAAGTGACAAAAGCCGCTCAGAATGGAGAGTGGTGCCGAAAAGGAAAGTATTACAGTGATGGAACTGAGCAAACGCAGTAATAGATTTGAAAAATAAATCGCCCAACACAATTGACACGCAGACAGAATACTGAGGTGAAATCAGCGCCTGTATCCAGAATGAAAATAAATGAGAAAAGGAACTGCAGTATAAAAAAAACTTTCACACCTTTGCCGATTATTGTTAGAATATAATGGAAATTGATATTGTTTTAAAATTTTGAAAAACATCAGCAAACCAATAATCGGGATTTGAATTGATTATGCTTCTGTACTAAAACTTACACACCGACCCTCTTCCCTAGCTCTCCTAAGATTGCAAACCAAGAGTTATCACTTTTTGTTGTGTCGTGGACAGGCAACTCTAGGAAATCCATTACTTTAGCATGTTCCTCTGATTGGTTTATCTTTTAGGTTTCTGAACAACTGGCATTTCCACTTCTTGACAGTTAGCTGTAGCCAAACGTCTAAATGCGTGCACTTCTCCCTAAAAGTGAAACTTTTTTTTTCAACTCAACTGATATATTTTTCCTTTGGTAAGGAAGATGTAATGTGTTCACATATGATTCAAGAGGTGAAAATGGTAAGTTGCAACTATAAGAAAGTTATAACATATCATCTCAGCAAAAACCTGCAGCATGGTCTTAAACACAGACATTTGACGGCGCAGGGCGGGCCTGTTTTTTGAAAGTAGAAGCAAACCATGAGTTGTATTTAAAATGCTGGCTTTAGCTAGTTAGTCAAAGTGTAAAAGTACATTAACAAGTTATGCATGCTGCGTAGTAAGATAATTTGAAATGAAAATGATTTTCCTTTTTACCACTATAAAGCGAACTCGGGCTGTTGGTTTTATGTTTTATGCAAGTAGCTGTGTTTTTCTTTTTTACAATAACATGATCTAAATATTGATTTTCAAAAAATCATGTTAGGAATTTGACTTGGACTTCATTTTCTCAGTGTGTAGGTAACTAACTATGAAAAGCAATGACCACAAATGATTGATATAATTAGCTTTGTTAAATTTACTTTTTCAAGTTATTACATACCTGCTTAACAGTTTAAACAGTTGAAGCTGGTGTTTAATCTATGCGAGCCTTCTGGGGCTCAGAAGTAATTGCTATCTTTCACACTTCACTATCACTGAAGTAGAATGGCCAACTGACAATGTTACATGCTTTCTCACACAACGGTATCTATGTCAAGTCAGTCAGATCCCAAGCTATATATGTTTGGTAATGTTTACAATGGCGCTTTTCTCCATTTAGAGGACGTAAACGCATAATTAAGGGGGCCTTTCTCTGAATGCAGTGAGGACAGATGTGCAACAAGCATGGCAATTTTATCTGAGGGGAGAGACTAGCCTGGAACATAGAGGCATATTTACAAGCTCATTGAGCCACCTTGCATCGCCCTAGCATAATTTTCTTTACGCAGAGGTGGCCTTTTCCCTGTGCCAGATTTACAAACTGGTGCAATGCTTGCATTTAACCACTTTGCAAACCTTTGCACCACATTATGCCTGTGTCAGGCATAATGTATGCAAGGTGGGTGTTCCGATGCAGAGAGGCCTGAAAAAATGGTGCAGTGAAATTTACAACATTTCACTGTGCTATTTTTTCTGTATTTTTTAATGCCAGCTCAGAGCAGGCATTAACATGACGTAACCTACTGGCCTCTCTGTGTTTTGATGCACTAACATCAACATTTTGTATGCTAGTGCAGCAATGTGCCACAATAGCATAAAAATATTTGATGCTGTTGTGCTAATGACAGCCATGGTGCACCATATTATAAATACAGCTCAACCATGGTGTTTTTAGGTGTCAGTAGAGGGACTCACAAAAAGTGGCGCATCGGGACCGATGCCCCTCTTTCCTGTACATCTGCCCAATAGTTTCAGAAAAGAGTATGAAATCTAAGAAGGGACGAGAGGCACAGTTTTTTTCAACAATAGCACAAACTATTCTTGCCTTTACAGTAAAGAAACCTTTGTGAGACAGAAAATGTGTCTCACATCAATAAAATGCAGGCAGGGAAAGCGTGGGTCCTATAATTTGATCCCTTCCTGGATTGTCATCAAATACAGCTGAGTTCAGCTTTTAAAACTGCTTCAAACGCAATTCTGGGAGAGGGCTAATCATAGCACAGAAAAAGAGAAATGGCCGCCTTTCTGAAAGAATTCTCATCTTATTGGTGAATGACTGTTGAGAAAGTGTCCCAAGCTTTTTAGTGAATCTCTGCACCTGGAAGGCTTCTCCAAATATTAAGAGAGTCTATTGCAGTCCCACTACTAATAAAAGATTCCATCTAAACCAGAAAGGGCCTACTTGTCTTACGAGAGAGTCTCTCAGGTGGGAGACCAAGGAAGGTCGTGAAAGCAAAGGCAGCTACACCCACCTGGAACAAAACCTGTAGGTCAGTGTCAGTTAGAAATGTGTTCAGTCATCTCATGTGAAACCTCCCCCTCTTACTAAGAAGTGGAGAAGACGCAGTGGATAAAAGGAGTGCCACTGCTGCAGACTACACCTATGGCACAGCAGTAAAAGGACAATTGATTATGGTTCTCAAGAGGACACTAAGGGGCAGATTTATGAAAAGTGGCACTGCACATAGTGCAGCGCCACTTGTCTTGTACCTCTTAGCATTCCCCTAACAACACAATGGTAGCGCCATATTTAAATACGGTGCACCATGGTGGGTAGTTAGGGTGATTAGTGTCATAACTTTTGACGCTGGTCTGGCGCTTTGCAGGATTAGCTTCTAAAATGATGATGCTAATCGTACAAAGAACCCAGAGACCAATTGTATTCAATGGAAGCCTCTGTTTATTGCCTGCACTTAGCAGGTGTTAATAAATGCTGATTAAAATGGCACAAAGGAATCTCATAGGTTCCTTTGTGCCATTTTTACGGCCCCTTAGCGCCGGAACACCCCCCTTGCATATAGTATGCCTGGTGCAGGCATAACATGATGCAAGGGATTACAAAGTGGTGCAATGAAAACATTGCACAACTTTGTAAATATTGTGTGCCATTTTTGGTCTCGTTGGGCCACATTTGTGTAAAAAAGTATTATGCAAATGTGGCGCAAGCGGGCGCTAGGGGCTCTTAAATATGCCCCTAAGTACTTTTAGCTAAAGATCAAACACTACAGCTCTGCACATTATTTCTTTGCTTATTTCTTTGCTTATGTTTGTACAAGAGCATATGCTGCTAGAAATGAATAACAGAGGCTTCCCAAAACTGTTTTCATTTAGGCAAACTCCCATATCATAAAACTCTCAGACTGAGATATTGTAGTTTTGATGTGAGCTGTAGGGGTCCTTCATAAAACCAAAGAAAGCTTGCTATAATTAACTAAACATGTCTCTCTGAGGATCCAGAACTTACCATTAGTAGCTTGGTAAAAGCATCCATCCTTTCTTCAGGGAAATGTGTCTGTGACACATGAATAGCAGCATCAAAACAAAACTACAATTAGGAAATAAGCACAATACATTCACAAACCAGTTTAAGTAAAGTAGAGCAATTTATTGATTACATTTATTAAAAATGAAGCATTCTGAATTAGGAGTTAGAAAACACGTAAAAAGTGAATTCAGGTGTTTTAACAACTCTATTGAGGTTGAAAGAATATACATGTGAGCAATTTGGATATACTTTTTAAAAAGGGAGCAGCACTGCATTTGTGTTTTGACACTGAAACAAAGCATTGCATACCCCATTAAGAAAAGGCCATTTTCTTGGAATTTTTTTTATCCTTTAAATATAGTTTAATTGATGTGCAGAAAATGCCCATGGTCAAAAAACAATATATTTAAAAACTTGTAAAAAACATATACAACTTTTGTTTTGATCGTCCACATGTCCATAAACAAGAGTTTTTTCTTTGTATTCCAGATCAATGATTTAAATGGGAAAAAAGGTCTACATAGGTCCAGTCTGGAACACAGCAAAAAGTCCACTTGCCACCGATCTTGATCATCCAGGCAGATGTTGTTGATTCTGTGTATTGATTCTTGTACATTTCTTTGAAGAAATGAAATTCTTTTGCTATTTGACATCTTCTGATGAGATCCTGGACACTATTCTCTTTATGAGTCTAAAGGTGTCTAGTTCCCATTGCCCTTAGAGTCACTTTTTATAGTCAAATTTTAAACAGGGAAGTGGCATTAACAAACCACAGTCTTTCGTTGGGCAGGTAGATGTTGCACAAGAAGCAGTGTCTTGTCCCCTTCTCAGATTCATGCAGTGGATTAACTTGAATTGGCTGGCACAGTGCTTTATATCACTACACATTCTGACCCACTACAAATTGGTTAAAGCCCCCAAATTTATCATTACACATTCTAAAACATTCTCCCCCTTGCTTCACAGTATAATGACCCAACATCATGTGGTCCTCCTGTAAAAGTTTCTGCAACGCTCGTGACCTGTCTGCAGCATAATAAAAATGCTTCCCTTTAGAGATATGCACAGAGAAGAAATTAGACTGTTTGTAGTCAGCAATCAGATCATTACACTGGATTGATATAATAGAAACAGGTCCAGATAGTGGGTGGCTGCATTTCTCTTTTGAATTGTACCTTGGTGATTGGGTGAAACGTTCACATGATAACAACATAGTTTCTCTCTGTTTTGCATATAATCCAACAATTGTCATCCCCATGCTTATTCTGCCAAGAGCTGGTGGACAAGTCTTCTGTATTCAATTTGACATGTCCTGGAGCTGTATGTAAAACTGTGTAAAATCTTTCAAGACTTGGCACTACTATCCATAGCGGTATGCAGCCATTTACAGAAGATGTAAAATTAGCACAACATCCCATGTGGTGACAATTCAGCACTCCAGTGTGTAGAGCAAACAGTCCTTCTCCCTCCTAAGTACACACAGTAATCTGTGGCAATAAGTCAAACAGGACACTGGTTGTTCCAGAGGAACAGGTGACAACTGATAGGCCCATGAAGTTATATGAAGTGACAAGCAAGTGCCATATGTGTACATGTCCCGGTGTGAGAATTGCTGCTCTCAGAACAAGACTGGAGTGAGGCCGGAAGTCTTTTCAAAGACGCAGACTTATCACAGGGACCAGTCCAGATTGCCAAGTTGAAGTCATTTAAAAAAAAAAAAAATGAATACATAGATGCACAGAAAATCTGAGAAAACATTCTTAACAAGATATGCGGCCAGTGATATGCTCATGAAATTTTCAGACTTTTTTTTAACAGAATAATAGAAGGAGAACAGTCACAATAAATATAGCTACCATTCAATTAAGATTGAGTAAAATGATACTTCTTTTAGCAAACAAAGAGACTAGTATCGGTTTACATACCTTAAGACTAGGTCTCTGCATGATCAGCTGCTCAAGAGATTTAGATTGACCTTCTCTCACCCAGTAAACCAAATCTGATATCAAGGATTTTTTTTAAATACAGATATTATTTGATGTAAAACCTACAATGGGGTCTTATCTTTTGTTGCAGTCAGTTTCAACTCTTTGTATCACCTCCTATGTGGGGCACGTATCCCTGCCTTGAGTGCCCTAGCTGCAATGATTGCATGGAAGATTCTGGGTTTCATTTTGGGACTCCCATGGCTGACTGAGGAAGCATGAGGAGCTAAAGAATGCCTGCAGGCTGATTTGTGGCTTGCTGTATTCTCTGGGCTGGGTGGGACACACAGGCTATTCAGTGCACCTCAAAGGGTGCTCTTTGATTCAGCAAAAGGTCACTGGTTTGTGGGACTGGTCACATATCAGGAAGTAGATAGGGCTGATAAGACAAAAATAACAAGTTGGGCCTGGGGACTCTGGGTAACCTTTTGATGCACACCTCTAGTCACTCCTATGTCTTTGTTGTCGGGCTATCAGATGTGGAGTTGTTCCTGCTGTGGCAGACTATTTTCTGTACAACGAATAGGGCAGAAGAGTTGACACCACAAAAAGAAGCAGACCCCCAACACAAACTTAAAGGCCAATACCCTAAATCACATTTGGTGTCTGGAAATGGACTATAGGAAGTGGAACTTGAGGCTCCCAAAAGTGTCAACTACCAAGCAGCCAATCGGGCTGTGCAATAAGGAGAAGCTCTCCAAGGCTGCCAGTGATCAGGGTGGGGGCTATGGTTCTATGAGTCTCCCTGGTGGCTAATGGGACATCACCCAGGGAAATCCAAAACCACCTGCCCCTGGAGTATGTAGCATCAGAACCTGCCTGCTTGAAAAGACCGATGTGCCCTGAAAAGCAGAGGAGGGTGCTGGACAGAGTGAGGTCCAGTAAAGGATCCTGATGAGTGGATCCATGTAGTGAGGTGTGAGGAGACAGCTGCTGCACCAATTGAGCTGTCGCTTCTGTGCAGCTTCAGATCAGCAACCCCATGCACTAGCTGGGGCTGCCATGAAGATTACTTCCTTGCCAATCGGGCCATCATCCATGTGCATAGTAAGGTTGGTGATCCCGTATGCCAGGTCAGGCAACCGGAAAGCACAAGAACAATTGCCTGGCTCAAACCGTTGAAGCCGCTGTACTGACCTGTGTGGTTATGAGCCCCAACTGATGATCTGAACCTGAGTAACCTACTCTCCTTCTGTGGGAAGGATTAGAGAAACATAGTCTCACTGGAGGAAGGGCCATGGATGCCATGTCACTGCTTCTGGAGAGCCACAAGGGCTACTCACCAATAGCAGCTGCTGTTGCTTCATAGATAGAGACTTTGGCCACACCATCCTTGCAGGAGCAGGTAAGACTAATCACAGGGTCTGAAGACCCTGGGGGAACATCTTCTGCTACATAGCGCGTCAGGTGTTGGAACACTTTTGACTTTTATTACAGTGGAAGTGGGACTCCTGAGACTATGTCTAATAGGGGTGTTACAAATGGGGTCTCTGGTTGGTAGTGGTTTGCACCCTGTCCAAGTAGGGACCCTAACTATTAAGGGTAAGGGAGTCACACATAGCTAAGATAGCCCCTGCTCACCCCCTTGGAACGAGCAGTCTGGCTTATCTCAGAGGCAATGTGTAAAGTATGTGTACATACACACACACATTAACACAGTGAAAACACTATAAAAGGACTCCACATCGGTTCAGAAAATATTTATCTGAGTAAAACAAGACCAAAACACCAAAAAGCCAACATATACATTTCAAAATATCTCTGTTTCAAAGTTTAGGCAAGTCCTAATCTATAGGAATCCATGGATGTATCTCTGTAGCACAAAGAACCTGAGATGTGTCAAAAACAAAGATGATGTGGGCCACAGGGGAGGTGAGGAGCCGGAAAAGCAAAGCGATGGGTTGGTTCCTCACTGTGCAGGGAGGTGATGCAATGATTCTTTACTCACAGGTGAGACGATGCATCGATCCGTATTGGCATGTGGAGTTGATGCATCAATTCTTTTCTTGCAGAAAAGTAATGCGTTGATTTCCGGACATGCGGCCTCTGTTCCTTACTGCGGTGCGGGGGCGATAAGGGATTGGTGCCGTGGATTGATGAGAGAAAAATACAGAAACGCTTTTTTGACGGGCTGCTGTGAAAAAAGGCATTGCATCGATTCTGCAGCCTTGAGACTGGTGCTCTGTTGATTCTCCATCCACAAAGTAGGTGCTGCATCGATTCTTCAGCTGTGAGACATCTGCTGGTTTGACTCTTCCAGTGCAGTGCGTTGATGCATGGATTTTCTCCTCCAAATCACCAGCTTGCACTTCAAAGGGCCCGGGAACTTGAGTTGGCACCACTTAGCAAGTTACAACTCTCAGCAGGAGAGCCCAGGCACTGGCAGATGAAGTATTTGATGTCCTTGAACCTTCTTAACAGGAAACAAGCTCAGTCCAAGCCCTTGGAGAACCTTTGGAAGCAGAATGTAGAAAGCCAAGTCTAGTCATTTCACTCCCAGGACAGAGCAACAAGCAGCATGCCAGCACAACAAAGCAACAGGCAGAGTGGCAGTCCCTCCAACATCATCCAGCTCTTCTTCCTGCAGAATGTCCTCAGTCCAGAAGGATTCTAAGTATGTGGTGTCAGAGGTCCAGTACTGATACTGATTTCTGCCTTTGAAGTATGCAAACTTCAACGAGAAATCTTTGTAATGCACAAGACCCTGATTTTCCATGCCCTAGCCTCAGGGGGTTGGAGACTGCTTTATGTGAGGATAGGCACAGCCCTATTCAGGTGCATGTGTCAGCTCTTCCCACCACTCTAGCTCAGGAAAACACATAAGCCTGGTGGTGGGCCATCAGGATATGCAGGGCTTTACCCAGCTCCCTTTGTGTGACTGTCTAGAGTGAAAGCACAAACAGCCCAACTGTCATCCTGACCCAGACATGTATTCAGCAGACTGGTGGTTGCACAGAATTGTTAAGCAAGAAAATGCCCAATTCCCAAAAGTGCCTTTTTCAAATTTACAGTTCAAAAACCAACTTCATAAAAAGGTGTATTTTTAAATTGTGAGTTCAGAGATCACAAACTTCAGATCTCTAATTGCTCTCAATGGAAAATTACACTTAAAGGGTATTTCAAGGCAATCTCCATGTTACCCTATGGGAGAGATATGCCTTGCAATAGTGTAAACGGAGTTTAGCAGTATTTCACTATCAGAACATGTAAAGCACATCAGTACATGTCCTACCTTTTAAATACACAGCACCCTGCCCATGGGGCTGCCTTGAGCCTACTTTAAGGGTGACTTACACGTAGTAATAGGGAAGGATTGGGACTGGCAAGTGGGTGCATTTGCCAGGTACAAATTGCATTTTAATTACGTCCACACACAGAAATTGCAGTGTCAGGTTTAAGACATGTTTACAGGGTTACTCATGGGTAAGGCACAATCAGCACTGCAGGCCCACTAGTAGCATTTGATTTATGGGCCTTGGGCACACATTGTGCACTTTACTAGGAACTCACTAGTAAATCAAATATGCCAATCATGGATAAAACCAATCAGCAATACAATTTGGACAGTGAGCACTTGCACTTTAGCACTGGTCAGCAGTGGTAAATTGTTCATAGTCCGAAAGCCAGCAAAAATAAAATGCAGCACACAAACAAAAGCAGGTCAGAGGCCAGAGGTTTCGGGATAACCCTGCAAAAAGGGACATTTCCAACATGGGGCCTAACCTTAATGTTGCCTTCAGTAAATGGGGTATAACCACTACTGCTTTGGAGAGGAATGTGGTACCCAAAGACCTGCCTATTGAATACTAGAACCCTGACCTCAGGAGCTGTGTGCATTGCTTGAGTGTGCCAATTTCACTTTGTGTTCATAAATAAATACTCCTTTTGGCATAAAAGACAGTGGTTGATTGGACAGCCATTTATTGCTGCTATTGAAAGTATTTTAATTTGTGAACCTATATTCACCATGCCTACATCTACTTCCACCATGGAAGCCTTGGATTGATTGACCTGCACTATCAATGAGGGTCAGGTACTGAAGTGGTACTTGGCCCAGTTGCGTATGACCCACAGTTGGTCCTTCCCCAAGACATCAGGAGTAAAAGGTCTCAACCCTCAGTTGGGCCCCGTAGCCTCTGCTTGCCCAGTGGCCCTCTGAAAGGGGTTCTCACAGCTTTGGGAAAAGTCATTCCTTTATTTTGTTCACCAGTTCTTGCTCATCGATCATTCTAGATCATGGATACTCGCAAACATTTTCCCAGGGGCCAAAAAGTTTGGTCTCTGACGTGCCTGGGGGCCGCATTGATGCCAGGGTAGTGGCGGTCGGGTAGGGTGGCTAGGGGGATTGATGGCAAGGTAGGTGTAGGGGAATCAAAGGATATACATCTAGTGGCTGAAATAAACAATAGGAAACCAGAAAACCTGGAATTAATCCTGGTTTACCCACTTTTCCAAATTGTGTGATCCTATGCAATTGTTTAGTGTCACTTTCCCTCCTTTTTCTGCATTATCACATTTAAGATGACCTCGAAATACATGATTCATGTATGATAGGAACTAAGGCCACCCATAAAATGCACATACCAACTGACTTTCCTCTTTAATTTACTATTGGTGGTGTTCTCAGGGTAAGGGAAATAATTAATGTTTCCAAATTTGTTTCCAAATGTATGTTTGAAAACTATAACTTTTAAATGAATACATCTCAATGCACTGATAAAATAAATTGTACTAAGACGAAAAGGTTCTGCATGTTAACTAAATACACTTTTTTAATTTTGAATCGACTGTCTTAGTTTTACACTTATGCTGCAAGATGTCTTTAAAAATGAAGGAGTTTCTAATGTTAAGTGCAAGATCCCTAGTCACATCCTTTCTTTAACACCAATTAAGTTTGAAATAAATTATAAATAAATGATTGTGTGTGTATTTAATATTTTTGTTAATGTGGTCGAGAAAACAGCTGCCCAGTGCTCCTGTTGCCCCAGGGACCGCACGTAAAGGTCAGAGGGGCACATGAGGCCCGCGGGCCGTACTTTGAGTATCCCTGTTCTAGATAGTTACTGACATTTTAAGGCACTCTTTAATTTAATAGAGGGTGGTAACATTAGATAAGGGCTCCCATTGGAATTGTGAGATCCGCTGGTCTGTCCACTTACGATGCACAAATTTCAGCCACAAAAATTAGCTGAAATCTCTGGGGATATATGAGGAATTACTGGGGGAATCAGTTCTGGAATTCCTTTGGGGTCCCTCAGGGTCCAACTAATATTGTGCTGGATTTCCCATGCTCCCAAAGTATCTGGTGCCCCTCCATCAGTGCTCCAGGGAGATATTGGCATATTTATCTGGTCACACCAATCAGAGGGGGTCCATAGGTCCAGGTAGCCTGGGAACTGTTTGTCGTATCTGTAGCCAGTACTTAATTTGAGAAAAAATGTACAACTAGGGTTATATTATGATAGGCTTTGCTGGCGCATCGCAGAAGTGAGTACCTGCTTTATGCACCTGCACCACATAAAATTGATTGATTTAAGCATTTCTCTGAGTTAGTGCTTTATTTTCAGAAAGTGCAGCTTAAAAACAGAAAGGGCTAAACCTTGTCCTCTGTTTCTGAGCTGCCCTATCTTACAATACAGCACTAACTCAGAGCAATAATCATGTTAGATGAGTTGACTTAATGCACATCAGACACATAAAACAGTCAATTGGCTTTGTGCTTCATCAGCAAAGCCCACCATGATACGACCCTAGAACATTAACTTAATTTTCAATTTCCTTCACAGAAACACCTGCAAAATCAATGTTGCCAGTAACGTGATTCTTTAGACCCATCTATAAGGGAAAAAAAATGCTATGTGAAATACCACCCCATGGGGGTGGTTGCTACCAGCTCCCTTCCCAAACCTCAATCACTTATGGTGTTATCTAGTGCACCCTGCCCTCACAGACATATTTAATTGAACCTTCAGTTCATTTGACTCCTTAGAAGTGTTCTCACATTTCGCTTTACACCATATGGGGAAGGGTGACAACAGAGGTAAATTCACAAACCCTCATACATTTGTGATTTTTAACTGCAAGATTGTATTACGAGATACATTCTGTTGGCTGCCCAAAGGCGTGAAAACAAAACATATTGTGGCTGTTTAGAATGCTTCAGAGAAGGGGTTGGAAAGAGTAACAGACAGATATACAAGGCCCTAGCACCACCGGAGCGTCACTTTTAATGACACTCCAGTGGCCTGTGCAGTACACAACATTTACAAGGTGGCGCTAAGCCACTATTTGTGGCTTACCGACGCCTTCTAAATGTGGACGCCTCCGACGCAGTTTTCTGTGTCAGAGAAGCTTGCAATGGGTGTTTGCTGTGGGTGTCCACCGCAACTCCCATTACTTTTGACACTGCAACAGATTTACTAGAAGGTGTAAATCTATGGTAGTGCCAAAAACGAACTCCGTCCCATGGCGCAACGAGGAGGAATACTTTTATTCCTCCTTGTTTTTTGCTTTACATGTGTGCTCATTCTGCAGCACACATAGAAAGCGCAAAAGGCCATGAACTGTTTTTATGTGCAGGAAGGTGTCCCTTCCTGCACATAAACAAACCTTACAAAATGACGATTTGCTACTTCTATGTGTGCTGCATTCTTACATTTAGCAAGGGCCGCTCTCCAAGGGGGGGGGGGGGCTTATCAGGCCTTTTCTGCCCCCCACTTAGGCACCAGGGATTGGTGTGTGTGTTTGGTTTGGGGGGGGCAGCCCCTTGGGCAAGGGTCACGCCCCATGGGGGCACATTACTGTTGCCCATTTTTCCCTTAGGGGCAGATTGGCCTATTTTTGTAAGGCCCATCTACCCCAAAAGGGGGCTGAAAGCCCACCAGACACCAGGAAGAATTTTTAAATGGTGACAAGGTTGTTCTGCCCACCAGTGGGCAAATGGGCTAGTTACCCCCATTCCACTTCCCGGGAGCAGAAAGCCCACTAGATGCCAGGGAATTAAAAAAAAAGTAGTAGTGTCAGGAATAAGGCCATGCGTGGTCCAGGTCCCGCCCGAAACTCCGCTGCGCGGTTCTGCTGCGCTTTATGCGCAACACTTGTCATCCCCTCTTGTTCCAAAGGTGGCCATCAGCATTGTCTGCCCTGTGGCAAAGCTCATAGAGCTGCAGGTTCAGGACATTGGTGGATAAGATGCACTTATCAGTGCTATTGAATGAAGGGACTACAATTCCCATGTTTTTAGAGGCAGCAGCCATCTTGGGGTGTGGCAGGCCTATAAATCCCAGCCACACCCAAGCACGTTGCTCACTATTTTGAAGACTTCGATGCAATCAGACCTCGTGGGGGTTCCTCTGAAGAAGAGCAGATTTCCTGCATGGCAGATGGACGGCAAATCGGAGTACCTTTATTTCCATGGTGAATTCAGATACGAGTAGGTCCTACTCGTAGCGGTAAGGTCTAGATGAGCCAAATCTTGAAGGGAGTTGTATTTCCAAAAGGCAAAGCGCCCCTTAGCACAATGAGCAAAGCGTTTTCAGTTTTCAGAGAAAAGCCACCTTGGTGCGACGATTAAAGCACTTCAGAGCACAGAAGTATAGCGCCCCATAGTACAACGAGCAAAGTGCTTCAGTCCACATGAGGAAAGCGGCCTTGGCACAGTAATTAAAGTGCTTTAGTGTACATGAGGAAAGCATCCTTGGCACCGTCATTACAACGCTTCAGTCCACCTGAGTAAAGCGCCCTTGGCACAACAATCAAATCTCTTCAGTTCAAATGACATGAGTAAAGCATCCTTGGCACAGCAATCAAAGCGCTCCAGTCCACATGAGTAAAGCGCTTTTGGCGCGGCAATCAAAGCGCTCCAGTCCACAGGAGGAAATAGCTCTTGGCACAACAATCAAAGCACTTCAATCCACATGCATCAAAGCCCTTGGCACAACAATCAAAGTGATCCAGGCCACATGAGTAAGGCACCCCTTAGCATAACGAGCGTAGCGTAGCGCTTCAGATGAAACAAATGAAAGCGCTATCTGGCATAAGAAACAAAGCGCTTCAAGTTCAATGAGTAAAAACTTTCCGGCCTTTATAGTTGTCAATGTGAAAGTATTTTTGGAGATAAGCAAATTATAGTTTTCATTGTTTTTTGGAAAGCATAATATGCAAAAAGCATATTTAATTCTTTGCGATTTTTTAGGTCATGATCCAAGGTTTATGTTATGAATGCATAAATGTTACAGGATTGATATTCAGAGTATGATCATAGTCCAAAGCTCTTGCCATCTCTTGGTTCTGAGGTTGTAGTTTGTTCTTGTTCCATGATGCATAGAAGGGGCTTTGCCCTTACTTCAAAAGAGGTCTCCATCTGATATCACAGAGATGCATTTAGTCAAGAGTCTATTGATAAGTATACTGCTATGAATGAGTAAGTGCATATGTGTTCTAACCTTTTCTTTTCAAATCTCGCTCCCTGCTGTTCCCTACCCTAATCCCCTTCCCCCCAACTGGCTTCATCATAATTCTGTGCTATAATAGCTTTCTGAGTTGATGACACCGGGATCTGGGCCTTTTGTTCAGCAACTTGCAGATCCCGAGGAAAGGACACTGTGACAAGTAGGGTTATGTTATGCCCCCACTCCAACTGAAGGGCATAACAGTCTTTCAGCTCTCTCCCAGCACACTAAAAGATATTATCCCCACAGCACGCAAGAGGACATTCGAGTTTTTTAGGGTTTTGGTTTTACATTTAGGCCATGAGAGCTTGTCTAACTCTCAAAATCGTCCCACTTGGGATGGGGAGGGCTGCACTTTTTGGACTTTGGGGCGCTGCTATGTAGAAAAACCTATGAAACCTAGACACATCTGAAAACTTAACATCAGAGTGAGTCCAGGTTGGTGGGCTTCACATGCACCCTGCACCATTTTCTTACCCACAATACCATGCAAAACTCAAATTTTGCTTGAAATCACAGTATTGTCACATCTATACTAATAAAAATTCTTCCCCATTTGTCAGCCTAAAAACGTTTTTTTTCCAAACTGCCCTTTTGGACCGACGTTGGTACCCCATCACTTTCAACATGTTTTTGGCTCCTCCATGTCACAGGCACTTGGCCTACCCCACAAGTGAGGTATCATTTTTATCAGGAGACTGAGGGGAACGTTGGGTGATAGGAAAATTCTTGCGGGTGTGGTGATCCCACACAGTAATGTGGGGAAAATATGATTTTGTAGCTAAATTTGAGGTTTGCTGAGGATTCTGGGTAAGACAGCACTGGGGGATCCACGCAAATCACACCTCCCTTGACTCCGTTGGGTGTCTAGTTTTCAAAAATGTCTGGATTTGGTAGGTTTCCCTAGATGGCTGCTGAGCCCGGGACCAAAAACACAGGTACCCCCCTTGCAAAAGCAGATAATTTTGTAATTGATCATTTTGATGTAGTGTTTTAGGGAATTTCCTGTCATGGGCACTAGGCCTACCCAAACAAGTGAGGTACCATTTTTATCGGGAGATGTGGGGGAATGCTGGGTAAAAGGAAGTTCGTGGCTCCCCTCAGACTCCAGAACTTTGCAGCACCGAAATGTGAGGAAGAGGTGTTTTTTTTGCCACATTTTGAGGTTTGCTAAGGATCCTGGGTAACACAACCTGGTGAGAGCACCAAAGGTTACCCCATCCTGGATTGCCCTAGGTGTCTAGTTTTCAGAAATGTCCAGGTTTGCTAGGTTTTCCTAGGTGCTGGATGCGCTAGAGGCCAAAATCCACAGCTAGGAACTCTCCCAAAAACAGATCCGTTTTCATAAGGAACGTTTGATGTGTCCACGTTGGGGCATTTCCTACCCACACAAGTGAGGTATAATTTTTATCGGGAGACTTGGAGGAGTGCTGGGTGGTAGGAAATTTGTGGCTCCTCTCAGATTCCAGAACTTTCTATCAGAAGTTTTTTTGCTAAATGTTGAGGTTTGCAAAGGATTCTGGGTAACAGAACCTGGTAAAAGCCCCACACGTCACCCCATCCTGAATTTCCCTAGGTGCCTTGTTTTCAAAAATATATAGGTTTGCTAGGTTTCCCTAGGTGAGCTAGAGGCCAAAATCCACAGCTAGGCACTTTGCAAAAAATAGGTCAGTTTTCTTTGGGAAAATGTAATGTGTCCATGTTTTGTTTTGGGGCATTCCCTGTCTCAGGCACT
The DNA here is from genome assembly GCF_031143425.1 of Pleurodeles waltl. Lineage (NCBI taxonomy): Eukaryota > Metazoa > Chordata > Amphibia > Caudata > Salamandridae > Pleurodeles > Pleurodeles waltl. Next base: position 760,951,529 of record NC_090437.1, on the reverse strand, counting down.
AGGCCTACCCACACAAGTGAGGTACCATTTTTATCTGGACATTTGGCGGAATGCTGGGATGGAGGACATTTGTGGCTCCTCCCTGATTCCAGAACTTTCTATCACCGAAATGTGAGGAAAAAGTGTTTTTTTGCCAAATTATGAGGTTTGCAAAGGATTCTGGGTAGCAGAACCTGGCTAGAGCCCCACAAGTCACCCATCCTGGTTCCCTTCAGGTGTCTAGTTTTAAAAAATGGACAGGTTTTGTGGGTTTCCCTAGGTACCGGCTGAGCTAGAGGCCAAAATCCACAACTAGGCAATTCCCCCCCAAAAATGTAATTTTTCTATGTAAAAATTTGATGTGTCCATGTTGCATTTCCTGTTGCTGCATTAGGCCCACCCACACAAGTGAGGTACCATTTTGATAGAGAGACTTGGGGGAACACAGAATAGCAAAACAAGCGTTATTGCCCCTTGTCTTTCTCTACATTTTTTCCTTCCAAATGTAAGACAGTGTGTAAAAAAGACGTCTATTTGAGAAATGCCCTGTAATAAACATGCTAGTATGGGGACCCTGGAATTCAAAGATGGGCAAATAACCACTGCCTCTCAACACCATATTTTGTGCTCATTTTGGAAATACAAAGGTTTCCTTGATACCTATTTTTCACTCTTTATATTTCACCAAATGAATTGCTATATACCCTGTATACAAGGAAAACCCATTGCAAGGTGCAGCTCATTTACTGGCTCTGGGTACCTAGTGTTCTTGATGAACCTACAAGCCCTATATATCCCCCAACCAGAAGAGTCCAGCAGATGCAACAGTATATTGCTTTCAAAAACCTGATATAAGAGGAAAAAGTTATAGAAGAAAACGTGGACAGAAATGGCTCTTTACTCACCTCAAGTTCAAGATTTTTTTGTATTTTAGCTGTCAGTTTCTGTAGGTTCTACACAAATGACGCCTTGCTAAATTCAGAATGTTGTCTACTTTTCAGAAATGTTTAGCTGTCCGGGATCCAGCATTGGTTTCACACCCATTTTTGTCACTAACTGGAAGGAGGCTGAAAGCACAAAAATAGTAAATATGGAGTATGTCCCAGTAAAATGTCAAAATTGTGTTGAAAAATGAGATTTTCTGATTCAAGTGTGCCTATTCATGAAAGCTGAGGAGATGGTGATTTTAGCACTGCAAACCCTTTGTTGATGCCATTTTCAGGGGAAAAAACACATGCTTTCTTCTGCAGCCCTTTTTCCCATTTTTTTAAGCAAAATTTTAGCTGTATTTTGGCTAATTTCCTGGTCTCCTCCAGGGGAACCCACAAACTCTGGGTACCCTTAGAATCCCTAGGATGTTGGAAAAAAGAATGCAAATTTGGCATGGGTAGCTTTTGTGGGCAAAACGTTATGAGGGCCTAAGCACAAACTACCCCAAATAGCCAAATAAAACGGCTTGGCACAGGAGGGTGAAAAGGTCTGGCAGCAAAGGGGTTAAAGCCAGACCTATTGCCCTTACCAGTGGTTATTTTTAGTGTGAATCTGTACCCGTGACTTTAAAATGCAATCAACGACTTCACCTATGTTGCACTGCATTAAAAACAGAGATTGGCTGTTCCATGATGCCACCTCCAAACAGAAGCACATTATAAACAAAACAGGGCTGTTCATGTATCATTTTAGCTTGAGAACTGAACGTGCCATAAAAATTCGAAGCTGAGGAGGCGGGAGAGGACTGAAGCTTTCAACCGCACAGGTGAATTATAAGTAGGAACATTTTGAGACCTGCCTCGGTAAATGGTTACAATCTCGAAAACCAAAGGAGCGTACAATTACAGTAATCCTTTTTCCATTAACAGTAACACGACATGCTAAAAATATCGCTCTAACTTAATCTGAGTAAATCCCAGTGTGAAGATTACTGCTGTAATCAGATGCAGGTCACAGCAGAACGGCCAGTAGCACCTGCATGGTGCTGTCTGAAGTGTACACAAAACAATCTTTCTCTTTATTTCGCATTGCTCCAAATGGCATCTTTTGTTCACACATGATTTCTTGGAAGGTGCTTGTCGGTCCCCACTTCATATGAAGAAAGCACTTTATAATGTCTTTCTGACCGAAGGCACAATGCTGGATAATTGAGCTCGATTACTGTAATCGGTGCAGTTAAGTGCAAGGGCATCCTGCTGTTATCAAATTAAGAGATGTCAAAGTCACGCCGTCCTTGCAAGCCTTCTGTTTGGGCGTTGACTCTCTGGCTGCCATTCATAAATCTCATTTCCCTTCACTTAAACCCGCGGTTCTTTGTTTGTGTGTTTCTGTCATGCAGAGTTGGGGTCAGTTGGCGTCAAGCAGTTGGTCTCGGCTGTGCCTCGGTATACACTCCTGTCTGCTGTGTGGCATTACGCTTAACACAGAAATCACAGCCTTGCAAATCCCAATGAATAACATTGCAACTGTGAGGCAGTGCACGCCCAAAGGAATCTATAACCCCTAAGATTTGTGGAACACGTTACATATATTTCCGAAAGATGAAATGTCGAGTTGTCCTTCATAGGTTTAGAAATGAAATCCATGGAATTCACTTTCCTTCTCTCTCTCACACACGTACTCTTCCTGTCTCGCTCTCTCTCTCTCTCCAGCTGATGCTTGAACCAATCAAGATTTCATGGAGACCCTCGATAATGTTTACTGTCGCCTTTCTCTATAACCTAGACTATACATGCAGTGGTATTTCCTCTTTTACTCCCATCTGTGTTTATTTAGCTTGTTCTGGTCCTGAAGCACTGTGACAGGCTTGCCTTTGTATAAGCTGCTTAGGAAATATTCTCTTTAATCACTGAGTCACTTTGTGATCATGTGTAATTCGTTTGCTTCAGCATTAAATAGGCAGGGGCCAGGAAAACAAAAGCTAGCATGCCAACACCATCTGTCCATCTGATTAAAAGCAAAAAAAAAAATCAACATTTAAAGGAGTGACCTCCAACCACTGCTAGTTTGATGTTTCGACGTGTCAGTGTCTCCGTTTTACATGAGAATTGTCACTGATTAATAATACAAAAGCCCCATTGGCTGAATTTGAATGTCAGTTTTGTTTAACGTTGTATATTATTATACAGGCAGGTTGGTCTATAATATACTTTTACAGTGATATTGAGAAATTATGGTGAAATATATTTATTGTGGGTGATTGTAGGTATTTGCGTAGTACAGAACTAATCCTGGGTACCAACGAAGCGATTTACACGTAGGTTACAAAAGGACTTTTACCGAATGACAGAACACCTGCAAACTTTGAGAGAAATTTTACTATGTGAAAGGAGGCAGGGACTTGGAGGGGTGGGCCTAAGAGCCCATCACCACCTGATCAACCATAGAGGTGGAGTGGCTTATACTTCAGGACTGCCTGAACCGAACCACACCGAAAATCAAATAGGGAAGACGTTTGAACTCTCTTGCAGATGACCTGGGAAGTCTGTAAAGCCCCTGATGTACGCTGACTGCCCAGGAACTCCAAACACAAGCAGAAAACCTGCTCTCTGCAGGTATTTCCAGCTCACTTTGGGCATACTGTGTGTTAGACTTTTCAACCTCGGCGTGGTCTCCCTTAACTTTTTGCCTCTGTTCCCCAGGTTGTTGATGTGTGCTGGACTCTGATTTTGCTGTTTTTGTTACTCTGGGCACTTTACCGCTGCTAACCAGTGCTAAAGTGCAAGTGCTCCTTCATAAAATGTGAATGTAATTGGCTTACCCATGATTGGCATATTTGGTTTACTAGTAAGTCCCTAGTAAAGTGCACTAGAGGTGCCAGGGCCTGTAAGTCAAATGTTACTAGTGGGCCTGCAGCACTGGCTTTGCCACCCACATAAGTAGCTCTGTAATCATGTCTCAGACCTGCCATTGCAGTGTCTGTGTGTGCAGTTTTAACTGTAAATTCGACTTGGCAAGTGTACCCACTTGCCAGGCCTAAACCTTCCCTTTTTTTACATGTCAGACACCCCTAAGGTAGGCCCTAGGTAGCCCCAAGGGCAGGGTGCAGTGTATGGTTAAGGTAGGACATATAGTAATGTGTTTTATATGTCCCAACAGTGAAATATTGCTAAATTCGTTTTTCACTGTTGCAAGGCCTGGGGTCAGCATTCTCTTCCCCAGATGGACACTTTCAATTTAAAGTGATGCCATTTGGGATGAAGAATGCCCCTGCCACCTTTCAGAGGTTGGTCAACCAGGTGTTGGCTGGGCTGAATGAGTTCAGTGCCGCCTACCTGGATGACATTGCTGTGTTTAGTTCCACATGGGAGGAACATTTGCAACACCTCTGGAGAGTGTTAGATGCCCTGCAGAAGGCAGGCCTCACTATTAAGGCGAGCAAGTGCCAAATAAAGCAGGGTTCTGTGGTGTACTTAGGACACCTGGTGGGGAGTGGCCAGGTGGCACCCCTAAAGCATAAGATTGACACCATTCTGGCTTGGGAGCCTCCCAAGACCTAGACTGAAGTGAGAGCCTTTTTAGGTCTCACAGGATACTACAGGAGGTTTGTTAAGAGATATGGTACCATTGTTACCCCCTTAACCGAGTTGACTTCTAACAAGCAACCCAGGAAAGTGATCTGGACAGAGGCTTGCCAGAACGCTTTTGATGCCCTGAAGGCTGCCATGTGCACAGCACCTGTGCTGAAGGCACCCGAGTACTCCAAAGAGTTTGTTGTGCAAACAGACACCTCAGAGCATGGTATTAGAGGAGTACTCTCACAGCTTATTGAAGAGGGCCTCGATCAACTCGTAGCCTTCATTAGCAGGAGGTTACTACCCAGGGAATGTAGGTGAAGTGCCATAGAATGTGAAGTGTTTGCTGTGGTCTGGGCACTGAAGAAGCTAAGACCCTACCTGTTTGGGACTCACTTCTGAGTTCAGACCGACCACAGGCCCCTCAGATGGTTAATGCAGATGAGGAGTGAGAATTCAAAACTGTTGAGGTGGTCCATTTCCCTACAGGGGATGGACTTTACGGTGGAATGCCGTCCTGGTACAGAACATGCCAGTGCTGATGGTCTGTCCAGGTTCTTCCGCCTTAGTGATGAGAACTCCCATGAGGTTGGGTATTTGCTCCCCACTTTCAGCTGGGGGGACACGTGTCAGACTTTTTCATCCTTGGTGTGGTCTCCCTTACCTTTTTGCCTCTGTTCTCCAGGTTGTTGATGTGTGCTGGACTCTGATTTTGCTGTTTTTGTTACTATGGGCACTTTACCACTGCTAACCAGTGCTAAAGTGCAAGTGCTCCTTTACAAAATGTGTATGTAATTGGTTTATCCATGATTGGCATATGTGATTTACTAGTAAGTCCCTAGTAAAGTGCACTAGAGGTGCCAGGGCCCGTAAATCAAATGCTACAAGTGGGCCTGCAGCACTGGTTGTGCCACCCACAGAAGTAGCTCTGTAATAATGTCTCAGACCTGCCACTGCAGTGTCTGTGTGTGCAATTTAACTGTAAATTCGACTTGGCAAGTGTACCCACTTGCCAGGCCTAAACCTTCCCTTTTCTTACATGTAAAACCCCCCTAGGGTAGGTGTGGTATCCTAGGAATGTAGATGCGTGCGCTGTTGGCACAAGAACGAAGGTGAGAATGTTGTGTTCGCTCTGGAAGGGGGCTTGTGGAATGTGCGTAGCGAAGAGCGACAGTTGACGGGGAGAGAAGAGGATGTTGGTTGGCGTAGAGCTATTTGTTTGGCTACAACTTAAATAAACCATCACCACTCCATTCAACTTCTGGTGTTGTTTGTGTCTACCTCTCTGCCGCCCTTCTTACATTGGCGACGAGGTGAAAGCGGATCTGATTGGAGTCTGTGGAGTCTGCGGAGGGGAACGGTAGGCAGCTCTGAAGTAAACAAGCGTCAAGAGCCATAACAACACGCCTGTGGACCTTCCCTGTCAAGTCGTTCACGTCCAGATATTTCCATTTCGTGCCGGCGAGTTTATTTTATTTTTATTGGTTTCAGCTACCCCTGGAGCTTTAGGCGCGCGAGGACCAAATGTGCAACCCTAGCAACAGTAACCATTGAAATAATGCGTCTCGTGCTGGAGGTTTATGCTTCGCGAGGAACTCACCCGCACCCCTGGTAACAGCAACCTTCGACGCGTACTCACATAGGCCCTCATTCTGACCCTGGCGGTTTGAAACCGCCAGGGCAGAGGGCAGAGGAAGCACCACCAACAGGCTGGCGGTGCTTCTTGGGCCATTCTGACCGCGGCGGTAAAGCCGCGGTCAGAAAAGGGGAACCAGCGGTTTCCCGCCGGTTTACCCCTGGCCCAGGGAATCCTCCATGGCGGCGCTGCTTGCAGCGCCGCCATGGGGATTCCGACCCCCTTCCCGCCAGGAACAGGATGGCGGGAACGGGTGTCGTGGGGCCCCTGGGGGCCTCTGCACTGCCGATGCCACTGGCATGGGCAGTGCAGGGGGCCCCTAACAGGGCCCCATAATGATTTTCAGTGTCTGCTTTGCAGACACTGAAAATCGCGACGGGTGCCACTGCACCCGTCGCACCCCTACAACTCCGCCGGCTCCATTCGGAGCCGGCTTCATTGTTGAGGGGGGTTTCCCGCTGGGCCGGCGGGCGGCCTTCTGGCGGTCGTCCGCCGGCCCAGCGGGAAAGCCAGAATGGCCGCCGCGGTCTTTTGACCGCAGTGCGGTCATTCGGCGGTTCCCTCCAGGCGGGCGGCTCCCGCCGCCCGCCGGGGTCAGAATGACCCCCATAGTGTCTTATTCTGAGGCCTGTCCTCTCAGGTATCTGTAACCTACAGCCTGCCTTCATTCGTTCGTTCCCCACTCTGAGACACATTGAATCTTACCTTCCGCTTTGTTTCGTGCTGTTTATTCTTCTGCTCTTTGGAGTGTTGAGATCTTCAGTTACACATGGCTATAGAGGTATCATCATCGGTTTCGGTTCCATTTCTTGTTGCTGTTTTAACCAGCTTTAACTAATTGTTTGCCATTTCATACTGCAATTTCAAGCTACTTTGACTCAGCCTGCCGATTGTGGAGTTCTCTTTCATTGGTCATTATGCAGAATGTACCTGCTGCACCGTTCTTTTTAATCTCTCCCGGTGACCCACCCATACCATGGCAAAAGTGGAAAAAAGTTTTTAACAACTATGCTAGGGTGTGTGGCACTTCATTAAGCGCTGAAAGGAAGACATCACTTTTAATGCACTGTTTAAGCACTGAGGGTCAAGAAGTCTTTGAAAATCTCCCCGATCTTTCAGATACAGACTCTACTGGCCTCAACGAATTTGAGATTTGTTTAAAGAAACTGGATCTGCATTACTTACCGAAAGTAAGTACAGTTCTTGAAAGGTACCAATTTGGAAAAAGGATGCAACGCCAAGGTGAGACAATGGAACAATATATAACCGAGCTGAGAAGGCTTGCTTCTACCTGTGCTTTTGGCTGCTCCTTGGAGAAGGCAAAGGAGAGTATGTGGCAAAAGGACAATCCATTTCTAGACGAAGTTCTAGTGTTGGCCAGAACCTATGAACACTCCAAGAAATGTGTTGAGGTACTTCGAAAAGACTCTACTGTATTTGACACAACAAGGGATGAAGGAGCCTCGGTGAAAGTAATACAATGCAACAACAATGACAATATAGTTAGAGGAGAATCAGTAAAGTCAAAGAAAACATTTGCTGGGAAGTGTTTTAGGTGTGGGAATGTTGGCCACATGGCCAATAACAAGGAATGTCCTGCCTGGAAAATACTTTGTAGGAACTGTGGTAGAGTTGGTCATCTTGCAAGATGTTGCAGGGTGAAGAATAACACAAAGAAAATCAGAGAAGTGTGGTGTGATGGTGACGCAGATGATGCCGAAGCAGTGAATGTCGTTCAGGTCCTTCAAACAAGTGTTGGGTCTTTTGATGGTCCTGTAGAGTCAATCTTGGTTAATGGTAAACCCCTCAAAATTTTATTTGATTCTGGGGAAAAACTTACTTTAGTACCTAAAATATTTTATGATCAGTATTTAAAGGGGACAGTCGACTTGTTAAAACCTGATGTGTTACCTAAGGGTTATGGTGGCGAATCTATCAAGTTGATGGGCTACTTTTGGGGAACTATAGAGTTTAGGTAGCGTCTCATTCCAGCAAAACTGTACGTCTCTGTAAAAGGGAACTCTTTAATTAGTTGGTTTCATCAACGTGATCTCAGAGTTTTGCTTGATCCAAATGAAGACCCTCCTGTTAGGCTGAAGGATAACCACACAGTTCAGTCTGTTTCAGAAGATGTGGGGGTTTGGGTGAAAGAATTTCCAGATGTGTTTAGCAAGAAATTAGGCTGTCTAAAGAACTATGTACACAAAATTAAGCTAAAGCCTGGCGCACAGCCGAAGGCAGCGAAAGTGAGAAATGTACCTTTGTTGGTGAGGGGCAAAATGAAAGATGAGATCGATAAGCTCATCACGAATGGGATCATTCAAGAGGTTGAGGCTTCAGAATGGGTGGCACCAGTTGTTATGGTAAGGAAGTCCAACGGCGAAGCTAGACTCTGTGTTGATCTGAGAGAACTAAACAAGTCAGTCATCATAGACCACTATCCTCTCCCAAATATTACAGAGTTATTGTGTTCGCTATGTGGGGCAAGTCACTTCTCAACTCTAGATTTGACCTCTGCTTACCATCAGATTAATTTGCATAATTCTTCCCAGGAACTTACCACTTTTATAACACCATTTGGCACATTCAAGTTCCTTAGAATGCCGTTTGGATTGATTTCTGCAGCGTCTGTTTTTCAGAAGGCCATGGAAAGGATTTTGAGAGGCATAGTTGGGGTGAAAGTATATCAGGACGACCTTTTAATCACAGGGACCAATCTAGCAGAAAACAATAAGAGACTGAGGATGGTTTTAGAGAAGCTACGAGACAATGGCCTGATGTTCAAAGCTGAGAAGTGTAAGATAAACATTCCCAACATTGAGTACTTAGGTCATGAGATTTCGGTGAAAGGAATTCGTCCCAAAGAAAGTTTAGTCAATACTATAAAAAATTTACCCAGTCCACAAAATAAAGAAGAGCTTGTAAAGTTTCTAGGCATGGCGGACTTTTATAATAAATTCGTCCCACGCTTTGCAGAAAGAACTTATTACATGAGACAATTGTTAAAGAAAAGAGCAGAATTTAAGTGGGATCAGGTATGTGAAAAGGAGTATTGGGACATCAAAGTCAGCTTAGATAAGGCAGCATATTTAGGGAGCTTTGATGCACACAATGAGATTATTTTGATGACTGATGCCAGCTCTAAGGGTCTTGGGGCGGTTTTATTACAGAGAAAACACGGTCAAATGAGGACAATTCTTTTTGCATCCAGATGTTTGAAGGGAGCTGAATTCAATTATTCAGTTGTTGAAAAAGAGGCACTTAGTGTCTTTTGGGCGGTGAGAAAACTGAGGAAGTTTTTGTGGGGACATAAATTTCAGATTGTGACTGACCACAAACCTCTTGTAGAGGTATTTACTAAAAAGGGAATAGAGTTGATCTCACATAGGATCAGGAAGTGGGTAGTGGCATTGCAAGAGTTTGTGTTTGTAATCTCCTATATGCCTGGGGCATTAAATGTTCAGGCTGATTGTCTGTCGAGATTGTGCCCAGACACGGGAAAGGATGATGAGATCATTGAAGGAGGGTGTTTTGCGGACATTGTAGCTGACGAGGAGATAAAAGTCTGTATGGTCACTGAGGGAACAATTTCAGAACTAATGTGGGTGGATGAATTGTCAAAAGACGTCACGCTGCAGGAAGTATTAAGTAAAATTACAAATGGTTGGGGTGTCAAGGAGAAACTGTGTGAAGAATTGTCAGGTTACTGGCAGGTCAGAAATGAATTGTCCGTAGTTGGTGGGTTATTGATGAGAGGCAGCAAGTTGGTTCCACCAACTAGCCTGAGAAAGGGTCTTGTTAATCGTGCACACTCAAGCCACATGGGCATCTCCAAAACAAAGGAGAGATTAAGGAACGCATACTGGTGGCCCGCCATGGACATCATGGTGGAAAGGGAAGTGAGGAACTGCCATGAGTGTGCTTGTTCCGATAAGGTATTAAAATGTAGGATTCAGCCCATGGTCATACGTGAGGAATCCTCCGGTCCCTGGGTTGACATAGCCTTGGACATTTTAGGCCCAATTAAACTGAAATCTGTTGACCGGTATATTTTAGTCTGCATTGACATGTTCTCCCGTTGGCCTGAAGTCAAATTTGTGAATTCGGTTGAATCAAGAGACATAATTAATTTTCTTGATGACCTGTTTGAAAGAGAGGGCTTCCCCTCTACTTTACTGACCGACAATGGGGTGCAGTTTGTCTCTGAAGCAACAGAGTCCTTCTTAAGAGAAAGGAATGTAGTACATAAAAGAACAGCTCTTTATCACCCAGAGTCTAATGGAGTTGTTGAGCGCTTTATAAAAGTGCTGAAACAATGCATGCAATTAGCACTTATTAATAAAGTTGAGTGGGAGTGTGAAGTAAAAAAAAAGGTTCGGGAGTATCGATTAACACCACACTCCACCACAGGGGTGACTCCTTTTCAGTTATTCAAAGGTAGAGTTCCTTACAGTGAGATTGAACCCAGGTGGGTTAATGAGAAAAGGAAAGAGGTCAATGATCAGGTAGATAGCATTGAAGGTTGGAGAGAGAGAGAGAGAGAGAGAGGTGAAAGGGAGAAGAAAGTTGAGGTATGATGACCGAAAAGCTGTTAAAAGAACTGTGTTGCATGAAGGGGATTTTGTTAAAATAAGGTCTCCAAGGAAGGAGGGAAAATTATCTAAATTCAAGGGTCCATTTAAAGTCATAAGACTGTTTAGGAATGAGGTGAAAACAGAAGATCATAGGATATGGAATCTGAATAGGGTGGCTAAGTGTTCGGGACCCGATGTAGAGGTTCATGACTCATAAGACATCTCTCTGGACGTTCCTGCTCAAGATGCCCGAATCACTCCATGTCTTGTTAAAATGCGAGGCCCAGCTGTAACTCGACCAAAAAGGAATGTATCAAAACCGTCATGGTTTAGGGACTACGTAAAATGAACAGTGAATATGAGCTGTGAGCTATGTCCCCGTTATGGACTTTGTGATGCTATGTTCAATAAATTTGCCTTAGTTTGTAAGCAACATTAATTATTCGAGAGCTATGTGTATTTAGTATTTAGGTATGTTAAGTATTTTTCTTAATCTGATATGGGGAAGGTGGTGTGGTATCCTAGGAATGTAGATGCATGCGCTGTTGGCACGAGAACGAAGGTGAGAATGTTGTGTTCGCTCTGGAAGGGGGCTTGTGGAGTGTGCGGAGCGAAGAGCGACAGTTGACGGGGAGAGAAGAGGATGTTGGTTGGCGTAGAGCTATTTGTTTGGCTACAACTTAAATAAACCATCACCACTCCATTCAACTTCTGGTGTTGTTCGTGTCTACCTCTCTGCCGCCAGACCTGCCACTGCAGTGTCTGTGTGTGCAGTTTAACTGTAAATTCGACTTGGCTAGTGTACCCACTTGCCAGGCCTAAACCTTCCCTTTTCTTACATGTAAAAGCCCCTAGGGTAGGCCCTAGGTAGCCCCAAGGGCAGGGTACAGTGTATGGTTAAGGTAGGACATATAGTAATGTGTTTTATATGTCCTGACAGTGAAATATTGCGAAATTCGTTTTTCACTGTTGCAAGGCCTGTCCCTCTCATAGGTTAACATGGGGGCTACCTTTAAATCTGATTAAAGTGTAGATTCCCTTTGGGAGCAGGTGGACATGTGGAGTTTGGGGTCTCTGAGGTCACAATTTAAAAATACATCTTTTAGTAAAGTTGATTTTGAGATTGTGTGGTTGAAAATGCCACTTTTAGAAAGTGAGTATTTTCTTGCTTACACCATTTCTGTGACTCTGCCTGTTTGTGGATTCCCTGTCTGGGACAGTTTGACAGTTGGGCTGGTTGCACCTCACACTAGACAGTGACACAAATTAGCATTGATATTTAAGCACCCCATAAACTCTAAACTAGGATCACTAAACCTCTGTCTAAAACTGTGTTCTTGGTAGCCTTTTGTGAACCGAACAGAAGGAGGCTGGCCTGGTGTGTAGTGGGTACCCTAGGTACATACACCTTATACCTTATATATTTACCCATGGTTCTAATAATGTAGTGTATGTACATATATGTGTGTGTATTCATGTGTTTGTATGTGTATGTGTATGTGTGTATGTATATATATATATATATATATATATATATATATATATATATATGTATGTATGTGTATATGTTGTTTCTGTGCTTGGCATCTTCGTGGGTCATTGCATGGCTCCTGGGTGGGTTGTTATACTAGATATCTATACATTTCTGCTCTCATCTTATCACACTTATCTACCCATCATCATATGTCATGTCTCTATCAAAATATCCTCCATTCCCACTCTGACTCATCCCAAATCCTTTCTACTACTTTCATATCCTAAATAACTCTGCCTAAGCTCTTCCCTCCACTTCCACATCTAACTCACCAAACCTCACTCTACTACCATGACCTCCCACACAACCCTACTAAATTCTCCCACATTTATCTCACCGTGCTACTATGCTCTCCCTAACCCTTCCACACTCTTCCCTCCTCCATCCCCCTTTACTCATCCCAAGCCTTTGGGTTGAGTAAATGAGGGATATACTCCCAATTAACACTTCTGGATTTCTTTCCTCCTCCCCCCCTCCATTACTCCAGTCAATCTACTTAACAAACTCTCATATCCGCGGCTCAAATTAACTCATAATAATACTAAAACTACTCATATTTCCCGATACTAATCCATCGCTAATTCTTGTTGGGTTCCAGAGTAGCATGCTACTCACCGAAAAGCGCTTCGACGCCTCGTCAGGGGTAGTAAGCACTATATAAATATTATTACAATACAATACAATGTAAAGGGAGCTGGGGTGCAGTCTGCATTTCCTGATGAGCCATCTGTGTTAGGAGGGAGGGGAGGTGTGGTTACTTACAGCTGAAAGGGCTGTGCCTGTCCTCACACAATGCAGTCTCCGACTCCCTGGTGAGTGTCTGGGGCCTGGCCTGGGCAAGGCAGGATTTCACATTCAAAAGAGACTTTACTTTGAAGTAGGCCTACTTCAAAGGAGAAATTGGGTATAAGAAGGGCACCCAAAATCAAAGACTTTAGAACACTTCTGGAAACAAGAGGAACCTCTGCCTGGAGAAGAGCTGAAGAGCTGAGGAGAAGTGCTGCCCTGCCTGTGACTGTGCTTTGTGGAGCTATCCTGCAGTTGCTGCTTCTGCTAGAGTAAGAGGGCAAAGACTGAACTTTGTGTGCCTTCCATCTTGTGAAGAAGTCTCCAAGGGCTTGATTTAGAGCTTGCCTCCTGTTGTTTGAAATCTCAGGGGCAGCAAAGACTTCTCTCTGCCAGCACCTGGAGTCTCTGGAGAGACTCCTGCTCTGACAAGTGGTGCCCTATCCAGTCCCTGGGCCCTTCAGAGGAAAGCTGGTGGAAATCCAAGAAAATCGACTTCGGACGACTCCGGACCGACACCGCTGCTGAATCCGGTGACACCACCTGCAACGGACTCGCAGGCCCGATGCCGCTGCAGCCCCGCTGAAGTCCACGACTCCGTGGAAGGCCCTGCACCACGTCGTGACTGACGCCGCTCAAAGTGCATGGATTCAAAGTTTCACACAGACGCCACTGTCCCCGACTTTGCTCATCGACTTGTTTTCAGTCTTCACCAAAGGTACTGTACTTAGGGGTCTACGCGACTCCGTGTCCGGCGCCGCTGGTGTCGGCTTGTTGGGAACGACTCCGTCACGACACCGTGTTAACACCTCATCGAAGCATTTTGTGTTTCTAAGCACTATTTTTTAGTTTAATCTTTAAAAATTCATAACTTGACTTGTGTATGTCGGATGTTTGTCGTTTTGGTCTTGTTTTGTTTATATAAATATTTCCTATTTTTCTAAACTGGTGTTGTGTCATTTTGTAGTGTTTTCATTAAGTTACTGTGTGTGTTTGTACAAATACTTTACACCTAGCACTCTGAAGTTAAGCCATCTGCTCTGCCAAGCTAGCAAGGGGGTAAGCAGGGGTTAGCTGAGGGTGATTCTCTTTTACCCTGACTAGAGTGAGGGTGCTTGCTTGAACAGGGGGTAACCTGACTGTCAACCAAAGACCCCATTTCTAACACTGTGTAATACTGACATTTTACAAAGACTGTTTGAGGTTGTTCTAAAGCCATATATACAGTAAATGACAGAGCATTATGTTACAAACAGATGTCAAAACATTGCAAATGAGTAGGTGGAGATCCAGGCATCACAGAAAGTCAACTGGTGAAGAGAAATGCTTTCAACTATTTGTTAAAGATCTGAAGCATTGGGGTAGTCTCAAATGGAGGGTGAAACTTTTTCAAATGTTTGATGCACGGAAAAAGCAGCTTTTCCCCACCTCATTGCTTTATTTTTGTATTTTGGGGCTCTAATGTTTTATCAGTTTTTGGTGTTGGCAACATTGGTAAACTAATGTCCTTGAGGCCATATTGACAGATTTTATGGTGTTGATGACTTTTAGGTAGGCCATACAGATATATTTGAATTTGATGCATACACAAAGTGATAATATATGAGAACCCTAAAATACAAAAATAAAACATACTTTTTGCTGAATTTGATTTGGTGGCTTTAGGACTCTATACACTTTACCACTGTTAACAAGTAAACACTATTAAATGCTAGTGCTCTCTGCTCAAAAAGTGGTAACTTTAGCTTATACCCAATTGGCATATGCAGTTTACTTTTATGACCCTGGGTCTGTAAACAAAATGCTGTCAGTAGTTCTACAGAACTCATTATGCCACCTACTTACGTAGTCCTTTAAACATGTCTCAGGCCTGCCATTGCAGAACCTGACTGTGCAGTTTTACCTGCCCCTGACAACCTGACAAAATAAACATTTTGCTGGGCCAAAAATGTCCCTTTTTAGTACATATAAGTCACCTCTTAGGTAGGCCCTAAAAAACCTCAAAGGCAGGGTGCAGTGTATTTAAAAATGTGGACATGTACTTTTACATTTTACATGTCTTGGAAGGGAAACACACAATTTGTTTTTCCCTAATGCAGGCCTATCACTCCCATAGGAATACATTGGAATCACCTTATCACATTTTATAAGTGTGATTTCCAAATAGGAAGAGATAACTGGTTCATGTTTGCAGTCTCTGGAATACTAATTTAAAATCTGAGCTAATAGTGAAGTTGAATTTGAATTTCAATTCTGAAAATACCACTCTTGCCTTAGCCATTTAGGGTCTGCAACCAATCTCTGGTTCTGAAACTGGGCATAGTTTGCAGTTGTGTATTCCTCCTAGACAACCACACACAATTTAAGCTTGGCTGTGACTGGATGGGCCATCACTGTTAGGATGGGAAGGAGAAGCTGGGCCTTACTTCACTTACATTTGAATAGGCTGTGTCCTGTCACCACACAAAGGACCGCAGAGCACCTGTACTTAGTCTGGAGCCAGAGCAGGGAATCAAGGCATCAGTGCACTTCAAAGGCATGTCTCCTGAAGCTTCTCACCACTTCAAAGGCACAACTGTGTATTAAAGAAGAAGACACCTCCAATTCAGTACACTTATGAACCTGTAGATACTCTGCCAGGAAGAAGGACTACTGTGCTGTTACAAGGACTGCCACTCTACAATGAACTGCAGCCCTGCTGTGCGGACCCACTGCCTGCTTCTCTTGTGCCTGGGGAATAAGAACTGGGTCTGCAACTCCATCTTGAACCCAGGATCCCAGAATGACTCAAAAGTCTAGTCTGCTGGTTTCCTGATCTTATCCCCAGGGATATAACAGGCTCCCCAACAGCCCCTGTACTAGTCTTCAGCACGTTCCTGACCCCCAAGTGTTTCTTCTCAGGTCCTTGACCCTTGATGTGGCTCTCAAGCTATTAAAATCAAGCTTTTGGGCTCTTTGTGACTGCAAACAGGCCCACGTGCATTGGAACTGCGCAGCTCACACCAAAGTTCTAGGTGCTAGACACCTCAAGCCTGTCTTCTCGCACACTAACTATTGATACCATGCAGGACTGCTGTCTGTGGCATTCTCCTTGCTTCCCATGACCTTCTCCCATGCCAACAAACCTCTTAGCACAAAACTTGAGAAGTAAAACTTTGTCGGGACTAATCTGGGACTGTGTCTGACTTGCACTCCATGCCAGTCGGCCTAAACTTTTGACTTTGACCTGGTCTAGCGAGACTGGATAACTGAATTTGGCACTTTCTTCTTCTAGGCGCTACATTGCAGTTTATTCTTTAAAATTGATAACTCTGATTCTATTGTTTGGGTTTTGGACATTTTGGCATTGGTTTATTTATTAAATTAAGCTCTATTTTTCTGACATGGTGTGTGATCTTTTTGTGTGTTGTTTTCTCTTTTTTGTACTGTTGCACAAGTACTTTACACATTGCCTCTAAGTTATGCCTGACTGTTCTGTCACAAGTTACCAAAGGGTTGAGAACAGGTTAATTTGGGGCTGCTTGTGCCCTACCCTGACTACAATGTGGCTGCTGCTAGACCAGGGCTCACAGCCCAGACATCAGACAACCCCATTTCTAACAGTTGGCTTTGAGTTTAGATGTGCTGCTGGTGTCTGTAACTGAAAGATGTGCTGACAGTGCTTTAGATGTTAAATGCCACTTGATAATTATACTTTAGAAACCACAGTCTCCTATTGGTGTACTGGTGCAGGGTGTCACAGGCATTATTTAGGAGTTATAAGAAGTCAAAGCAATGCCCCCTTACTCTCAGCTTGTGACCTCTGGGTAACAATGATAAAAGTGTAGGCTTCTTAATCATGTACTTTGATCTCCTCGGCTCAATGACTCAGGAAGAAGGGTCACAGAAGGTGTGCTGTCTGTGAGTACCATCTTTCCTAATTCGGGCAGCGCCATCATGCAAAGTGCAGCTTCTCCAAGATAATTACTGTGCATAAATGAGATGGGGGCTCTCTAAAAATACAGTGGTCATTGACACCGACAGTGCAAGAGCATAAAGGTATCAAACTAAATAATTTAGTCACTATAAAATGTTTCAACATGACCTTGTGGAGAATTTTGCTGGGACTGCTAGCAAAATTTGCATATTCGGGTATATTGCGCCAGGGCACATAGTTTCAAGTTATCTCATGAAGCATTCGGAAGTTTTATGTTTTTTTAAACTGCACATGACTCACTTAAACGTATATGTGAAAAACTGAAGATTTTGAATATTCTTGCATATGTGAACAGTGCAGATGAGTACACCTTATTGTTTATTATTGAATGATTTAATAATGAGCTTAAAGAAATGTGAGGCAGGGGACAAATCTATTTGCAATTAGCAGCATCCATTTAGTATCCTAGTGCTGAGGCTTAAATAATTGTGGCAGTCCCATTCATTCATTTTGTCAGGATAACTTAGGCAGAAACATCTCTTTAAAAACTTCTGCACATCTCGAGCTCACTCCTAAACTGCATCTGAAATGTATCATAGATCCTCAGAGGAGTAATAAAGCACTTGCTGCTTTCATTCTCCTCGAACAAGACTTGAATTGAAACACACCAGTGACGAGGTTTGCGCCCAGCAAGCTTGGAAAGTTTGACAAGTTTGAATCCCAGCAAGGTAAAAAAACAATTTGATTATCCAGAGGCCGGTAAGTCACTGTCCATTAACATTTGCGTTTGTACCAGAGGTAAAAACATAAAGTAAAGGTCAGGTTAAAGGTCATATGACGTTGCTTCCTGTGATGTTATATAAAGTCAAAAGACAGGTGATATATAAAAATGACTTTTTTGCACGATCAACTGCATTTTTTAGGCTGATGTTACTGGACGGAATTACAGTAAATTTAGCGAAAAGGTAGGTCCTGGTCCAGAAAGCAACCTTTTTTGGTTTGGTGTAATTCCTTTCAGTAGTTGTAGAGAAATGAAGGAAAATTCAAATTTGTATATACAGGGACGTGAAGGATTCGCAACCCCTCCCGATCTTGTGCAGAGATCTAATTGGCTAATAACACTTCAACAACAGAAGCCATTGAAGTGTTGTCAGCCATCTTTGGACGAACACCTTGACCCCTTATCTCTTGTGGCGGGATTCCAAATGGACCCCCCAGGCTAAAACACCTTTTATTTTTTTATTTTATGAACAGAACAGAGGATCTGCGGATCTGCCATCACATAAAAAAAATAATGAAGTGTGGTCTCCCACGCTTCGTTATCATAAAGCCCCAGGGTAGCCAAGTCCCGTGTTCATTTATTTAGAAATGCGGGGGGGCCTCCAGGTCCCCTCCTGCTGCCCAAGAGACCGCCACCCCGCCAGGGCTTAAAATGTATATGCGAGGGGGCTGCATGCCCCTGCTACCTTGGGGTCTGCCACCTCCCCAGGGCTGTGTTATAATACGTGGTGGACTTCCTGGGTCCTTCCAGCTGCCCCAGGGACAACCATCTCCCTAAGGCAATTAACAAAATAATATGGGGGGCAGTGGCCCCCAGCTCCCTGGGGACCACCACCCCCAGGGGAAAACATTTAAAAAAAGAAAAGGAGGTCCATTTGGGACCCTCAATAGCCCCGGGGACCACCACTTCTCCGGGGCTATCTTAGCATTAGAGGGGGGCAGCGTGGCCCCCCTCATGGAGCTACTGATGGCCCTGGGGATGGCCACCCCCGGAGGCTGGCTCCTGCTATGTCCCAGGGTGCCCACTCCCGGGACATAGCTGTTTGCTTTGGCTTGGATGCAGATTTTCAGCAGCAGCCAAGCCACGGCAAACACTTTGGGTTTTGACAGCGGGACCTCTAAAGCAGGTCCCGCTGTCAGAATCTGAAGCTTTCATCACTGTTCCCTGCACATGTGCAGGGGACACAGATGAAATGCTTCAGCACACAGAGCTGCTGCTAAAAGCAGCTCTTTGGTTGCTCAAGCAATGGGAATGTTGGGGTGGCCATGAGGCTTCTCTGCGGTCCCAGATAGCCTGTAAAGGGCTTGTTTTGAAATAAAATTACAAAACAAAATACATATAGGGACCACGGGTGCCCTTGAGGGCTCCCCCACTGTCCCAGATTGCCATTAAAGGGTGTGAAAAACAGGGCTGGAAAACAAAAATAAAGATGATTTATTTAAAAAAATATATATATAATTTTTCAATTAGACAAAAATATGTAATTCTAAGAATATCATACATCAAAGCCTAAAAAGTTCTCAGTCCCTCTCTCTCTCTCTTTCTCATTCAATCTCCTTCAGCCACTCATACACCTACTGAGACACGCACCCACTCACAAACCCACTCAGGCACTCACACACCCACCCACAGACCCACTGAGACCCTCTTGCACCTACTCACATCTCCAGTCAGACACTCACAGACCCACTCAGATAGTTATACATCCACTCACAGACCCACTCAGACTCTCACACACCCAATCTCAGACCCATTGATAGCCTCATGCACCTACTTACAAGCCCACACACACTGAGGCACCCACTAAAACAATGATGTACACATTCTCACAACCACGTCCACCCCCAGATACACCCTCTCACACCTGAGATTGGGTGGATAGGGGAGTTGGCTTCAGGGTCTGGCTGCAGGTCAGGTCTTGTGGGCATCCTCCGCTGTGCAGAGGTTAAGGCCCTACACGGTGCAAGGTTGAGTGCTCATAGAGGGTTGGCCTCAGTTGTTTCATCAAACATTTTACTGCAAATATTACATTGATATTATCAATGATGTTATGAAAGATGGCATGATTGCCATAATTTGTGGAGTAATTAGCAGTGCATGGCAAGGGTTCGAGTTATAATTACCTTAGGGCACGAGTTATAGTTGCATCAGGTAACTCTAACTATAACTGGTGAATTTCCATGGTGTAGTTCGTTTAAAATGCAAGCCTAACGATAACGTCCGTGTAAACTTTGTTTTTTAAGTGAATGTCTATGTTCTTTAAATTCTATTTCCTAACTATAACGTCCCTGTACCCTTTGTTTTTTCAGTGAATTTCAATGTTTTTTTAACATGTAGTAATTTTAGTTACTGTATGTTAACCCAACCACCACCACCACCACCACCTTTGGCCATGTGCAGCAGCGGTTTTCCACAGGCCCGGGCCCTGATGGAAGCCCCCATAAGTACCCAACCATGCACGTACTTCACCCATGCGCAGTGGAGCTTGCCGGCAAGACCTGGCCTATAGCCAGACCCTGCGGCCAGCACCCTATAACCACTCAAACCCAACTGTGCACAGCCCTTCTGCCATGCACGGTGGCAGTTAGCCACAGCTTCTCTGGGTGTGAGAATAGGTGTGAGAGGGTATATCTTGGGGGTGAAAATGGCTGTCAGATTGTCTGTGTAGGTGTGAGAGTGCATACGTTAGTGTTTTAGTGGGTGCATCAGTGTGTGTGCCGGTCTGTGAGTGAGTGCATGAGGGTGTCAGTGGGTCTGTGAGTGGGTGTGTGAGAGTCTGAGTGGACTTGTGAGTGGGTGCATGAGTGTCTGAGTGGGTGTGTTACTGTGAGAAATTGATTGGAAGAGAGAAAGAAAATGAAAGAGAAAGAGTTATTTTGGCTTTGATATCTCATGTACTTACAATAAGATATTTTTCTTGGATTTACCAAAAAGATTTATTTAATATTTTTTTTAAATATAATCATTTTTTTATTACAAAAATAAAATCGGAATTGTGTCCAGCTGGACTTGAACCCCTGTAGCCCTCAAGAGCTCCCCCACAGTCCCTACTTTGTTTTTCTTATGAAAAAGCCTTTTATGGGCTATGTGGGACCGCAAGGAAGCCATCAAGGGCTCCCCCATGGTCCCTACTTTTTATTTGTTTATATATTTTTTTAATTTTTATTAAAAATCCCTTTACGGGCTATGTGGGACAACGAGGTAGCCCTGAAGGACCCCCCCACAGTCCCTAATTTTTACATTTTTTTAAATATATATTTTTTATTATTAAAAAGCCCTTTATGGGCTATGTGGTCCCTATTTTTTTATTTCATTTTTTTTTTTTTGTTAAAAGGCCCTTACGGGCTACCTGACACTCCAGTGCCATTGCTTCAGCAAGCACAGAGCTGCTTTGACAGCAGCTCCGTGCTTGCTGAAGCATGTCCTCTCTGTCCAGTGCACGCGTGCAGGGAACAGAGATTGTGACAGCGGGACCTGCTTTAAAGGTCCCACTGTCAAAATCCAGATTGTTTGCTGTGGCTTGGCTGCAGCTGCAGTGCTGCAGCCAAGCCACAGCCAAAAGTGATGTCTAAGGGGGTTGGCACCCTCGGGACATAGCAGGAGCCAGTCCTGAGGGGTGACAGTCCCCATGGCCATCAGTGGTTCCAGGAGGGGGGGCATCCACCCCCCCTCAATGAGAACTTTGCCTCAGGGTGGTGGTAACTTGGGTGCAAGGGTCCCATAGGGACCACGTTTCTTTTTGTAAACATTTGCCCCAGCCGGTGGTGGTCCCTGGGGAAGCGGGGGAGCCATGTGGCTCCTTGCTCCAAATATAGTGTAGCCCCGGGGATTGTGGTCCCCAAGGGTGGGGGGCCATAGGCCCCCTGCATTAAGTACACAATTGCCCCTGGGATGTGGCAGTCACCAGGGCAGTGGGAGGGGACCAGGAGTCCCCCCCACATACTAAAAGAGCCCTGCGGAGGTGGTGGTCCCCAGGGCAGCAGGGAGCCACAGGCCCCCCCTCACCCAAAAAAAGCCCCAGGGAGGTGGTGGTCCCTGGGACATCGGGAGGGGGCCAGGAGGCCCTCCCGCCTAGTTTAAAAAAAAAAAAAAGCCCCTGAGACTTGGCCCACCTGGGGGCATTAGACTAACAAGCTAATTTGTATTAATTTTACGAGTGGAGACTTCGTGGAAACCAAAAATCTAAAAGCTGTTTAGCCCTTGGGGGTCCCTTTGGGATTCAATTTACCTAAAAAAACAAAGATTACATGGATGTTATAGTTAGGTTCTGAAATTTACTTGTAGAAAACCTAAGAAATTCACTAGTTATAGTTATTTGATGTAACTATAAGTTGTGACCTAAGGTAACTATAACCCGCACCTCCACCATGCACAGTTTTTTTTCATGAATAATTTTAGAAATGTTACAGTGATATTGTCAATGATGTTATAAAAGATGTCATGAGTGCTGTATTAGGTGGGGTAATTAGCAGTGCATGGAGAGGGCGTGAGTTATAGTTACCTTAGGGTGTGGTCTCTCCCGCTTGTTAGATTGAAGCCCATGAGTGGAGCAGGTCCTGGACGGATGTTTAAAATAAGAAAGGGGTACAGGGAGTTCCCCTCCTGGGCTTATTCCATCCCCTGGGACTGCCAGCTCCTTGGGGCTTTTTACCCTAATATGTTGCGGTCGTGTGGCCCCCTGGGGCCCCGGGACCACCACCTCTCCAGAGCAAAAAGTTCTTATTGTAGTGGGGGTGTCCTGTGCATCCACTGAGCACTGGAGACCACCACCTCCCGAGGCTAAACTAATTATGTGTGTCGGGGAGGCCCCTTACAGCCCCGGTGACCACAACCTCCTTGTGGCAGTCAGCTGTATGTGTTGGAAAATGCCGGCTCCCACAGGAATCAGGAGTCGCTAGACCGTGGGGGCCTTCAGGCTCAGCCCGCGGTCCTCTAGAGTTATTAAAAACCTTTTCTTTTAAAAATGGCCTATTGGGACAGCTATTGTAGATTGAAGGTTCAAGTCTTGGTATCTCAACCTATGTTTCTTTATTTTGTAAGCCACCTGTGGCATGGTGGTTAAGTGCTCAGACTGTCACAATGAAGTTTGTGGTTTCTAGTCTAGGTGTGACTATGGTCATTTCCATATTACATTTTTTTTTTTACTTCAAATATTTAAGGTACATACCGAAAGGTGATCTCACTTTACTTACTTGTCAAATGCATTGTTTTTCAATTTGTCAGAAAATATCTCATTCTAAGTATGTCTTTCATCAAAGCCTGAAAAACTCCTTCTCCCTCTCTCAATTTCTTTCTGGGTGGCTGTAGGGGTTTGACCGCAGAGCCTGGCCACAGGCCAGGACCTGCAGCCAACCCCCGCTGCACATGACCAAAGGCCAAGTGCGGCACTCAGTTGGGTACTGATCGGGGTTGGCTGCAGTGCCTGGCTGCAATCCAGGCCCTGTGGTCCACCCCTACCATGCGCAGCACAGGGTTCGATAGTTATAGGGGTTGGCCACAGGCCACACCCTGCAGCCAAGCACCGTTGTGCACTTCCAAAGGCCGTGTGCGGTGTGGATTTGGGTCATTATAGGGGTTGGCTGCAGGGCCTGGCTAACCCCTGCTGTGCATGGCCGAAGGCCCTGGTTGGGTTAACGTATAGTAATGAAAAATACTTTGCGTTAAAAAAAGGGACACATTATAGTTACTTTAGGACACAAGTTATACTTACAGGTGAATTTCTATAGTTTTGTGCGTTTAAAATGTGAGCCTAACTATAAAATCCCTGTATTCTTTGGGTCTTTAAGTGAATTTCAATGTTTTTTAATTCTATTTCCTAACTCTAATGTCCATGTAACCTTTGTTTTCAGTGGAAATATATATATATATACATATATACACACACACACACACACATTCGTATAGAGATAGATAGATAGATAGATAGATAGATAGATAGATAGATAGATAGATAGATAGATAGATAGATAGATAGATAGATAGATAGATAGATAATGTTTCCTGTCACAGCATCATTTATCAGGATTAAAGACTCTTCCACGACCTTACAACCTCAGTTTTTGTATTCAACAATTTTTAAATACCAATGTTCAAGTGATAAGGGGAAGAGCTCTGGCAGCTATAATGAATACATACCTACAGTTGTGATATTATCAGAAACTCATAGATAAATAATCACACTGGAGTGCTGAATTCTGCTCTAGCTCTTAGGCCTATTCATTCTCAATCATCATGTTGACAGATGAGAGACAGATTGATCCCCCCTTAGCTCATTTATACTTTAAACATCATTGTGTCTGACAAAGTAAGACATTTATTATGATTGTTATCTATTTCTAGTACCACTGTCCACTTCCCTCCCAGGATATAATTAATTTTGCGAAATAATTATCTGTGAAGAGATCAGTTAATCTTAAAACATTGCACTCTGTCTCCCTGCCACAAAAATGTTGGAGCTGCTAGTTTGAGGGATGGTTAATTCAGTGGATTTCAATTCATTTGTGCACATCATTTTAGAAGGATTCTTCTATGCTGTGCTACATATCTGCCCAATGATGGGGTTACATATGCATCAAGAATATTTTGTATATTGTAGTGATTAAAACCACTCTTTTCCCTTTTGTTTTTTTTCCATGTTTGTGGTGTAGATTGTTAAAAGTGTTCTAACTTTCTAAGGAACTCTCATCATTTTATTAAAGATGTTAAATTGTGATTTTATCCAACCAAGAGCTTGCTGGCTTACTACACACAACAGTTCATTTCTGTTATAACATTCCATGTTAATTAGTGAGGTTTAGTCACCCTTGAAGACAAAACATTTGCCTTTTTTAGGGTTGAGCGCTCAAAGTGCTCTGTCCTTGGTGTAATCTCTCTGTGGGCTTTTAACCATGCCCATGTCACACCCATCAGCTTGGTTCGTTTGTGGGCTTGTGTTTTAAAATTCGCCTGATTTAATTAGTGAAAGGCATGCATATGTCATGACTTTTCCGGTGTTTAGCCCGCCTCGAGTGCATCAACCAACTACTGAAAACATACAAGGCTTCATGTTTTCGGTATGGTTTCTGGACTACTTTTTCTCTTTTTTTCATAGGCAACACGATATCGCTGGGCAGTAGTCAAGAGCTTTGCATGACATTGACCCTTTGCATGACATTGACCCTGTTACATGGATATTTGCAATTTTGCCAGTTACATGGATAATTGCACTTTCGCTGGTTACATGGATAATTGCACTTTTGCTCATATGTTTCACTGCGAGCAAACTTCTGTTTCCTTTTGTGTGTCTGCTTTGCGCTCATGGCGGCCATCGGCTCTCTTATGTGAAACTATTAATTTTCATTTCATGTGGCAAGAAAAGCCCGGTTAGGAGTTGAGAACGCTAATAGCTTTAACTCAAGCAGACGCGAGACCCATTGCATTGCAAATGCTTGTTATTTATTAGGACCACAGGAGTGGCTGACTCAGACAAGTCACCTAAGTTGACACTGGAAAATGAAAGCTTTGTGTTGTGTAAGCGTTAACTGTTTGTATGGAGGTTTGTACCATGACCTGGGCCTGACTTACAAAGGCATACTTACACTTTGAGGCTTATTTACATGAATGCCATTGTTGTATCAGATTTTTTGCACTGCCCTGCGCCCTGCCAAAACAACGCCATGGTATTTCTGTATTTACTATACAGAGCTCCATGAATGCATCTGTGGCACTAAAATGACGCCTTACTTTACTGGTGTCAAAAAAAGGACGCTACTCAAGCATGGTTTGGAAAGCCCCCATTCTAAAAAGCCTAGCATCACTTTAAAGCCTTCTCTGTGCAGGTGTTACATTTTTGACGCAGCAAAGGAGTAGAACGAGACTCAGTGAAATCTTGTAGATTTCACTGCACCAGTTCTGTGTGGCTTCTAATGGGGAATGCCTACCGTGCAGGTATAATGTGGTGTGCGGTTTTACAAACTGGCTCAATGATACCATTGCACCAGTTTGTAAATGTGGTGTACTGTAGGGTACTGCTTTGCACTACCGTTGTGCCAAAAAAATTATGCAACAGTTGTGCAAGGGGCTTATACATAAGTCCCCTTGTTTGCTATTCACAAAGGCATATCTTTACTACTATGGAGTCTCCAGGCTTAAGAAGATAATTCTGTCCTATCTTTTTATGTGCGAAGACTCCGCAGTCATAAAGATACTACATGTAAAATACCTTTAGACATAGCAGACACACATAAACTTACACAAAAGTGTGTGCTTACCTTTCTCAATCATGCCCTCTGTTTCTAGTATGGGTAACCATACCACCTTCTATGCCCTTGTCAAATTCAACAGCTCGTAACTATTCTTACTATTAGGTTTCTCTGGAGTGATCTCTTTCAGGCATTCATATCACTTCTGAATCGACCGCATTAATGGTTATTTCTTTTGTAGAAGAACAGAATGGTGCAGTCCTTTTAGGACTATGTCCAACATTCTAAAGATGGTCTGTGTCCCTGTCGAGATTACTTAGCAGAGACATCTAGGGTTAACAGCAGCAGAATTCTACGAGATGATGCCGCCCTAATCTGCATCCAGGCATCATTTTCAGAAATGTTTACCAATTTCAAGGTACGGCCCTGTTGCTACAAGTGGAATCTCCTATGCTGGTTCCCAAACTCCAGGAAACTGAAGCTGAATCCAAAATGAAAGGTGCTTTACTGGGTAGGCAACAGCTCTCCGACTATCTTAGGATACCTGTTATTGAATATTTTCTGCAAAGATTCTGAAATAGTAAGTTGCTGTACTTAGGAGAACATAACATATAATACCCCCCATACGCCTGAAACATTGCATTCAAACTCTTGACATGCAGTTTTGTGTTACCAGCTTGTATTACTGACATATCAACCCCCACAATGCCCACTTAACCTTCTTTATTATGGCTCCACCTTACCCTATGCTCAAGCTTCCATTAAATGAAGACGGGAAAGTGTGTAAAACAAACACCCTATTAACTATTTAATAATCGTGCAAAGCTTGTCGGTCACTTGCGTATGTGTAGCAGAAATATATTACTTGTCAGAAGAAGCAAAATCTTCCGTTTCTACCTGCACCTGCAAAGTGCACATCGAAATAAATAAAAAAAACGTTTTTCAATGATCCTTTAGTTGTATCTGAAGACTTTTTAAAGTGTAAAAACACCCCATGTGGTAAGATGACCTGTTTAATATTCTGATGAATAGATAATTGCTGAAAGGAGAAAGTGTAATTTGTATTTTATACTCTATCATTCCCTGAACACACGAAGTCGAACAGTATCGATTTATAGTCTGCTGGGCAACACTGAGCTCTGTATCGTCTGTCTTGTTTAATGCTCAAGTAATACTTAACTAGAGCGACTGAAACATGCCGGAACTCCGTCTAGTTTTCCAAAATGAACGTTTAACTCTGTCGACCTACTAACTATTAATGAATATACACAAGAATATGAATACTTAACCTCAAAAACGTAAGACACCAATACACATTTTGATGACATACATATTCATTTATTACTAATACTTGCACCAACTACTTAATGCAGGCAGTGTTCATTGTGGTCAGCTTCACTTTCTGAAATGTATTTACCCCTGCGGCTTTATAAAACGGAATGAATACATATTTGAAGTTAATCTTATAAGAGGATGTCACTACTTATTTCCCAATAACAAATATGCAATGATATTTGTGGAAGAACATAACTGTTTTATTCATGGACAGGAATTGATAATGAGTACTAAATATGTGTTGCAGATATAATTGTTCACCATGGCAAAGCTACAGTATTGTTATGTATGAGTCCATAGAAAGGCTCTCTGGCTTATTTCAGTTTCTGAATCACATAACTCACTGCTATGACATAGCAGTAGCAACAGTTGATGACTAAACTGGTTACCCGCTGTGGTGATGTAATAAAGGCCTTCCAGGCTAGTCTGACAGGCCTCTCCGATGGCCTTTCAGAGCAGTGCTGCTTGTCTGCATTAAATAAAAACAGAAGGCACAGCTGCGGGAGGGGAAAGGAAGGCAGGGAATATGGTTGGGTTTGAACAACGATGGCAGGTAAGTATCATTTTTAACCTTTGTGACAAAGATACATAACAAAGGCCATGTTATGTTTTGCTCCCCTATTACTCCTCTACCTCTGCATAGCAGTTGAAAGCGGGGCGAATGATTTTGGGGGCCATATACAAAATAACATAATAGATGGCTAAAAGTGAATTGCAGGGTTGCTTTTCACCAACGGGTTCTGAGTGTCATCACAGACACCTTGAGCTTCACTCTTGTCTATTTGATGTCACTCAGAATCCCTCTGTGATAAACCTCTCTGTAATTTACTGTTACCCATCTATATTTCTAAATGTTACTGCCTGCAACTGTCTTGTGACCTGACTGTCACCTGAACAAACTCAATTCACGTAATGAATCTTGCATAAACCAGAGTAATTTGATTGCATATTGAAACATATTTAAACATATTTAAAAAACAGAATTGTATGCACATTTCTTGTCCCCTAAAAGGGAACCTTTGTCTTAAGAAAAAATAAACTACTGTAAAGATTTGGCTCATATGATGCTGCTATTTAGCCTGAAATGAAACGTCATACCTTTTAACACTAGTTCTTAATCTAGGGAATTTCAATTTACTGGAAACAAAGAGTAGCGCCTGCTCAAAATATAAAGCTCAGTAAAAAGAAATCAAAGGCTTTTTTCCTACCAATTCAGTGCAAAATTGTTGCCAGTTTGCACAGGGAACATGCAATCTTCACAGGGTCTCTGTTAGAAATGTGAGGGGTAGGCTATGAGGTAAAGTCACTTTACTGCCTTGTGCTGTTATCAGAGTCTTCCCCATTGCACAAAACAAAGAATCATAAAAAAACAGGCTTCACTGAAAGGAATGTTTTTTAACATGTTAGCCTAAAAGGAGCAGCAATGCAGTGTTCAGTCAAAATGTATAAATTCTTGTGTGTGAACAAACTATCAACAACACAGTTGATCGAGAACAGAACTGTTTGAAATGGGGTTCGTGGTTGGCAGGGTATGCACCTCAGCTAGGCAGAGCCCATAACTCTAGTCAGGGCGAGTAAGTTACATACCAAAGATAACCTGTGCTTACCCCTGGCACCTTAGCACAGAGGAGTCAGGCTTACCCTCAGAGGTCATGTGAAAAGCGTTTGTGTGACACACTTACACCAGTGACACAATAAATACACCACAAAAGAGTTTTCACACTAGCCTATATAAAAATAAACTGTATTCCACTTAAACTGTAGAACAAAATGACTAAGGGCCAGATGTAGCAAAGGGTTTTACCCATTCTGTGTCTATGGGAAAATGTCTTCGTACATATGGCCCTAAATCCATAATACTTTTGCCTACCAGGCAATTGTAAGACCACCATAGCACAACTAAGAAGAATTAGTTTCAAATTGCATTAGTCATGTTGAACATTACCCTTCCAATGGATATCAGGCAGATGATGCAAGGTGCTCGTTATTCTGGCAGAATAAACATGCCATGTAGTATACACCAGGCCATGAAGAATGCAGTGCAAACATGAAGGGCACAGATCATCAGAGTGAACTACATACTACAGAACAGCCAACAATCATCGGGCCAAGCAGAGGCACATGCCCTTTCACTCCTATTGGGCGGTTTATGGTAATTTTGTGAACTTGACGGAAAAACCTCGGGGCACTTGGGTTCCTATTAGGACAAATATGGCTGTTATGGAAAGAAACATGAGTAAGTCACCTGGGTTCCTGTGCGACAACTTCAAATGTGGGGAAACCCTCCTCAGGCCCCCTGTTAGAAGTGGGGTCTTTGGTTGACAGTCAGGTTACGCCCTGTTCAAGCAAGGACCCTCACTCTAGTCAGGGTAAAAGAGAATCACCCTCAGCTAACCCCTACTTACCCCCTTGGCAGCTTGGCAGAGCAGTAGGCTTAACTTCAGAGTGCTAGGTGTAAAGTATTTGTACCAACACACACAGTAACTTAATGAAAACACTACAAAATGACACAACACCAGTGTAGAAAAATAGGAAATATTTTTCTAAACAAAACAAAACAAGACCAAATACGCAAAAAATCCAACATACAATAGGAAAAATATGAATTCTGCAAGATTTATTCAAAACTACAGTTCCTTGAAGTCGATAGCTCCACCTGGGGCTATCACGGCGTCGTGATCAACAAAACCAACAGTTCAGGCCGGCCACGGCGTTGCGGGCCAGCTATGGTGTCGGGAAGACCCGCAAACGGTACCTTGGATTTGCAGGGCGTCGTGATCCTTGCGGTGAGCTCCGGAGAGCGGCTTCACTGACGCCGCGGTGTCAGTTCCAGAGTCGTTGCAGGAGTTGTCGGGCACTTGAGGCCACACGCGCTGCAGATCGAACTCCAGGATAATGAAGTCAGGTGCTTCGTGTACCTCACGAGCGGTGTCCGCAGGCCACGGTGCAGGCAGCGGCACCGGTGTCAGCAGGAGCGTCTTCGTCGGGGATGCCAAGGCTGTGGTGTGAGCAGGCGATGCCAGAGTGAGGTCCCACAGGTCGCGGTGCGGGCAGCGGCTCGGTGGAGTCATCCAATGATGTCGTTGGTGAGACCAGGGTCGCGGTGCGAAGCGGTGCAATGCGACACCGTATGGCATCAGCAGGTCACGTGCAGGCCAGCGGCGGCGTTGGCGGCGTCGCTGTGGTTCTCCTTTTAAACAGCACAAAACACACAGTTCCCAGTGCTGCAGGTCAAGGAAACTGAAGTCTTTGTTTTCCCTGAGACTTCCAACAGGAGGCAAGCTCTAATCCAAGCCCTTGGAGAATTTTCTCAAGCAGGACACACAGCAAAGTTCACCCTTTGCACTCTTTTCAGGCAGAAACAGCAACTGCAGGCCAGTCTAGCAAAGCAACACAGCAAAGGGACAGTACTCCTCCTTCAGCTCTTCAGCTCTTCTCCTGGGCAGAGGTTCCTCTTGATTCCAGAAAGATTCTAAAGTCTGTGGTTTTGGGTGCCCTTCTTATACCCAATTTCTCCTTTGAAATAGGCCTACTTTAAAGTAAAGTCTCTTTTGAATGTGAAATCCTGCCTTGCCCAGGCCAGGCCCCAGACACTCACCAGGGGTCGGAGACAGCATTGTGTGAGGGCAGGCACAGCCCTTTCAGGTGTAAATGACCACGCCTCCCCTCCCTCCTAGCACAGATGGCTCATCAGGATATGCAGGCTACACCCCAGCTCCCTTTGTGTCACTGTCTAGTGTGAGGTGCAACCAGCCCAACTGTCAAACTGACCCAGATAGGGAATCCACAAACAAGCAGAGTCACAGAAATTGTATAGGCAAGAAAATGCTCACTTTCTAAAAGTGGCATTTTCAAACGACAATCTTAAAATCAACTTTACTAAAAGATGTATTTTTAAATTGTGAGCTCAGAGACCCCAAACTCCATATGTCCATCCACTCCCAAAAGTAATCTACACTTTAATCACATTTAAAGGTATCCCTCTAGTGCACTTTACTAGGGACTTATTAGTAAAACTAATATGCCAATCATGGAAAACCAATTACATACAATTTTACACAGAGAGCATATGCACTTTACCACTGGTTAGCAGTTGTAAAGTGCTCAGAGTTCAAAAGCCAACAGCAACAGGTCAGAAAAAATAGGAGGCAGGAGGCAAAAAGACTGGGGATGACCCTGCAAACAGGGCCATTTCCAACACCCCCTTTCACAGAATATCAGATAAAAAGAGCCACTATCCATGCTCTCACCTGGGTCATGAGACTGTTGCTTGCGTGGCTTCTCATGAGCGTGCGGTGCAGCCACTGGCACCAAGATTGTCCTCCAACCCCAGATGCAGCTGCAGGGAGGTGAGGCACATGGTTGCCTGGCTCAAAGACAAAGGCAGGGCTGGAGTGCACACACCGGACCAAGACTCCTGCAGCGCTGCTTACCAAGATGCAAATGCCCTGCTCCCCTGCTCCCCAGGTACTCCCAAGGCGGGAAAGCATGGCGGCTTCCTTTTGGGGATGGGGGTCCTTGCATGAGGAATTCCCTCTGTGCGTCTTGGCAGTCGGGCCACACTGAGCGAGATTCTCAAGGTGCAGCAGGCAATCACGGTTGGGCTGCGCCAAATCTTTCCTGCGGGCACACGCCCAGTATTACTGCTGCAGGACAGTCTCAATGGAGCAGCACATGGCGGAGTAAGTGCAGCGGCATTCACTCACTCCCGTAAGAGGCAGCTGTAGATGGGCCGGCTGGTTTCTCCTTTGTCGGGTCGTACTTCACCGTCCCTTGGCAGGACGGGGACCGTAATAGTGTTGTGGGTCCATTTTAGATAGTCACTTGGTCGGAGTAATAACTTAGCTTAGACTTGTGGCTTGTGCCCTTCTACTCAGTTCTTGTGCTCTGTATTTTTGTATTCAATTTTATTCATTTTATTATTGCTTCTTTAGTAGCATTTTTTAAATTCATGATCAACTGCTATTTTGCAAAGGCACCACTATCAGTGTCCTGGATTACATATTTTGCATCATGTTCTTTTCTCTGGAATCCAGTGCTTAGTGACTCATGTCAGACTTCTGTGCATGAACATAAACATGTCCACTATAATAAAATCTTGTAGGACAAATGGCGTCAGAGGAGGATTCAGCTAGAATTTCCATCTATGCTGCATGCCGGTTTTCGGTAGACGTCCGTCTTTGTGTCTCCACAGATCCTGATCTGGTGACTGGCAGTCTGACCTTGTACCAAGGTAACAGGGGTGGGGTGTGCTTCTCATGGCAGTGTATGGAAGACTAGGCTTACATCACCTTGCTCTCGCTTAGGGGCTAGAGATTAGGTTTTTGGATAGGAATTGTATATTCATCTTATGACAGTATGTTGGGCTTGTTCATATTTGCATCTCTAATTTTCGCAATCCTGATTCTAGTGTTTCTCCTTATTCTAATAATTGCAGCACATTCATTTGATCGTAGATTGCAGTTGTTTCAATAAATGTATTGAAAACTGTTCTGCATCTCCTTTCTTGCCTATGTGTGTGCTAAGAGACTTGTATGTGGAGATAAAAGGGTGAGACTTGTTACCACCACAATTTCCTTGAGGGGTCATCAGAGTCCATGCAAGGCTTCCACAAATCACCTTTAGGGGTTCGGTTTTGGTGAGGTACTGCTAAAAAAACGGGAGGGTAGCGTAGACAGTTGCCATCTGGTGTAGGAGTTACTCAATTGCCCACAACACAGAAGCACTGCTGCCCCAAATGCAGTAGTCTCATCAGAGAACAAGAGTCCATATGACACTAGATGCTAATTCTCACACAACAGAGTTCTCCACAAACTGGTGAAAAGAAAAAGTGCCTGTGATGTGCTTTATGGCAACAAGGGACACCAAGTTATAAAGTGCTCCTTTTTGATAATGAGGCACCCTCAGCTGGCCTCCTCAGGCTGAGGCACTACAAGAATGGGATCGATTGAAGCACTCAACCAGGTCTGGCTAAAAGCATGGGTGGCCTCACAAATGACTGATGAAGGCACACTGTCTTCACGTGCTCAGGGACCTAGGACAAAGCCCTTCAATAAATATTTTAGCACTTCACCAAGCACTATAACAGCAGAGACGTTAGCAGTTTTTGCTTAATCCTATGTTGGCCCCTGGGAGACCACTGTGGCACACTTGAACACAGTACCAGCAGCACGCCAGCACATCAGGGTCCTTGGGGCAAAGTTGAAGTCCTTCTTGTGCTTAGCAAGCCACAGCTCAGCACAACAGCAGGACAGTCCTAATGGCAGTTCCTCTTGGCACAACAGTCCCTTCCAGTGGATTCTAGATACATGTCCACATGGTGTCTGAGGGAAACCAAGTCAGGGAGCAGCTAGCAGCATGGCAACAAGCAGAAAAGCAATCTAGATGAGTCCTTTGTGCCACCCAGCAAACACCAGGCAGCAGGGTGACAAACAGAAGAGCAGTTCAAATGAGTCCTTTGTGCAGTCCAGCAGTCCTTCTGACAGAGGTTCAGTTACAGTTCCAAAAGTGCTCTAAAATCAGGGGGGAACTTCAAAGGGACCCTTCCATGTGAAGCACAACACCCTTTCAGCCCAGCTCTTTCTCCAGACATTAGTAAGGGGTTATCAGTCCATTGTGTGAGGACAGGGCACAGCCTATTCACATGTTAGGTGTGAACAACCCTCCCTCTCCTCAGCCCAGGAAAACTATCAATATGCAGGCACCTCTTCAGTCACATCCAACCCATCCTGTGTTATGGCTATCTGTAAAGTATGCACCAAGTGGAACTGTCACTCTGCCCCAGACATGGATTGGAGTCAGGCTGCAAAGTACTAGAGTTATAAGGACAGAGAAATGCCCACTTTCTAAAAGTGGCATTTCTAAAATAGTAATAAAAATCCTCCTACACAAGTAAGTAGGATTTCTCACTACCATTCCAAACATACTAAACATGCCCATGCTCATCCTTATAGATCAGAAGATACCAAATACAAATATGTAAGGGTATTTCCAATGCATTCCTCTGGTAGGAGCTGCACTCACAGTAGTGAGAAACTAAATAGGCTGTTCGTCACTACTAGGGCCTGCCTTTTACATACACAGCACCCTGCCTATAGGGCTGTTTAAGGTATAGCTTAGCGGTGACTTAGGTGTACCAAAAAGGGAGTTTAGGTCTTGGCAAGTAGTTTGACTTGCCAAGTCAGTGTGGCAGTAAACTGTGCACACAGGCACTGCACTGGCAGGTCTAGGATAAGTCTGAAAGGCTCCTTCTATGGGTGGTGCAAACTGCACTGCAGGCCCATTAGTAGCATTTAATGTACAGGCCATGGGGCTTATAGCTAAATCAACTAAGCCAAACTGGTGTAAGCCAATTATACCAAGTTTTAGAGGAGAGAGCACATGCACTTTAGCACTGATTAGCATTGATACAGTGTCCAGAGTCCAAAAGCCAACAAAAAGAGGGACAGAAAAATAGGAGAAAAAAGGCAAAACGTTTGGGGATAGCCCTGCAGAAAAGACCATTTCCAACAAGAACATAAAACTACTCCTAAATTAAGTACAC
Organism: Pleurodeles waltl; assembly: GCF_031143425.1. Taxonomy (NCBI): domain Eukaryota; kingdom Metazoa; phylum Chordata; class Amphibia; order Caudata; family Salamandridae; genus Pleurodeles; species Pleurodeles waltl. The sequence goes on along the minus strand of NC_090437.1, from coordinate 760,916,760 downwards.
AAAGAATAAGGTATTTTAAAAAGTAAACACTAATGGAGAAAACTAGTGGAGGTTTTCAGTATCTACTAAAAATGAAACACTTTGCAATTAAAACCAAATGTAAAAAGTATTGAGTGACACTTTACTGGAAAGTATAAAAATAATAAAAAATGATTTAAAAAAATGAAAAAATAATTTAAAAATTCCTATCTTTAGCCCATGGATCTGATCGGGATGTTAATAGCTGAAGTGAGTAACAAGCAAACTCAAGATAGTTACATTTACACTCACAACTAATTTTGCAATACAAACAATGACAATATACCAACCTGAGCCCTTTATCTGAAGAGAGTGCTAGGAGTGATGTGTATTTGTTGAGAGAGTCCTGTATGAACACTAGATATTTGGGTGTAAAAACTTTAGGGCCAGATTAAAAAGGCCCTTTCACCACCGGAGTGTCACTTTTAGTTACACTCTGGTGGTGTTATGCACTGCTCCGTAATTAGAAGGTGGTGTTAAGCATTCACAGCTGCATTCGTTGTTGTGGGTATTACATATAAGTCACCCTAGCGGGTGACTTATATGTAATAGAAAGGGAGTTTAAGGATTGGCAGGAAGGTTTAAATTCCAAGTCGACATGGCAGTGTGACACTGCATTCAGGCTGCAATGGTAGACCTGGAACATTGTTTAATGTGCTACTTAAGTGGGTTGCACAATAAGTGCTGTGGGTCCACTGGTATCATTTAATTTACAGGCACTGGTTATATTGTATAGCATTCTACAAGGGTTGTTTATGTAAATTAAACATGCCAATAAAACCATGTTGAGTGGAGTGATCACAAGCACTTTAGCACTGGTTAGCAGTGGTAAAGTGCACAGAGTACTAGGATCAACAAACGCAAAACTCCAGTAAAAAGCTGAGGTAAGTAGGCAAAGAATGTGGGGAAGACCACCCTAAGGCTGACAAGTCTAACACTGATTATGTGTAACATTTGTTGCCTGAGTACGCCATACATATGGGTCCGAAGCCTGGACTTCAGGCACCAGCCCACATATTAGGGCAAAATCAAAATGCCTGAAAAGCAAAAAAAGCACGCAAAATATATACACAGATGGAATTCCTTATGGTCATATATGAAATTTGAACATATATTTTGAAATAAAGAGCATTACATAATTTTCAGTGTAATGGGTATATTTTATTACAAAACAGGACAGAATACTTTGGAGCTTACTTAAGAGTTTTTGGGATGCCTGGCTGGTCGGGCAGGGATGTCCTCTGCTCCCCTGGAAGAACACCACCTGTCATGTTTAAAGATTCCTGCTATAAAAATCCGTATTCCTGTGCCTTCAGCCACACCAATGCCATAGTTAATCCTCAGATAGAATGAATCTCTTCGTTTTTTTGGAAGTTTAGGGTAATCAAATATCTCAAAATTACACTTTTTTAGTATTTTATTCATTGGTTTTCTTCATAAGAAACACATACATCAACAGTAAAACAATTGCCAGTTATTGCGATATACAACTCAATCTTTGTGATGGGTCAAAAGGTGCATACGTCTCAGCATATTTTCAGGGTAAAATTGTATACCATTACATAATGTATCACATAGGAAATTCTATGGGGATCATCAATAGATAAGTAGTAAATGGTGTCCAAATATCCTTCGAACTCAAAGCTTCTGGCAGTTCATCAGCGTATATCTCCAAATGGTCTCGACAATTTGCAAAATCACAGTACCACTGCATTCATTTTAGAGATGTCTTTTTCCCCGAGTACATAGCCACCCTCCTGTTGGCCAGCAATAAAGCCACAGCCAGTAGTTTCTGATTCGCTGCCTGCAATGCTCTAACAGAACCCAACAAACATACCTGGTGGGTGCAACTCACTGACTCCCTTACTACCTCAATGAGGATGAGCGTCATCTAAACCAAATACTGGTGTATTGATGCGCAACCCCATGCCAAATGTAGAAAATCCACCCCCAGAGATTTGCATTGTGTACATGTATCATCCTGTTTGAGCCCATATTTAAACAACCTGGAAGGCATGTGATACATCTGATGTAGGAATTTGAAGTGAATGATGCAGAGATTGCCATTCGATGAGAGCATCCCAGTTAAGGTGCAGGAGAATGTCCATTCTGCTGCACTTAGTGGTGGGTCTAGGACAGAGTTCCATTTATCCAACAGTGCAGATTGGGATGGCCGCTCATCTTATTATGATGCTATATTTAGCTGTGTGAAAGTCAGCCTTTTAGCATGATCTCCCCAGTGTTTCTGACTGATACTGGTGGTAACTGACCCTGATTGTGCCCTGGACTCTGCTAAAAAGGCCATGGTAAAGGCTCTGAAAAAAAGGTATGTGGTAAAATGGAATGATTACAATTGGCAATGACAGACCCTTGTAAGTCTCTAGTAAATAATAGGGCAACAGGGATTCAAACTACCTAGATGTCCCTAGTATATAATAGGACAGGGGAGGTCTGAGGCCCAATAGATTTCCAGTACTGGAGTGTGTACTGCTGTGTTGCCTTCTGTCATTTTTAAAGGCAGCCCTGCCTTGCAGACTTTCTATGAAAAGCAAAATGTGTGCAACTTCCATTTTGGAATTAAAGGTACTTCTAAAGTGATTGTCTACCTTACCTTTACATATACGCCACCCCTTCGGTCTTCCCTAGATGGCCCAAGAATGGGGTACCGTGTAACTATAAGCAGAGACAGTATAAAATATGTTTTATATGCCCTGGTGAGGGAAAGCCGCACCTTTCATTTTTCCTCATTGTAGATACTTAAGGCCAGATGTAGCAAACAGTTTGCGAGTCACAAACGTGTGTTTGCTATGCAGAAATGCATTTTGCGAGTCAGAACCGACTCGCAAAATGCATTTCCGACTCGCAAATAGGAAGGGGTGTTCCCTTCCTATTTGCGACTCGCAGTGGTATGTGGAGTCGCAGTTACCATCCACTTTAAGTGGATGGTAACCCACTCGTAAACTGGAAGGGGTCCCGGACCCCTTCCCCTTTGTGAGTGGACCCAAAAATATTTTTTCAGAGCAGGCAGTGGTCCAAGGGACCACTACCTGCCCTGAAAAAATTCGAAACTAAACGTTTCGTTTTTTTTTCTAAGTGCAGCTCGTTTTCCTTTAAGGAAAACGGGCTACACTTTGAAAAAAAAAACTGCTTTATTTAAAAGCAGTCACGTACATGGAGGTCTGCTCTTCCCAGCAGGCCTCCATCCCCGTGAGTGCCCATAGTCGCTATGGGGGCGCAAATTGCGACCCACCTTATTAATATTAATGAGGTGGGTCTTTGCGACCCCATAGCGACTCGCAGACGGTGTCTGAGACACCGTTCTGCATAGCAAATTGCGAGTTGCAATTTGCGAGTCGCTCGGACTCGCAAATTGCAAGTCGCAATTTGCCGTCTTCCTACATCTGGCCCTTAGCTCCATAGGATAACATGGGAATATTTTCCATAAGCATAAGTATTGTTAGGAAGGATCTAGATGTGTCATGAAAGGACTCAAAAGAATGATAAATTCAACAACTTTCCACAGTTTAGTTTATCATAAATAATGCAGAAAAGAAGTTAGAAGACTTTCTTTTCTGCAAGCCAAAGTCCAGGCTACTAGTGGCCTCTCCTGATTGGTCAGCCTTAACAGGAATAGCCAGGCTGCTTTCATGATGTATAAGTGTCCTGCACTGAGCAGAGGTTATCTGATGGGGATGGTTGTCAGATGCTGAGGCCAGGCCAGGAAGTTGGCTGGATAAATCAAACTGGGATTCAAAGGAAGCAAGACAGTAAGCAAACCAACCAGGCCTACCCTTTCACCCTGTACCCCCCAGATAGATTGCAGGCCCAGGAAAGGAATTTGCAGATATCCAGAGGGGGAGTGTTAATGGAAATGAGCCACACCTGTAGCTAGGTTTAGACAGGGCTTGCTCCTCTGGAGGAAAATCATCCATCTTGGAATGTTAAAGTGCAGTGCTTTATGGAACAAGACAATGCCAGACTTTTGAAGAAGCTGCCATGATTGTGGGTGGCACCCTGTAGATCATTGAACAAGAGTGCCCCCTTGCTTTTTCCCAGGATGATTGAATAAAAGTAGCTGATCTGCATTGCAACTCAGATCTGCTTCCTGAAATCACAAGAAGAAGAAGAACTGCCTCGTTGGAACCCTGATCTGTAACCCCAAGGACTGCAGCACTGAAGTACTGCTCCTGTTGCATACTGGAAAGACAGCCCTAAGGACTTTGCCTTACTTCAAAGAACGCAGCTTGCCTGCATCAACTTTCACAAAAGTCTCCAGCCTGGAGTGTGTCCAGTGAACTTTTAAGGATTTGGTCAGGTGCATTGTGGGAATATTGGTCCTAAACTTCCAAGGGCCATCTCAGAGCTTCTGAACCCCTGGATGTGTGTTTTAGACACTTTGAACCCTCAAGATGAACTTCAGGAAGACATGTCAGTAGTTTGGAGAAGTTTGGAACAACTTTTGGAAAAAGCTCCCTAAGTGGAAACATTATCTGTCCTGTTCCAAGCCAAATACCTTCAACCTCGAGAATACCAGTATTTGACAGGGGCTTTCCAGAAAAGCAATTTCGATGATGCCACATCAAAATTGGCTTGTGAAGAGGACAGCATGACACAAAGAGAGAAAAGCTCCATAAAAGTTTCTAAGTGTGAAGGTAAAATTTTGACTGACAGTATATCCGAGGAGGGCTTTGTCCCAGTCAATCACAACCAGATGTTCTGGTTGGTGATATTGGTTTCTACGTACTAGAAAGCACATTTTGTTTATTTAATCTTTAAAAATGTGTAACTCTGGTTCCCTATAATGGATTTTTTGTCATTTTGCTGTCATTCTAAAGATAAAAATATTTACTATTTTTATAAATTGGTGTGGGATTTTTGTTGTTTATTGTGTAATACTTATTTACTGTATTGGCATATTTCAATGCTTTACATACCTGTCTCCTAAGTTAAGTCTTCCTGCTCGTTGCCAAGCTACAAGGGGTTGAGCCACGGGCTAGTGCTTTGAGACCTTGACTGGACCTAACACTGTCTTGGAGCATTATTGCTAGTGGTAGGTTTGCACTTACTTCTACTAATAACCAGCCTCCAGCAATAGCTTTGTAATGAGATGCTGCTGAGCTGGGTTAGTGAGAATGATCTGTAGAGCACCTAATTTGGGGTTCTGCTGGGAACTGCGAGTATGGCTGTATCAGTGACGTGCCAAGGCGCATGTATGTGAAGTGCATGAGCGGGGAGCTTCTATGTTGCTCAGGCGATGCAGTGAAGTCCACGAACTGCTCCTCAGTGTAAACATCTAACAGAGTTAGTAGCTCCGCCCTCTCAAGCAGTGTTAATGCTGTGGCTTGAGGGGGCTTCTCCTGGCACGTTGCACATTGATTTCTAAGCCACAATGCGAATGTAAAATTAGAACACGCACACCCAGGCACACACGTCCCTAAAAATCTTAAATTAGTTCTGCTATTTTCTACTGATACTGTTGCCAGTTACAGTGAGATTGTCCTGTTCGCACAGACTGCCACAACCATACAAAAAAGTGTTAAAATAATGTGATTCGGTAGTGTCGCAGGGCTTTGCGGGACACGTTTTAAATCACTCTGTTACAATTCTGGCCCTACTGTAAGATAATGTGTTTTAGTCCCTGGTGCCTACAATCCAATTATAGGAACATAACTTGCAAAGCACTCTGAAGCACTGAATCCCGCATAAGCGCCCTCTGAAACAGAGCTCAGTAGCGCATATCAACAATAAACCAGAGATGTAGCAATAAAGCAACACCTGCCCCCGTGAACTGTTCAGGTCTCTCCACGAGTAACAGGTTCACTCGCACTGGTACTTGTACATGCCTCTCTCTCGGTACATTTCTGCAGCACACTGCAGGTAGACAGCAACATATTTACATTCCTAGCCAGTGGTTCCCATGGTGAGCTGGAGTACCCGCAGAACCGCCGGCTAACTTAACAGCATAAATGACTTTTCTGTTTACAGAGGCGAACGGCGGTGGATATTGCGAGCCCGCAGGGCTTATGTTTGTTTGCAAAGATTAGCGTAGGAAATAACAATGTGCCCGTGTAAGTTTGAAATGTAATTCTGTAGTGTGTATTACCGGCGGAAGGGACCTGGCTTTAAGATGTATGCAAAGGTTTCACGTTTCCATGACATCCTCCTCTCCCTGGCCGCCACATTCTGTCATCTGGCATTGCACGAACGGACAAATAGCACACTGAGTAGCTGTCCCCGAGCCGCAGTACTGTGCTTCAGGCAATTTAAGCTCGGTCTTTTGGCCTTTAGGGAACAAACATAGTACACGTTTGATCCCTGTTGCTTTTTATATCTGTACTCTTGAAATGCAATTAAGGATAGATGGGATGAAACGGAGAGAGGCGCAGTGTGCGTGCACTCCACTGTTCTCAGAATGAGAACGAAGCGGCTGAGTCTCTTTCCCTACAAAAAGATAGGTTAACCCCTTAGAGCCCAAGGGAGATGAATCAGAGCAAACAATATGAATCTTTGCTTCTGTTGCTACACGTATAATTCACCGTCCAGAGGACGGTGTCCTCTGAGTTATGCTTTATGAATATTGATTATATGGTGTGGTAAGATATAACTTCTTGGCTTGCTCACACACACAAATGACGGAAGTTTGCTTATCAAGAGTCCTGGCTACAAAGGCACCGATGAACATTATAGTTCCATCTGGCGTTCGATACACACACTCGTTTCCTTTATTCCGTAATTCAGTCCTTCCGTAGGGGTCTACTCTTGTATTTTTTAATGCTGCTAATGTTGAAGGAGAGAGGGTCAGGCCATGCTGGCTTAAGCTGCTACCATGAAACATATACTGGCCTTCCACCAGTGGAGGTAACAATTGTAGTGCACCCAAGAGATGGTCTGCTTTATGCCTTGTGGTTGTTTTCGGTTCCAGTAGGCGGTTTTGGAGAGCCATCTGCGGAGTGGTGGAGCTATCTTGGTCTTTTCTAATCGGACAGTCAGGGGTTCAGGTATAAATCCTTTCCGAATGACAAGGGCTTAAGTATGAATATGCAGGGCTTTAGGGTTTCTTACAACACAAGGGCGAGTGTAATGTTTGATTACACCGACGATCTTAGGGGATTCATGCCCCTTTAATGATAGACTAAATGTAAGCATACAGTTAATGGAGCAGCATGAAACAATGTCTGCAACAATAATCAGAGTACTGTGCTAAACAAACACATTTTGCATTGGTGCAGCAGCCGGCTGCTTTTTCCGGTGCAAAGTTCAGGTTATTTGTGGTTGAAGGTGTACAGCCTGCGTCACAGGGGCGTAGCTTCCATTGGAGCTGCAGGTGAAGTGCACCGCGACCCAGAGTCCCAAGGGGTTCACAGAACCCTGATAATTTGTGTATTTTACAATTCAAACAGCAACTGGGGTGTCCATTTCCTTCCTTGCACTTGCAGCCCATGATACACTGGCTATACACCTGTTGCACTAGACACCCTTTCACAAAGTAATGTTGTGAGTACTCCAGGCACTGTTCTTCCACGAGCGTGGAGGAGCATCACCCAGCTATTGCCAGCAGCAGCAGCTGCAAACCTTTCACTACAAAACAATGATAAACTATGTTTATTATTGTTTTGTAGTTAAAGGGGCGGGGCACTGGGGATGATAAGCACTGAGAGGGAGTGCTGTGCACTCCCCCTCATTGCGCATGTATGTTTGGCTGACCGTCTCGGGCTGGCCCAACACACATGCTCACTGTACTCTTTCTAGCCCGGCACTGTGCTGCTGGGATGGGGAGAGCAGACACAGGCTCGCAGTCTGCCTGGGAGCACCCTGGGTGGGCGATCCATCCAATCCTAACACCGCTCTGAGCAGCATCAGGATTAGTCTGCAGCAGAGGAATCAGCGTCAGTGGTGGCGGCATCATGCAGGTACTTGTATTTTTTTTTCAATAATCCCCTACCACTGTCTCCGTGCACCGCACCACCCGTAAAAAAGTGCCACAAGCTGCTCCTGAAGTATTCTACACAAACAAACGTGCCTTTTAGAGTTTAAGTAATCTCAACTGAATACATGTATTTTTAAAAAGATGTACATACCTCATACATTCACAATGGTAGTAGATGGATGTGGTAAGACGCTGTTCCACGGTATGTATCTTTACATGTCAGGGAATAAGTGCTAGACTTTTGCCCTTTTGCAGGGTCATCCTCAATCTTTTTGCCTCCTGCCTCCTATTTTTTCTTACCTGTTGTTGTTGGTTTTTGAACTCTTAGCACTTTACCACTGCTAACCAGTGCATATGCTCTCTTTGCAAATTGTATTGTTGATTGGTTTATCCATGATAAACAGTAATGTGTTTTATAGGTCCTAAAAGTGAAATATTGCAAAATTTGTTTTTCACTGTTGCAAGGCCTGTCCCTCTCATAGGTTAACATGGGGACTACCTTTAAAGCTGATTAAAGTGTAGATTTCATTCCACTGTACTAGGGAATTACCAGTAAATCAAAT